>NW_028231993.1:662500-1130000 GCF_054491065.1 Syngnathus leptorhynchus | reverse complement strand
TCCGGCCGGGCGGCCCTTCGATGGAGCCTGGTGCAGGGACATTCAATGGGATGAGCCGCGCTCGCCGCGGAACCTTCGAGCGCCGCTACTCAGCAAGTAAACGAGAGGGAGCTGCGCCCGGCCTCGTAAGACGCCTCTTCTCCGGTGCGAGCGCCCCGACGCCGCTGGCCGCCACCGCCGCCTTGCCGCTATCCCGCCGCGCGTTTGGGGACGGAGGGCGACCCGTAGGACGGCCCCGCCGACTACACGACCGTTTGGCAGAGCGAGTGCAAGGTTAGGCGAGCTGGGCGGTAACTCGGGTTAGTCTGGGGAGACTCGCGGTGGACAGGGGGGCGCGAATCCGGCCGGGCGGCCCCATCGATTAAGCATTGGTAGGGAGCCGAGGATGAGCCGTGCGAAGTGGCCTCGGAGGCGGTCCGTGGGGGACGACGGGGGGGGACGGGCGTCGGCCCTCCGGCCCGAGCAGAGAACGTTCGGTCACCCAAGCGGGAATCTGCGCCCCGGCCCGAGTCGGACTCGGTCGGTTCGGCCCGCTGAGGCCCTCAACTATTCCCGTACGCGGGGGTCGGGAGCTGCGGCGCTGCGCCGGCGACTTACCCGCGCGAGGCACGCACTGCGTGCGGCCAGGATGCGGAGTTGGATCGGCGCTGGTTGGGAACCCTCGGGGAACGAAGGCGGACGGCGGCCAGCCGGCGCCGACGAACCCGTCGGGGAGGGGGCTGGTGGCAGGCGCGATCGGCACTATTGCTGACTGCCGGGAGGGAAGCTGCGCCCCGGCCGAGTCAGACTCAGCCGTTGCGCCCCCCCCGAGCCCGCAGCGCGTAGCGCGGAAGCCATACGCCCCCCCGATGCGGAGCGACAGACGCCCCCGCGACCGCGGTTGGTCGGGAAGGCTTTTCGGATAGAGGTCGGACGGTGTGTGTGGACGGCTTCCCGTGGTGCCGCCGCTATCAAGCCGGAGGGTTTGAGAAACGACATTCGCGGAAGGACCGGCGCGGCCGGCGGACGCTCGCACGCGCGGCGCCCGACACTCAGCCGCTCGCTCGGCCTCCGTGGATCGTGGCTAGGTGGGATGGATGCCAAACCGGGTCGTCTCGGTCTCGCCGCAGTACGGTCGCGCCGGGGCCTGCGGGGCGGCGCGGGGAGCGCACGCTCACGCGGCGGCCGGGGCGCTAGAGTGCGACCCGCAGTGGGTAGGAACCGTCCACCCGACGTCGGACGAGCCGAGGCCGATGGGGGCCCTACCAAGGCGGGTCATGAGTGCCAGTCGGTCAGTTGGGTGAGGGGGTACTCGGAGGCCCGCCGGGAGCAGACGGGCGACCGGGGATGGGGGGCGTACGCGGGCGGGCGCCGGGAGAAAACGGCCCGTCCGGGGTCGAATCTCGGCCTGTGTTTAAGGAGCCGGCCGGGCATCACGCTCCTTCCTTGGATGGACAACATTCGCAGTTGACACTTTGTGTCATTTTATCCGAGCGGGCGGGCGCCGCGAGGCGGACCGTCCGGGGCGACTCTCGGCCTGTGTTTAAGGAGCCGGCCGGGCATCACGCTCCTTCCTTGGATGGACAACATTCGCAGTTGACACTTTGTGTCATTTTATCCGAGCAGACGGGCGCCGCGAGGCGGACCGTCCGGGGCGACTCTCGGCCTGTGTTTAAGGAGCCGGCCGGGCATCACGCTCCTTCCTTGGATGGACAACATTCGTAGTTGACACTTTGTGTCATTTTATCCGAGCGGGCGGGCGCCGCGAGGCGGACCGTCCGGGGCGACTCTCGGCCTGTGTTTAAGGAGCCGGCCGGGCATCACGCTCCTTCCTTGGATGGACAACATTCGCAGTTGACACTTTGTGTCATTTTATCCGAGCGGACGGGCGCCGCGAGGCGGACCGTCCGGGGCGACTCTCGGCCTGTGTTTAAGGAGCCGGCCGGGCATCACGCTCCTTCCTTGGATGGACAACATTCGCAGTTGACACTTTGTGTCATTTTGTTCGGCCTGTGTTTAAGGAGGCGGCCGTCCTCCACTCGGTCCGTGTTTAAGGAGCAACACTCGCGCTCCGGTTCGGCCTGTGTTTAAGGAGGCGCCCGTCCTCCCCTTGGTCTGTGTTAAGGGCGACACTCGGTCCGTGTTTAAGGAGCCTGGCCCTCGCGCTCCGGTTCGGCCTGTATTTAGGGAGGCGGCCGTCCTCCGCTTGGTCTGTGTTAAGGGCGACACTCGGTCCGTGTTTAAGGAGCCTGGCCCTGACGCTCCTCTCCGGCCTGTGTTTAAGGAGGCGGCCGTCCTCCCCTTGGTCTGTGTTAAGGGCGACACTCGGTCCGTGTTTAAGGAGCCTGGCCCTCGCGCTCCGGTTCGGCCTGTATTTAGGGAGGCGGCCGTCCTCCGCTTGCTCTGTGTTAAGGGCGACACTCGGTCCGTGTTTAAGGAGCCTGGCCCTGACGCTCCTCTCCGGCCTGTGTTTAAGGAGGCGGCCGTCCTCCCCTTGGTCTGTGTTAAGGGCGACACTCGGTCCGTGTTTAAGGAGCGGCCCTCGCGCTCCGGTTCGGCCTGTATTTAGGGAGGCGGCCGTCCTCCGCTTGGTCTGTGTTAAGGGCGACACTCGGTCCGTGTTTAAGGAGCCGGCCCTGACGCTCCTCTTCGGCCTGTGTTTAAGGAGGCGGCCGTCCTCCACTTCCTTCCATGCACCACCACATTCGCAGTTGACACTTTGCCATTTTTTCAGAGAGGTGACACTTAGTCGTTTTTTCGAAAGTTGACACTTAGTCGTTTTTTCGAAAGTTGACACTTTGCCGTTTTTTCAGAGAGGTGACACTTTGTCGTTTTTTCGAAAGTTGACACTTAGCCGTTTTTTCGAAAGTTGACACTTAGCCGTTTTTTCGAAAGTTGACACTTAGTCACTTTTTCGCCACAGTGACACCTCCAGCGCGTGCCACGGCGCTTTTCAGGTCTTCTATCCGACCTTGTGCTGTCGAGGACGGCGTGTCCGACGCCGTGGGGAGACCAGCACCATCTCCTCCATACTCGTAAACGAGGTGCTTTGGAAAACGGGGGGAAAGTCGATGAGTACACTGACTACTGGGACCATTTCATTGTACTCTGGCGCACCTGAAGACCAAAAAAGGTACTGCACCTTAGCCCGGGTACCTCACCCCCTGGTACCTCGAGGAGAACTTAGAAAAATTTCGACAAATTTTTGGTGAGCTCCAGGGAGAGAGGCTGATTTTTCGCTTTTTGAGGCCGACCGCCGAACCGGCGCGGGGCGGACTCACAAGCCCCGCAGAGCCGTGGGCACTTAGTCGTTTTTTCAGAGAGGCGACACTTAGTCGTTTTTTCAGAGGCGACACTTAGTCGTTTTTTCGAAAGTTGACACTTAGCCGTTTTTTCGAAAGTCGACACTTAGCCGTTTTTTTGGAAAGTTGACACTTAGTCGTTTTTTCGAAAGTTGACACTTAGTCGTTTTTTCGCCACAATTGGCTCTGAGCTCCAGGGGGAGAGCCTGGTTTTGCCTTATTTCAGGCCGGCTGGGGAACCGGCGCGGGTCGGATGCACGAGCCCGGTAGAGCCGTGGGCACTTAGAAAATTTTCGCCGATTAAGCTGGGACCTCCAGGCGGAGACCGGCATTCCTCGTCCTCGGGGTTCGACCCAGGAACCGGCGCTGGGCAGACGCCGTAGCCACGCAGAGCCGTGGGCACTTAGAAAATATTCGCCAAGTTGGCTCTGAGCTCCAGGCGGAGAGGCTGGTTTTGCCTTATTTCAGGCCGGCTGGGGAACCGGCGCGGGTCGGATGCACGAGCCCGCAGAGCCGTGGGCACTTTGCCATTTTCTCAGAGTCGACACTTAGTCGTTTTTTCAGAGAGGCGACACTCTGTCGTTTTTTCGAAAGTTGACACTTTGCCGTTTTTTCAGAGAGGCGACACTTAGCCGTTTTTTTCGAAAGTTGACACTTAGCCGTTTTTTCGAAAGTCGACACTTAGCCGTTTTTTCAGAGATGTGACACTTTGCCGTTTTTTCGAAAGTTGACACTTAGCCGTTTTTTCGAAAGTCGACACTTAGCCGTTTTTTCAGAGATGTGACACTTTGCCGTTTTTTCGAAAGTTGACACTTAGCCGTTTTTTCGAAAGTTGACACTTAGTCGTTTTTTCAGAGATGTGACACTTAGAAACTTTTTGCCAAGTTGGCTGTGAGCTCCAGGAGGAGACCGTTATTTTTCGTCATTCGAGGCCGACTGCGGAACCGGCGCTGAGCGGACGCCAAAGCTCGGCAGGGCCGTGGGCACTTAGAAACTTTTTGCCAAGTTGGCTGTGAGCTCCAGGAGGAGACCGTTATTTTTCGTCATTCGAGGCCGACTGCGGAACCGGCGCTGGGCGGACGCCAAAGCTCGGCAGGGCCGTGGGCACTTAGAAACTTTTTGCCAAGTTGGCTGTGAGCTCCAGGAGGAGACCGTTATTTTTCGTCATTCGAGGCCGACTGCGGAACCGGCGCTGAGCGGACGCCAAAGCTCGGCAGGGCCGTGGGCACTTAGAAACTTTTTGCCAAGTTGGCTGTGAGCTCCAGGAGGAGACCGTTATTTTTCGTCATTCGAGGCCGACTGCGGAACCGGCGCTGGGCGGACGCCAAAGCTCGGCAGGGCCGTGGGCACTTAGAAACTTTTTGCCAAGTTGGCTGTGAGCTCCAGGAGGAGACCGTTATTTTTCGTCATTCGAGGCCGACTGCGGAACCGGCGCTGGGCGGACGCCAAAGCTCAGCAGGGCCGTGGGCACTTAGAAACTTTTTGCCAAGTTGGCTGTGAGCTCCAGGAGGAGACCGTTATTTTTCGTCATTCGAGGCCGACTGCGGAACCGGCGCTGGGCGGACGCCAAAGCTCAGCAGGGCCGTGGGCACTTAGAAACTTTTTGCCAAGTTGGCTGTGAGCTCCAGGAGGAGACCGTTATTTTTCGTCATTCTAGGCCGGCTGCAGAACCGGCGCGGCTCGGATGCACGAGCCCGCAGAGCCGTGGGCACTTTGCCACTTTTTCGCCACAATTGGCTGTGAGCTCCAGGAGGAGACCGTTATTTTTCGTCATTCTAGGCCGGTTGCAGAACCGGCGCGGCTCGGATGCACGAGCCCGCAGAGCCGTGGGCACTTAGAAAATTTTCAGAGAGGCGACACTTTGCCATTTTTTCAGAGAGGTGACACTTAGTCGTTTTTTCGAAAGTTGACACTTAGCCGTTTTTTCGAAAGTTGACACTTAGTCGTTTTTTCGAAAGTTGACACTTAGTCGTTTTTTCGCCACAGTGCCCACCTCCAGCGCGTGCCACGGCGCTTTCCAGGTCTTCTATCCGACCTTGTGCTGTCGAGGACGGCGTGTCCGACGCCGTGGGGAGACCAGCACCATCTCCTCCATACTCGTAAAGGAGGTGCTTTGGAAAACGGGGGGAAAGTCGATGAGTACACTGACTACTGGGACCATTTCATTGTACTCTGGCGCACCTGAAGACCAAAAAAGGTACTGCATCTTAGCCCGGGTACCTCACCCCCTGGTACCTCGAGGAGAACTTAGAAAAATTTCGACAAATTTTTGGTGAGCTCCAGGGAGAGAGGCTGATTTTTCGCTTTTTGAGGCCGACTGCCGAACCGGCGCGGGGCGGACTCACAAGCCCCGCAGAGCCGTGGGCACTTAGTCGTTTTTTCAGAGAGGCGACACTTAGTCGTTTTTTCGAAAGTCGACACTTAGCCGTTTTTTCGAAAGTTGACACTTAGCCGTTTTTTCGAAAGTTGACACTTAGTCGTTTTTTCGCCACAATTGGCTCTGAGCTCCAGGGGGAGAGGCTGGTTTTGCCTTATTTCAGGCCGGCTGGGGAACCGGCGCGGGTCGGATGCACGAGCCCGCAGAGCCGTGGGCACTTTGCCGTTTTTTCAGAGAGGCGACACTTAGTCGTTTTTTCAGAGAGGCGACACTTAGTCGTTTTTTCAGAGAGGCGACACTTAGCCGTTTTTTCAGAGAGGCGACACTTAGTCGTTTTTTCGAAAGTTGACACTTAGCCGTTTTTTCGAAAGTTGACACTTAGCCGTTTTTTCGAAAGTCGACACTTAGCCGTTTTTTTCGAAAGTTGACACTTAGTCGTTTTTTCGCCGATTTTGCTGGGACCTCCAGGCGAGGACCGGCGTTTTTCGTCTTCCGGGTCCGACCCGGGAACCAGCACCGAGCGGACACATTCGCTCGCAAGTGCCGTTGGCACTTAGAAAATTTTTCGTTTGTCATGAGCTCCGGGCGGAGACCGGCGTTTTTCGTCTTCCGGGTTCGACCCGGGAACCAGCGCCGAGCGGACACATTCGCTCGCAAGTGCCGTTGGCACTTAGAAGATTTTTCGTTTGTCATGAGCTCCGGGCGGAGACCGGCGTTTTTCGTCTTCCGGGTTCGACCCGGGAACCAGCGCCGAGCGGACACATTCGCTCGCAAGTGCCGTTGGCACTTAGAAAATTTTTCGTTTGTCATGAGCTCCGGGCGGAGACCGGCGTTTTTCGTCTTCCGGGTTCGACCCGGGAACCAGCGCCGAGCGGACACATTCGCTCGCAAGTGCCGTTGGCACTTAGAAAATTTTTCGTTTGTCATGAGCTCCGGGCGGAGACCGGCGTTTTTCGTCTTCCGGGTTCGACCCGGGAACCAGCGCCGAGCGGACACATTCGCTCGCAAGTGCCGTTGGCACTTAGAAAATTTTTCGTTTGCCATGAGCTCCGGGCGGAGACTGGCGTTTTTCGTCTTCCGGGTTCGACCCGGGAACCAGCGCCGAGCGGACACATTCGCTCGCAAGTGCCGTTGGCACTTAGAAAATTTTTCGTTTGCCATGAGCTCCGGGCGGAGACCGGCATTTTTTGTCATTCGAGGCCGACGGGGGAACCAGCCGGAGCGGACACGTTTGCTCGGAAGAGCCGTTGGCACTTAGAAAAAATTCCGTGTCTCGTGAGCTCCAGGGGGGACAGGCTGGTTTTATTCATCCGTAGCCGACATGGGAACCAGCGCGGAGCGGATTGGTGTTGCGCTGGCATATACCTCATCTCTCTCAGGAGTCCCCCCCTTATACGTGCCGATTGTGTTTTGGAAAACGGGGGGTAACTGGATGAGTACACTGACTAGGGGGACCAGTACACTAGCGAGTGGGACCAGTACACTGACTAGTGGGACCAACACACTATGAGCGCCTGGTACCTAAAATGGAAGTATAGAGGCCGAATTTCGGGCAAGATCACGCCGGGTTAGGCTTCCAGGACCTCGGCTAAGCAATTTTAACGGGTCGCCCGGTTCTTTTTTGATCCAGCCCGGTTCTTTTTTTTATCCAGCCCGGTTCTTTTTACACTTCCAGCTGGAGCTCGGGAGCGGCTTTTTGCACAAGATCACGCCGTGTTAGGCTTCCAGGACCTCGGCTAAGCAATTTTAACGGGTCGCCCGGTTCTTTTTTTTATCCAGCCCGGTTCTTTTTTTATCCAGCCCGGTTCTTTTTACACTTCCAGCTGGAGCTCGGGAGCGGCTTTTTGCACAAGATCACGCCGTGTTAGGCTTCCAGGACCTCGGCTAAGCAATTTTAACGGGTCGTCCGGTTCTTTTTTTTATCCAGCCCGGTTCTTTTTTTTATCCAGCCCGGTTCTTTTTACACTTCCAGCTGGAGCTCGGGAGCGGCTTTTTGCACAAGATCACGCCGTGTTAGGCTTCCAGGACCTCGGCTAAGCAATTTTAACGGGTCGCCCGGTTCTTTTTTTTTTATCCAGCCCGGTTCTTTTTTTATCCAGCCTGGTTCTTTTTACACTTCCAGCTGGAGCTCGGGAGCGGCTTTTTGCACAAGATCACGCCGTGTTAGGCTTCCAGGACGTCGGCTAAGCAATTTTAACGGGTCGCCCGGTTCTTTTTTTGATCCAGCCCGGTTCTTTTTTTATCCAGCCCGGTTCTTTTTACACTTCAGCTGGAGCTCGGGAGCGGCTTTTTGCACAAGAACACGCCGTGTTAGGCTTCCAGGACCTCGGCTAAGCAATTTTAACGGGTCGCCCGGTTCTTTTTTGATCCAGCCCGGTTCTTTTTTTTATCCAGCCCGGTTCTTTTTACACTTCCAGCTGGAGCTCGGGAGCGGCTTTTTGCACAAGATCACGCCGTGTTAGGCTTCCAGGACCTCGGCTAAGCAATTTTAACGGGTCGCCCGGTTCTTTTTTTTTTATCCAGCCCGGTTCTTTTTTTATCCAGCCTGGTTCTTTTTACACTTCCAGCTGGAGCTCGGGAGCGGCTTTTTGCACAAGATCACGCCGTGTTAGGCTTCCAGGACGTCGGCTAAGCAATTTTAACGGGTCGCCCGGTTCTTTTTTTGATCCAGCCCGGTTCTTTTTTTATCCAGCCCAGTTCTTTTTACACTTCCAGCTGGAGCTCGGGAGCGGCTTTTTGCACAAGAACACGCCGTGTTAGGCTTCCAGGACCTCGGCTAAGCAATTTTAACGGGTCGCCCGGTTCTTTTTTGATCCAGCCCGGTTCTTTTTTTTATCCAGCCCGGTTCTTTTTACACTTCCAGCTGGAGCTCGGGAGCGGCTTTTTGCACAAGATCACGCCGTGTTAGGCTTCCAGGACGTCGGCTAAGCAATTTTAACGGGTCGCCCGGTTCTTTTTTTGATCCAGCCCGGTTCTTTTTTTATCCAGCCCGGTTCTTTTTACACTTCCAGCTGGAGCTCGGGAGCGGCTTTTTGCACAAGAACACGCCGTGTTAGGCTTCCAGGACCTCGGCTAAGCAATTTTAACGGGTCGCCCGGTTCTTTTTTGATCCAGCCCGGTTCTTTTTTTATCCAGCCCGGTTCTTTTTACACTTCCAGCTGGAGCTCGGGAGCGGCTTTTTTGCACAAGATCACCCCGTGTTAGGCTTCCAGGACCTCGGCTAAGCAATTTTAACGGGTCGCCCGGTTCTTTTTTGAACCAGCCCGGTTCTTTTTTTTATCCAGCCCGGTTCTTTTTACACTTCCAGCTGGAGCTCGGGAGCGGCTTTTTGCACAAGATCACGCCGTGTTAGGCTTCCAGGACCTCGGCTAAGCAATTTTAACGGGTCGCCCGGTTCTTTTTTGATCCAGCCCGGTTCTTTTTTTATCCAGCCCGGTTCTTTTTACACTTCCAGCTGGAGCTCGGGAGCGGCTTTTTGCACAAGATCACGCCGTGTTAGGCTTCCAGGACCTCGGCTAAGCGATTTTAACGGGTCGCCCGGTTCTTTTTTTTTTATCCAGCCCGGTTCTTTTTTTATCCAGCCTGGTTCTTTTTACACTTCCAGCTGGAGCTCGGGAGCGGCTTTTTGCACAAGATCACGCCGTGTTAGGCTTCCAGGACGTCGGCTAAGCAATTTTAACGGGCCGCCCGGTTCTTTTTTGATCCAGCCCGGTTCTTTTTTTTATCCAGCCTGGTTCTTTTTACACTTCCAGCTGGAGCTCGGGAGCGGCTTTTTGCACAAGATCACGCCGGGTTAGGCTTCCAGGACCTCGGCTAAGCAATTTTAACGGGCCGCCCGGTTCTTTTTTGATCCAGCCCGGTTCTTTTTTTTATCCAGCCTGGTTCTTTTTACACTTCCAGCTGGAGCTCGGGAGCGGCTTTTTGCACAAGATCACGCCGGGTTAGGCTTCCAGGACCTCGGCTAAGCAATTTTAACGGGTCGCCCGGTTCTTTTTTGATCCAGCCCGGTTCTTTTTTTTTATCCAGCCTGGTTCTTTTTACACTTCCAGCTGGAGCTCGGGAGCGGCTTTTTGCACAAGATCACGCCGTGTTAGGCTTCCAGGACCTCGGCTAAGCAATTTTAACGGGTCGCCCGGTTCTTTTTTGATCCAGCCCGGTTCTTTTTTTTATCCAGCCTGGTTCTTTTTACACTTCCAGCTGGAGCTCTGGAGCGGCTTTTTGCACAAGATCACGCCGTGTTAGGCTTCCAGGACCTCGGCTAAGCAATTTTAACGGGTCGCCCGGTTCTTTTTTTTATCCAGCCCGGTTCTTTTTTTATCCAGCCCGGTTCTTTTTACACTTCCAGCTGGAGCTCGGGAGCGGCTTTTTGCACAAGATCACGCCGTGTTAGGCTTCCAGGACCTCGGCTAAGCAATTTTAACGGGCCGCCCGGTTCTTTTTTTTATCCAGCCCGGTTCTTTTTTTATCCAGCCTGGTTCTTTTTACACTTCCAGCTGGAGCTCGGGAGCGGCTTTTTGCACAAGATCACGCCGGGTTAGGCTTCCAGGACCTCGGCTAAGCAATTTTACCGGGTCGCCCGGTTCTTTTTTTGAACCAGCCCGGTTCTTTTTACACTTCCAGCTGGAGCTCAGCAGCGGCTATTTGCACAAGATCACGCCGGGTTAGGCTTCCAGGACCTCGGTTAAGCACTTCTAACGGGCCCTGGTCCACCCCTGCCAGCGCAATTCAAAACTTGGCATTAATTTCGACCTAAGAGACGAAGTCTGATTTTTTTCTACCACTTGGGCGGCCTTTTTGCACCCAGAACACCCGCACCGGCACCATAAATTCGAAGGGTGCCGAGTGCGTCGGCGCAGATTCTGCGACGGAGTGACACTTCCCTCTTGTGGACATTCGGCGGTAGGTGAAATGCGCACTCGGTCTTCTCTTTTCTTTTCCTTCCAGTGAAACTTTGGCAACATTCTGCGAGCTGCTGGCTTCCAGAACCTCGGCCAAGCAGGTGGAGGATTTTTTTCCACTTCCAGCTGGAGGTGAGGAGGGACTTTTTGGGCAAGATCACGCCGACTTAGCAAGCAAGGTGGAAGTGCCAGCATGCTCCGTGGCTGGAAGTGTGGATGTGCCAGCACCCTCCGTGCCTGGAGCTATGGAAGTGTGGAGCTCCAGCACCCTCCGTGCCTATGGAAGTGTGGAGCTCCAGCACCCTCCCTGCCTATGGAAGTGTGGAGCTCCAGCACCCTCCCTGCCTATGGAAGTGTGGAGCTCCAGCACCCTCCCTGCCTATGGAAGTGTGGAGCTCCAGCACCCTCCCTGCCTATGGAAGTGTGGAGCTCCAGCACCCTCCCTGCCTATGGAAGTGTGGAGCTCCAGCACCCTCCCTGCCTATGGAAGTGTGGAGCTCCAGCACCCTCCCTGCCTATGGAAGTGTGGAGCTCCAGCACCCTCCCTGCCTATGGAAGTGTGGAGCTCCAGCACCCTCCCTGCCTATGGAAGTGTGGAGCTCCAGCACCCTCCCTGCCTATGGAAGTGTGGAGCTCCAGCACCCTCCCTGCCTATGGAAGTGTGGAGCTCCAGCACCCTCCCTGCCTATGGAAGTGTGGAGCTCCAGCACCCTCCCTGCCTATGGAAGTGTGGAGCTCCAGCACCCTCCCTGCCTATGGAAGTGTGGAGCTCCAGCACCCTCCCTGCCTATGGAAGTGTGGAGCTCCAGCACCCTCCCAGCCTATGGAAGTGTGGAGCTCCAGCACCCTCCCTGCCTATGGAAGTGTGGAGCTCCAGCACCCTCCCTGCCTATGGAAGTGTGGAGCTCCAGCACCCTCCCTGCCTATGGAAGTGTGGAGCTCCAGCACCCTCCCTGCCTATGGAAGTGTGGAGCTCCAGCACCCTCCCTGCCTATGGAAGTGTGGAGCTCCAGCACCCTCCCTGCCTATGGAAGTGTGGAGCTCCAGCACCCTCCCTGCCTATGGAAGTGTGGAGCTCCAGCACCCTCCCTGCCTATGGAAGTGTGGAGCTCCAGCACCCTCCCTGCCTATGGAAGTGTGGAGCTCCAGCACCCTCCCTGCCTATGGAAGTGTGGAGCTCCAGCACCCTCCCTGCCTATGGAAGTGTGGAGCTCCAGCACCCTCCCTGCCTATGGAAGTGTGGAGCTCCAGCACCCTCCCTGCCTATGGAAGTGTGGAGCTCCAGCACCCTCCCTGCCTATGGAAGTGTGGAGCTCCAGCACCCTCCCTGCCTATGGAAGTGTGGAGCTCCAGCACCCTCCCTGCCTATGGAAGTGTGGAGCTCCAGCACCCTCCCAGCCTATGGAAGTGTGGAGCTCCAGCACCCTCCCTGCCTATGGAAGTGTGGAGCTCCAGCACCCTCCCTGCCTATGGAAGTGTGGAGCTCCAGCACCCTCCCTGCCTATGGAAGTGTGGAGCTCCAGCACCCTCCCTGCCTATGGAAGTGTGGAGCTCCAGCACCCTCCCTGCCTATGGAAGTGTGGAGCTCCAGCACCCTCCCTGCCTATGGAAGTGTGGAGCTCCAGCACCCTCCCTGCCTATGGAAGTGTGGAGCTCCAGCACCCTCCCTGCCTATGGAAGTGTGGAGCTCCAGCACCCTCCCTGCCTATGGAAGTGTGGAGCTCCAGCACCCTCCCTGCCTATGGAAGTGTGGAGCTCCAGCACCCTCCCTGCCTATGGAAGTGTGGAGCTCCAGCACCCTCCCTGCCTATGGAAGTGTGGAGCTCCAGCACCCTCCCTGCCTATGGGAAGTGTGGAGCTCCAGCACCCTCCCTGCCTATGGAAGTGTGGAGCTCCAGCACCCTCCCTGCCTATGGAAGTGTGGAGCTCCAGCACCCTCCCTGCCTATGGAAGTGTGGAGCTCCAGCACCCTCCCTGCCTATGGAAGTGTGGAGCTCCAGCACCCTCCCTGCCTATGGAAGTGTGGAGCTCCAGCACCCTCCCTGCCTATGGAAGTGTGGAGCTCCAGCACCCTCCCTGCCTATGGAAGTGTGGAGCTCCAGCACCCTCCCTGCCTATGGAAGTGTGGAGCTCCAGCACCCTCCCTGCCTATGGAAGTGTGGAGCTCCAGCACCCTCCCTGCCTATGGAAGTGTGGAGCTCCAGCACCCTCCCTGCCTATGGAAGTGTGGAGCTCCAGCACCCTCCCTGCCTATGGAAGTGTGGAGCTCCAGCACCCTCCCTGCCTATGGAAGTGTGGAGCTCCGCACCCTCCCTGCCTATGGAAGTGTGGAGCTCCAGCACCCTCCCTGCCTATGGAAGTGTGGAGCTCCAGCACCCTCCCTGCCTATGGAAGTGTGGAGCTCCAGCACCCTCCCTGCCTATGGAAGTGTGGAGCTCCAGCACCCTCCCTGCCTATGGAAGTGTGGAGCTCCAGCACCCTCCCTGCCTATGGAAGTGTGGAGCTCCAGCACCCTCCCTGCCTATGGAAGTGTGGAGCTCCAGCACCCTCCCTGCCTATGGAAGTGTGGAGCTCCAGCACCCTCCCTGCCTATGGAAGTGTGGAGCTCCAGCACCCTCCCTGCCTATGGAAGTGTGGAGCTCCAGCACCCTCCCTGCCTATGGAAGTGTGGAGCTCCAGCACCCTCCCTGCCTATGGAAGTGTGGAGCTCCAGCACCCTCCCTGCCTATGGAAGTGTGGAGCTCCAGCACCCTCCCTGCCTATGGAAGTGTGGAGCTCCAGCACCCTCCCTGCCTATGGAAGTGTGGAGCTCCAGCACCCTCCCTGCCTATGGAAGTGTGGAGCTCCAGCACCCTCCCTGCCTATGGAAGTGTGGAGCTCCAGCACCCTCCCTGCCTATGGAAGTGTGGAGCTCCAGCACCCTCCCTGCCTATGGAAGTGTGGAGCTCCAGCACCCTCCCTGCCTATGGAAGTGTGGAGCTCCAGCACCCTCCCTGCCTATGGAAGTGTGGAGCTCCAGCACCCTCCCTGCCTATGGAAGTGTGGAGCTCCAGCACCCTCCCTGCCTATGGAAGTGTGGAGCTCCAGCACCCTCCCTGCCTATGGAAGTGTGGAGCTCCAGCACCCTCCCAGCCTATGGAAGTGTGGAGCTCCAGCACCCTCCCTGCCTATGGAAGTGTGGAGCTCCAGCACCCTCCCTGCCTATGGAAGTGTGGAGCTCCAGCACCCTCCCTGCCTATGGAAGTGTGGAGCTCCAGCACCCTCCCTGCCTATGGAAGTGTGGAGCTCCAGCACCCTCCCTGCCTATGGAAGTGTGGAGCTCCAGCACCCTCCCTGCCTATGGAAGTGTGGAGCTCCAGCACCCTCCCTGCCTATGGAAGTGTGGAGCTCCAGCACCCTCCCTGCCTATGGAAGTGTGGAGCTCCAGCACCCTCCCTGCCTATGGAAGTGTGGAGCTCCAGCACCCTCCCTGCCTATGGAAGTGTGGAGCTCCAGCACCCTCCCAGCCTATGGAAGTGTGGAGCTCCAGCACCCTCCCTGCCTATGGAAGTGTGGAGCTCCAGCACCCTCCGTGCCTATGGAAGTGTGGAGCTCCAGCACCCTCCCTGCCTATGGAAGTGTGGAGCTCCAGCACCCTCCGTGCCTGGAGCTATGGAAGTATGGAGCTCCAGCACCCTCCGTGCCTATGGAAGTGTGGAGCTCCAGCACCCTCCGTGCCTGGAGCTATGGAAGTGTGGAGCTCCAGCACCCTCCGTGCCTAGGGAAGTGTGGAGCTCCAGCACCCTCCGTGCCTATGGAAGAGCCACCTCCGCGGGCATGCTGCTCAACCACGCCGGCCCAGAGTTCCAGCCGCTCGGCTACACTCTCTCACAAGCCCCGCCTGGAGCTCCCCAGCCCGCCCCTGGTACCTCAACTACCGAGGCCAGCCGCTCGACCAGGCCGGCCCAGAGTTCCAGCCGCTCGGCTTCACTCTCTCACAAGCCCCGCCTGGAGCTCCCCAGCCCGCCCCTGGTACCTCAACTACCGAGGCCAGCCGCTCGACCACGCCGGCGCAGAGTTCCAGCCGCTCGGATAAGCTCTGCCACTCTCCCGCTAAGCAGCCACCGGTAACGGGGAAATGTCGCCGCCTTGTGGACACGCCCTTGTAAATGAATGGGCTTTCGCACTTAGTGCAATTTTCGCCAGCTCCGTGGCTGCAAGTATGGAGCTATGGAGCCACCAGCCAGGCTGGAGCTCTGGAGCTATGGAAGTATGGAGCTCTGGAGCTATGGAGCTATGGAGCTATGGAGCTATGGAGCTATGGAGCTCTGGGGCTATGGAGCTATGGAGCTATGGAGCTATGGAAGTATGGAGCTATGGAGCTATGGAGCTATGGAAGTATGGAGCTATGGAGCTATGGAGCTATGGAAGTACGGAGCTATGGAGCTATGGAAGTATGGAAGTATGGAAGTATGGAAGTATGGAGCTATGGAGCTATGGAGCTATGGAGCTCTGGAGCTCTGGAGCTATGGAGCTATGGAAGTAGGGAGCTATGGAGCTATGGATGTATGGAGCTATGGAGCCACCAGCCAGCCAGGCTGGAGCTATGGAAGTATGGAGCCATGGAGCTCTGGAGCTATGGAAGTATGGAGCTATGGAGCTATGGAGCTCTGGAGCTATGGAGCTCTGGAGCTATGGAGCTCTGGAGCTATGGAGCTATGGAAGTATGGAGCTATGGAGCTATGGAAGTATGGAGCTATGGAGCTATGGATCTATGGAAGTATGGAGTTATGGAGCTCTGGAGCTATGGAGCTATGGAGCTATGGAGCTATGGAGCTATGGAAGTCTGGAGCTATGGAAGTATGGAGCTATGGAGCTATGGAAGTATGGAGCTCTGGAGCTATGGAGCTATGGAGCCACCAGCCAGCACCCTCCGTGGCTCAACCACGCCGGCCCAGAGTTCCAGCCGCTCGGCTTCACTCTCTCACAAGCCCCGCCTGGAGCTCCCCAGCCCGCCCCTGGTACCTCAACTACCGAGGCCAGCCGCTCGACCAGGCCGGCCGAGAGTTCCAGCCGTTCGGCTTCACTCTCTCACAAGACCCGCCTGGAGCTCCCCGGCCCACCCCTGGTACCTCAACTACCGAGGCCAGCCGCTCGACCACGCCGGCGCAGAGTTCCAGCCGCTCGGATGAGCTCTGCCACTCTCCCGCCGCGCAGCCACCGGTAACGGGGAAATGTCGCCGCCTTGTGGACACGCCGTTGTAAATGAATGGGCTTTCGCACTTAGTGCAATTTTCGCCAACTCTGTGACTGGTGCTATGGAAGTATGGAGCTCTGGTGCTATGGAAGTATGGAGCTATGGAGCTCTGGTGCTATGGAGCTATGGAGCTCTGGAGGTATGGAGCTCTGGAGGTATGGAGCTCTGGTGCTATGGAGCTATGGAGCTCTGGAGGTATGGAGCTATGGAGGTATGGAGCTCTGGTGCTATGGAGCTATGGAGCTCTGGTGCTATGGAGCTATGGAGCTCTGGTGCTATGGAGCTATGGAGCTCTGGTGCTATTGAGCTCTGGTGCTATGGAAGTATGGAGCTATGGAGCTATGGAAGTCTGGAGCTATGGAAGTATGGAGCTATGGAGCTATGGAAGTATGGAGCTCTGGAGCTCTGGAGCTATGGAGCCACCAGCCAGCACCCTCCGTGGCTCAACCACGCCGGCCCAGAGTTCCAGCCGCTCGGCTTCACTCTCTCACAAGCCCCGCCTGGAGCTCGCCAGCCCGCCCCTGGTACCTCAACTACCGAGGCCAGCCGCTCGACCAGGCCGGCCCAGAGTTCCAGCCGCTCGGATGAGCTCTGCCACTCTCCCGCCGCGCAGCCACCGGTAACGGGGAAATGTCGCCGCCTTGTGGACACGCCCTTGTAAATGAATGGGCTTTCGCACTTAGTGCAATTTTCGCCAACTCTCTGACTGGAGCTATGGAAGTATGGAGCTCTGGAGCTCTGGAGCTATGGAGCTATGGAGCTCTGGGGCTATGGAAGTATGGAGCTATGGAGCTATGGAGCTCTGGAGCTCTGGAGCTATGGAGCTATGGAAGTAGGGAGCTATGGAGCTATGGATGTATGGAGCTATGGAGCCACCAGCCAGCCAGGCTGGAGCTATGGAAGTATGGAGCCATGGAGCTCTGGAGCTATGGAAGTATGGAGCTATGGAGCTATGGAGCTCTGGAGCTATGGAGCTCTGGAGCTATGGAGCTCTGGTGCTATGGAGCTATGGAGCTCTGGTGCTATGGAGCTATGGAGCTCTGGTGCTATGGAGCTATGGAGCTCTGGTGCTATGGAAGTATGGAGCTATGGAGCTATGGAAGTATGGAGCTATGGAGCTATGGAAGTCTGGAGCTATGGAAGTATGGAGCTATGGAGCTATGGAAGTATGGAGCTCTGGAGCTATGGAGCCACCAGCCAGCACCCTCCGTGGCTCAACCACGCCGGCCCAGAGTTCCAGCCGCTCGGCTTCACTCTCTCACAAGCCCCGCCTGGAGCTCCCCGGCCCACCCCTGGTACCTCAACTACCGAGGCCAGCCGCTCGACCACGCCGGCGCGGAGTTCCAGCCGCTCGGATAAGCTCTGCCACTCACCCGCCGCGCAGCCACCGGTAACGGGGAAATGTCGCCGCCTTGTGGACACGCCGTTGTAAATGAATGGGCTTTCGCACTTAGTGCAATTTTCGCCAACTCTCTGACTTAGAGCTATGGAAGTATGGAGCTATGGAGCCACCAGCCACCCAGGCTGGAGCTATGGAGCTCTGGAGGTATGGAGCTCTGGTGCTATGGAAGTATGGAGCTCTGGTGCTATGGAAGTATGGAGCTCTGGTGCTATGGAAGTATGGAGCTATGGAAGTATGGAGCTCTGGTGCTATGGAGCTATGGAGCTCTGGTGCTATGGAAGTATGGAGCTATGGAAGTATGGAGCCCTGGTGCTATGGAGCTATGGAGCTCTGGTGCTATGGAGCTATGGAGCTCTGGTGCTATGGAGCTATGGAGCTCTGGTGCTATGGAGCTATGGAGCTCTGGTGCTATGGAAGTATGGAGCTCTGGTGCTATGGAAGTATGGAGCTCTGGTGCTATGGAAGTATGGAGCTATGGAAGTATGGAGCTCTGGTGCTATGGAGCTATGGAGCTCTGGTGCTATGGAAGTATGGAGCTATGGAAGTATGGAGCTCTGGTGCTATGGAGCTATGGAGCTCTGGTGCTATGGAGGTATGGAGCTCTGGTGCTATGGAGCTATGGAGCTCTGGTGCTATGGAGCTATGGAGCTCTGGTGCTATGGAGCTATGGAGCTCTGGTGCTATGGAGCTATGGAGCTCTGGTGCTATGGAGCTATGGAGCTCTGGAGGTATGGAGCTCTGGTGCTATGGAGCTCTGGAGCTCTGGTGCTATGGAGCTCTGGTGCTATGGAGCTATGGAGCTCTGGAGGTATGGAGCCACCAGCCAGCACCCTCCGTGGCTGGATCAATGGAAGTGTTTTAGGTACCAGGCAGCCAAAGGGCCGAGGCCTCACGCTCGACCACGCCGGCGCAGAGTTCCAGCCGCTCGGATAAGCTCTGTCACTCACCCGCCGCGCAGCCACCGGTAACGGGGAAATGTCGCCGCCTGGCGGACACGCCGTTGTAAATGAATGGGCTTTCGCACTTAGTGCAATTTTCGCCAACTCTCTGACTTAGAGCTATGGAAGTATGGAGATATGGAGCCACCAGCCACCCAGGCTGGAGCTATGGAGCTCTGGAGGTATGGAGCTCAGGTGCTATGGAAGTATGGAGCTATGGAGCTATGGAAGTATGGAGCTATGGAGCTATGGAGCTCTGGAAGTATGGAGCTATGGAGCTCTGGAGCTATGGAGCCCTGGAGCCCTGGAGCTATGGAGCTCTGGTGCTATGGAGGTATGGAGCTCTGGAGGTATGGAGCTCTGGAGGTATGGAGCTATGGAGCTATGGAGCCCTGGAGCTATGGAGCTATGGAGCCCTGGAGCTATGGAGCTATGAAGCCCTGGAGCTATGGAGCTATGGAGCTCTGGTGCTATGGAGCTATGGAGCTCTGGTGCTATGGAGCTATGGAGCTCTGGTGCTATGGAGCTATGGAGCTCTGGTGCTATGGAGCTATGGAGCTCTGGAAGTATGGAGCTATGGAGCTCTGGAGGTATGGAGCTATGGAGCCCTGGAGCTATGGAGCCCTGGAGCTATGGAAGTATGGAGCTCTGGTGCTATGGAGCTATGGAGCTCTGGTGCTATGGAGCTATGGAGCTCTGGAGCTATGGAGCTCTGGAGGTATGGAGCTATGGAGCTATGGAGCTCTGGAGGTATGGAGCTATGGAGCTATGGAAGTATGGAGCTCTGGTGCTATGGAGCTATGGAGCTCTGGTGCTATGGAGCTATGGAGCTCTGGTGCTATGGAGCTATGGAGCTATGGAGCTCTGGAAGTATGGAGCTCTGGTGCTATGGAGCTATGGAGCTCTGGTGCTATGGAGCTATGGAGCTCTGGTGCTATGGAGCTATGGAGCTCTGGTGCTATGGAGCTCTGGTGCTATGGAGCTCTGGTGCTATGGAGCTATGGAGCTCTGGTGCTATGGAGCTATGGAGCTCTGGAGGTATGGAGCTCTGGAGGTATGGAGCTCTGGAGGTATGGAGCTTTGGAGCCCTGGAGCTCTGGAGGTATGGAGCTATGGTGCTATGGAGCTCTGAAGCCATGGAGCTCTGGTGCTATGGAGCTCTGGAGCTCTGGAGGTATGGAGCTCTGGAGGTATGGAGCTATGGAGCCCTGGAGCTCTGGAGGTATGGAGCTATGGTGCTATGGAGCTCTGAAGCCATGGAGCTCTGGTGCTATGGAGCTCTGGAGCTCTGGAGGTATGGAGCTCTGGAGGTATGGAGCTTTGGAGCCCTGGAGCTCTGGAGGTATGGAGCTATGGAGCTCTGGTGCTATGGAGCTATGGAGCTCTGGTGCTATGGAGCTATGGAGCTCTGGAGGTATGGAGCTCTGGAGGTATGGAGCTCTGGAGGTATGGAGCTTTGGAGCCCTGGAGCTCTGGAGGTATGGAGCTATGGTGCTATGGAGCTCTGAAGCCATGGAGCTCTGGTGCTATGGAGCTCTGGAGGTATGGAGCTCTGGAGGTATGGAGCTCTGGAGGTATGGAGCTATGGAGCCCTGGAGCTCTGGAGGTATGGAGCTATGGTGCTATGGAGCTCTGAAGCCATGGAGCTCTGGTGCTATGGAGCTATGGAGCTCTGGTGCTATGGAGCTATGGAGGTATGGAGCCACCAGCCAGCACCCTCCGTGGCTGGATCAATGGAAGTGTTTTAGGTACCAGGCAGCCAAAGGGCCGAGGCCTCACGCTCGACCACGCCGGCGCAGAGTTCCAGCCGCTCGGATAAGCTCTGTCACTCACCCGCCGCGCAGCCACCGGTAACGGGGAAATGTCGCCGCCTTGTGGACACGCCGTTGTAAATGAATGGGCTTTCGCACTTAGTGCAATTTTCGCCAACTCTCTGACTTAGAGCTATGGAAGTATGGAGCTATGGAGCCACCAGCCACCCAGGCTGGAGCTCTGGAGCTCTGGAGGTATGGAGCTCTGGTGCTATGGAAGTATGGAGCTCTGGTGCTATGGAAGTATGGAGCTATGGAGGTATGGAAGTATGGAGCTATGGAAGTATGGAGCTATGGAGCTCTGGAAGTATGGAGCTATGGAGCTCTGGAGGTATGGAGCCCTGGAGCTATGGAGCCCTGGAGCTATGGAAGTATGGAGCTCTGGTGCTATGGAGCTATGGAGCTCTGGTGCTATGGAGCTATGGAGCTATGGAGCTCTGGAGCTATGGAGCTCTGGAGGTATGGAGCTATGGAGCTATGGAGCTCTGGAGGTATGGAGCTATGGAGCTATGGAAGTATGGAGCTCTGGTGCTATGGAGCTATGGAGCTCTGGTGCTATGGAGCTATGGAGCTCTGGTGCTATGGAGCTATGGAGCTATGGAGCTATGGAGCTCTGGAAGTATGGAGCTCTGGTGCTATGGAGCTATGGAGCTCTGGTGCTATGGAGCTATGGAGCTCTGGTGCTATGGAGCTCTGGTGCTATGGAGCTCTGGTGCTATGGAGCTATGGAGCTCTGGTGCTATGGAGCTCTGGAGGTATGGAGCTCTGGAGGTATGGAGCTCTGGAGGTATGGAGCTATGGAGCCCTGGAGCTCTGGAGGTATGGATCTATGGTGCTATGGAGCTCTGAAGCCATGGAGCTCTGGTGCTATGGAGCTATGGAGCTCTGGTGCTATGGAGCTATGGAGCTATGGAGCTCTGGAAGTATGGAGCTCTGGTGCTATGGAGCTATGGAGCTCTGGTGCTATGGAGCTATGGAGCTCTGGTGCTATGGAGCTATGGAGCTCTGGTGCTATGGAGCTCTGGTGCTATGGAGCTCTGGTGCTATGGAGCTATGGAGCTCTGGTGCTATGGAGCTATGGAGCTCTGGAGGTATGGAGCTCTGGAGGTATGGAGCTCTGGAGGTATGGAGCTATGGAGCCCTGGAGCTCTGGAGGTATGGAGCTATGGTGCTATGGAGCTCTGAAGCCATGGAGCTCTGGTGCTATGGAGCTCTGGAGCTCTGGAGGTATGGAGCTCTGGAGGTATGGAGCTATGGAGCCCTGGAGCTCTGGAGGTATGGAGCTATGGTGCTATGGAGCTCTGAAGCCATGGAGCTCTGGTGCTATGGAGCTCTGGAGCTCTGGAGGTATGGAGCTCTGGAGGTATGGAGCTCTGGAGGTATGGAGCTATGGAGCCCTGGAGCTCTGGAGGTATGGAGCTATGGTGCTATGGAGCTCTGAAGCCATGGAGCTCTGGTGCTATGGAGCTCTGGAGGTATGGAGCTCTGGAGGTATGGAGCTCTGGAGGTATGGAGCTATGGAGCCCTGGAGCTCTGGAGGTATGGAGCTATGGTGCTATGGAGCTCTGAAGCCATGGAGCTCTGGTGCTATGGAGCTCTGGAGGTATGGAGCTCTGGAGGTATGGAGCTCTGGAGGTATGGAGCTATGGAGCCCTGGAGCTCTGGAGGTATGGAGCTATGGTGCTATGGAGCTCTGAAGCCATGGAGCTCTGGTGCTATGGAGCTATGGAGCTCTGGTGCTATGGAGCTATGGAGGTATGGAGCCACCAGCCAGCACCCTCCGTGGCTGGATCAATGGAAGTGTTTTAGGTACCAGGCAGCCAAAGGGCCGAGGCCTCACGCTCGACCACGCCGGCGCAGAGTTCCAGCCGCTCGGATAAGCTCTGTCACTCACCCGCCGCGCAGCCACCGGTAACGGGGAAATGTCGCCGCCTGGCGGACACGCCGTTGTAAATGAATGGGCTTTCGCACTTAGTGCAATTTTCGCCAACTCTCTGACTTAGAGCTATGGAAGTATGGAGCTATGGAGCCACCAGCCACCCAGGCTGGAGCTATGGAGCTCTGGAGCTCTGGTGCTATGGAAGTATGGAGCTCTGGTGCTATGGAAGTATGGAGCTATGGAGCTATGGAAGTATGGAGCTATGGAGCTCTGGAAGTATGGAGCTATGGAGCTATGGAGGTATGGAGCTATGGAGCCCTGGAGCTATGGAGCCCTGGAGCTATGGAAGTATGGAGCTCTGGTGCTATGGAGCTATGGAGCTCTGGTGCTATGGAGCTATGGAGCTCTGGTGCTATGGAGCTATGGAGCTATGGAGCTCTGGTGCTATGGAGCTATGGAGCTCTGGTGCTATGGAGCTATGGAGCTCTGGTGCTATGGAGCTCTGGAGCTCTGGAGGTATGGAGCTCTGGTGCTATGGAGCTATGGAGCTCTGGTGCTATGGAGCTATGGAGCTCTGGTGCTATGGAGCTCTGGAGGTATGGAGCTCTGGTGCTATGGAGCTATGGAAGTATAGAGCTATGGAAGTATGGAGCTCTGGAGGTATGGAGGTATGGAGCTATGGAGCTCTGCAGCTATGGAAGTATGGAGCTCTGGAGGTATGGAGCCACCAGCCAGCACCCTCCGTGGCTGGATCAATGGAAGTGTTTAGGTACCAGGCAGCCAAAGGGCCGAGGCCTCACGCTCGACCACGCCGGCGCAGAGTTCCAGCCGCTCGGATAAGCTCTGTCACTCACCCGCCGCGCAGCCACCGGTAACGGGGAAATGTCGCCGCCTGGCGGACACGCCGTTGTAAATGAATGGGCTATCCCCGGGCGCGCCCTTTACGCACGCCCGCCGTCATTCTACGGAGACTAAGTTCCGCCCCGGGGAGGCTGCCTCCTCCCCTCCGCGGCCCGGGGATGCTGCCTCATCCCCGGACGCGCCCTTTACGCACGCCCGCCGTCATTCTACGGAGACTAAGTTCCGCCCCGGGGAGGCTGCCTCCTCCCCTCCGCGGCCCAGGGATGCTGCCTCATCCCCGGGCGCGCCCGCTGTCTTCCGCCGCGGCGTAATTTCTTCAAAGTCCGATGACGCCCCTGGTAGCGGCCCACCCCGGAGGGGGGATGCCGACCGGCCCCCGGAGGTGACACCGGCCGACAAAAGGTTGGATCGAGGGCTGACTCTCAATAGATCGCAGCGATGTAGCTGCTCTGCTACTTACGAGACCCTGACCCAGAATCAGGTCGTATGCAAGTCATTTAGACCTGATAGGCTGCCTCCCTGTCGGAGGTGATAGGGCAGACATTCGAATGAGACGTCGCCGCCGCGGAGGGCCGGCGATCGGCTGGAAGTTATCGAGGATCACCAAGGGAGGCCGGGCCGGACGCGCGGAGGGCCGCGGCGCGGCGCGTGAACGCCGGCGCGACCCCTGGGCCCGCGCGCCCGGGCACCGCGTGGGTTTTGGGTCTGATAAATGCGCGCGTCCCCGGAGGTCGGCGCCCGTTTGCATGTATTAGCTCTAGAATTGCCACAGTTATCCAAGTAACTGAGGAGCGATCAAAGGAACCATAACTGATTTAATGAGCCATTCGCAGTTTCGCTGTACGGGCCGTGTGCACTTAGACTTGCATGGCTTAATCTTTGAGACAAGCATATGCTACTGGCAGGATCAACCAGGTAGGAGAGAGGGTGGCTGGGTAGCGCCTCTCGCTCGCCGGCCCGCCGGAGCGGGGGCTCGCGCGACTGTTTTCCGGACGCCGGCCGCGGTTCGCGGGGGCTCTAGGTGGTCTGAGGCTGCCGCGGGGTGAGATGGATCGGGCTGGACCCGGCGCAGCCGAAGCCGAGGACGCGGAACCTCGAACGCGACCCTCGCGGACCCCTAAACGAGAGGAGCTGCGCCCGGCCTCGTAAGACACCCCCTGTCCGGTGCTGAGTTTGACCCCGACGCCGCTGACCGCCGCCGCCGCCTTGCCGCTAGCCCTCCGCACGTGTGGGGCCGGTGCGCGACCCGTAGGACGGCCGGCAACTCGCTCGTTTGGCGGGGCGATGCAAGGTTAGGCGAACCGGGCGGTAACTCGTGCAGTCGGTTGGACGACTTTGCGGTGGACAGGGTGGTGCGAATCCGGCGGGACGGCCCTTCGATGGAGCCCGCTGCAGGGGGACGTTCGGTGGGTTGAGCCGCGCTCGCCGCGGAACCTTCGAGCGCCGCTACTCAGCAAGTAAACGAGAGGGAGCTGCGCCCGGCCTCGTAAGACGCCTCTTCTCCGGTGCGAGCGCCCCGACGCCGCTGGCCGCCGCCGCCGCCTTGCCGCTATCCCGCCGCGCGTTTGGGGCCGGAGGGCGACCCGTAGGACGGCCCGCCGACTACACGACCGTTTGGCAGAGCGAGTGCAAGGTTAGGCGAGCTGGGCGGTAACTCGGGTTAGTCTGGGGAGACTGGCGGTGGACAGGGGGGCGCGAATCCGGCCGGGCGGCCCCATCGATTAAGCATTGGTAGGGGGCCGAGGATGAGCCGTGCGAAGTGGCCTCGGAGGCGGTCCGTGGGGGACGACGGGGGGGGACGGGCGTCGGCCCTCCGGCCCGAGCAGAGAACGTTCGGTCACCCAGGCGGGAATCTGCGCCCCGGCCCGAGTCGGACTCGGTCGGTGCGGCCCGCTGAGGCCCTCAACTATTCCCGTACGCGGGGGTCGGGAGCTGCGGCGCTGCGCCGGCGACTTACCCGCGCGAGGCACGCACTGCGTGCGGCCAGGATGCGGAGTTGGATCGGCGCTGGTTGGGAACCCTCGGGGAACGAAGGCGGACGGTGGCCAGCCGGCGCCGACGAACCCGTCGGGGAGGGGGCTGGTGGCAGGCGCGATCGGCACTATTGCTGACTGCCGGGAGGGAAGCTGCGCCCCGGCCGAGTCAGACTCAGCCGTTGCGGCCCCCCCGAGCCCGCAGCGCGTAGCGCGGAAGCCATACGCCCCCCCGATGCGGAGCGACAGACGCCCCCGCGACCGCGGTTGGTCGGGAAGGCTTTTCGGATAGAGGTCGGACGGTGTGTGTGGACGGCTTCCCGTGGTGCCGCCGCTATCAAGCCGGAGGGTTTGAGAAACGTCATTCGCAGAAGGACCGGCGCGGCCGGCGGACGCTCGCACGCGCGGCGCCCGACACTCAGCCGCTCGCTCGGCCTCCGTGGATCGTGGCTAGGTGGGATGGATGCTTTTTCCGGGTCGTCTCGGTCTCGCCGCAGTACGGTCGCGCCGGGGCCTGCGGGGCGGCGCGGGGAGCGCCAACATTCGTAGTTGACACTTTGTTTCATTTTATCCGAGCGGGCGGGCGCCTCGAGAGGCGGACCGTCCGGGGCGACTCTCGGCCTTTGTTTAAGGAGCCGGCCGGGCATCACGCTCCTTCCTTGGATGGACAACATTCGTAGTTGACACTTTGTGTCATTTTATCCGAGCGGGCGGGCGCCGCGAGGCGGACCGTCCGGGGCGACTCTCGGCCTGTGTTTAAGGAGCCGGCCGGGCATCACGCTCCTTCCTTGGATGGACAACATTCGCAGTTGACACTTTGTGTCATTTTATCCGAGCAGACGGGCGCCGCGAGGCGGACCGTCCGGGGCGACTCTCGGCCTGTGTTTTCGGAGCCGGCCGGGCCTCACGCTCCCTCCTTGGATGGACAACATTCGTAGTTGACACTTTGTGTCATTTTATCCGAGCGGGCGGGCGCCGCGAGGCGGACCGTCCGGGGCGACTCTCGGCCTGTGTTTAAGGAGCCGGCCGGGCATCACGCTCCTTCCTTGGATGGACAACATTCGCAGTTGACACTTTGTGTCATTTTATCCGAGCAGACGGGCGCCGCGAGGCGGACCGTCCGGGGCGACTCTCGGCCTGTGTTTTCGGAGCCGGCCGGGCCTCACGCTCCCTCCTTGGATGGACAACATTCATAGTTGACACTTTGTGTCATTTTATCCGAGCGGGCGGGCGCCGCGAGGCGGACCGTCCGGGGCGACTCTCGGCCTGTGTTTAAGGAGCCGGCCGGGCATCACGCTCCTTCCTTGGATGGACAACATTCGCAGTTGACACTTTGTGTCATTTTATCCGAGCGGACGGGCGCCGCGAGGCGGACCGTCCGGGGCGACTCTCGGCCTGTGTTTAAGGAGCCGGCCGGGCATCACGCTCCTTCCTTGGATGGACAACATTCGTAGTTGACACTTTGTGTCATTTTATCCGAGCGGGCGGGCGCCGCGAGGCGGACCGTCCGGGGCGACTCTCGGCCTGTGTTTAAGGAGCCGGCCGGGCATCACGCTCCTTCCTTGGATGGACAACATTCGCAGTTGACACTTTGTGTCATTTTATCCGAGCGGACGGGCGCCGCGAGGCGGACCGTCCGGGGCGACTCTCGGCCTGTGTTTAAGGAGCCGGCCGGGCATCACGCTCCTTCCTTGGATGGACAACATTCGTAGTTGACACTTTGTGTCATTTTATCCGAGCGGGCGGGCGCCGCGAGGCGGACCGTCCGGGGCGACTCTCGGCCTGTGTTTAAGGAGCCGGCCGGGCATCACGCTCCTTCCTTGGATGGACAACATTCGCAGTTGACACTTTGTGTCATTTTATCCGAGCAGACGGGCGCCGCGAGGCGGACCGTCCGGGGCGACTCTCGGCCTGTGTTTAAGGAGCCGGCCGGGCATCACGCTCCTTCCTTGGATGGACAACATTCGTAGTTGACACTTTGTGTCATTTTATCCGAGCGGGCGGGCGCCGCGAGGCGGACCGTCCGGGGCGACTCTCGGCCTTTGTTTAAGGAGCCGGCCGGGCATCACGCTCCTTCCTTGGATGGACAACATTCGCAGTTGACACTTTGTGTCATTTTATCCGAGCGGGCGGGCGCCGCGAGGCGGACCGTCCGGGGCGACTCTCGGCCTGTGTTTAAGGAGCCGGCCGGGCATCACGCTCCTTCCTTGGATGGACAACATTCGCAGTTGACACTTTGTGTCATTTTATCCGAGCAGACGGGCGCCGCGAGGCGGACCGTCCGGGGCGACTCTCGGCCTGTGTTTAAGGAGCCGGCCGGGCATCACGCTCCTTCCTTGGATGGACAACATTCGTAGTTGACACTTTGTGTCATTTTATCCGAGCGGGCGGGCGCCGCGAGGCGGACCGTCCGGGGCGACTCTCGGCCTGTGTTTAAGGAGCCGGCCGGGCATCACGCTCCTTCCTTGGATGGACAACATTCGCAGTTGACACTTTGTGTCATTTTATCCGAGCAGACGGGCGCCGCGAGGCGGACCGTCCGGGGCGACTCTCGGCCTGTGTTTAAGGAGCCGGCCGGGCATCACGCTCCTTCCTTGGATGGACAACATTCGCAGTTGACACTTTGTGTCATTTTGTTCGGCCTGTGTTTAAGGAGGCGGCCGTCCTCCACTCGGTCCGTGTTTAAGGAGCAACACTCGCGCTCCGGTTCGGCCTGTGTTTAAGGAGGCGGCCGTCCTCCCCTTGGTCTGTGTTAAGGGCGACACTCGGTCCGTGTTTAAGGAGCCTGGCCCTCGCGCTCCGGTTCGGCCTGTATTTAGGGAGGCGGCCGTCCTCCGCTTGGTCTGTGTTAAGGGCGACACTCGGTCCGTGTTTAAGGAGCCTGGCCCTGACGCTCCTCTCCGGCCTGTGTTTAAGGAGGCGGCCGTCCTCCCCTTGGTCTGTGTTAAGGGCGACACTCGGTCCGTGTTTAAGGAGCCTGGCCCTCGCGCTCCGGTTCGGCCTGTATTTAGGGAGGCGGCCGTCCTCCGCTTGGTCTGTGTTAAGGGCGACACTCGGTCCGTGTTTAAGGAGCCTGGCCCTGACGCTCCTCTCCGGCCTGTGTTTAAGGAGGCGGCCGTCCTCCCCTTGGTCTGTGTTAAGGGCGACACTCGGTCCGTGTTTAAGGAGCGGCCCTCGCGCTCCGGTTCGGCCTGTATTTAGGGAGGCGGCCGTCCTCCGCTTGGTCTGTGTTAAGGGCGACACTCGGTCCGTGTTTAAGGAGCGGCCCTCGCGCTCCGGTTCGGCCTGTATTTAGGGAGGCGGCCGTCCTCCGCTTGGTCTGTGTTAAGGGCGACACTCGGTCCGTGTTTAAGGAGCCGGCCCTGACGCTCCTCTTCGGCCTGTGTTTAAGGAGGCGGCCGTCCTCCACTTCCTTCCATGCACCACCACATTCGCAGTTGACACTTTGCCATTTTTTCAGAGAGGTGACACTTAGTCGTTTTTTCGAAAGTTGACACTTAGTCGTTTTTTTCAAAAGTTGACACTTTGCCGTTTTTTCAGAGAGGTGACACTTTGTCGTTTTTTCGAAAGTTGACACTTAGCCGTTTTTTCGAAAGTCGACACTTAGCCGTTTTTTCAGAGATGTGACACTTTGCCGTTTTTTCGAAAGTCGACACTTAGCCGTTTTTTCAGAGATGTGACACTTAGAAACTTTTTGCCAAGTTGGCTGTGAGCTCCAGGAGGAGACCGTTATTTTTCGTCATTCGAGGCCGACTGCGGAACCGGCGCTGGGCGGACGCCAAAGCTCGGCAGGGCCGTGGGCACTTAGAAACTTTTTGCCAAGTTGGCTGTGAGCTCCAGGAGGAGACCGTTATTTTTCGTCATTCGAGGCCGACTGCGGAACCGGCGCTGGGCGGACGCCAAAGCTCGGCAGGGCCGTGGGCACTTAGAAACTTTTTGCCAAGTTGGCTGTGAGCTCCAGGAGGAGACCGTTATTTTTCGTCATTCGAGGCCGACTGCGGAACCGGCGCTGGGCGGACGCCAAAGCTCGGCAGGGCCGTGGGCACTTAGAAACTTTTTGCCAAGTTGGCTGTGAGCTCCAGGAGGAGACCGTTATTTTTCGTCATTCGAGGCCGACTGCGGAACCGGCGCTGGGCGGACGCCAAAGCTCGGCAGGGCCGTGGGCACTTAGAAACTTTTTGCCAAGTTGGCTGTGAGCTCCAGGAGGAGACCGTTATTTTTCGTCATTCGAGGCCGACTGCGGAACCGGCGCTGGGCGGACGCCAAAGCTCGGCAGGGCCGTGGGCACTTAGAAACTTTTTGCCAAGTTGGCTGTGAGCTCCAGGAGGAGACCGTTATTTTTCGTCATTCGAGGCCGACTGCGGAACCGGCGCTGGGCGGACGCCAAAGCTCGGCAGGGCCGTGGGCACTTAGAAACTTTTTGCCAAGTTGGCTGTGAGCTCCAGGAGGAGACCGTCATTTTTCGTCATTCGAGGCCGGCTGCAGAACCGGCGCGGGTCGGATGCACGAGCCCGCAGAGCCGTGGGCACTTTGCCACTTTTTCGCCACAATTGGCTGTGAGCTCCAGGAGGAGACCGTTATTTTTCGTCATTCTAGGCCGGTTGCAGAACCGGCGCGGCTCGGATGCACGAGCCCGCAGAGCCGTGGGCACTTAGAAAATTTTCAGAGAGGCGACACTTTGCCATTTTTTCAGAGAGGTGACACTTAGTCGTTTTTTCGAAAGTTGACACTTAGCCGTTTTTTCGAAAGTTGACACTTAGTCGTTTTTTCGAAAGTTGACACTTAGTCGTTTTTTCGCCACAGTGCCCACCTCCAGCGCGTGCCACGGCGCTTTCCAGGTCTTCTATCCGACCTTGTGCTGTCGAGGACGGCGTGTCCGACGCCGTGGGGAGACCAGCACCATCTCCTCCATACTCGTAAACGAGGTGCTTTGGAAAACGGGGGGAAAGTCGATGAGTACACTGACTACTGGGACCATTTCATTGTACTCTGGCGCACCTGAAGACCAAAAAAGGTACTGCATCTTAGCCCGGGTACCTCACCCCCTGGTACCTCGAGGAGAACTTAGAAAAATTTCGACAAATTTTTGGTGAGCTCCAGGGAGAGAGGCTGATTTTTCGCTTTTTGAGGCCGACCGCCGAACCGGCGCGGGGCGGACTCACAAGCCCCGCAGAGCCGTGGGCACTCTGCCGTTTTTTCAGAGAGGCGACACTTAGTCGTTTTTTCGAAAGTTGACACTTAGCCGTTTTTTCGAAAGTTGACACTTAGCCGTTTTTTCGAAAGTCGACACTTAGCCGTTTTTTCGAAAGTTGACACTTAGTCGTTTTTTCGCCGATTTTGCTGGGACCTCCAGGCGAGGACCGGCGTTTTTCGTCTTCCGGGTCCGACCCGGGAACCAGCGCCGAGCGGACACATTCGCTCGCAAGTGCCGTTGGCACTTAGAAAATTTTTCGTTTGTCATGAGCTCCGGGCGAGGACCGGCGTTTTTCGTCTTCCGGGTTCGACCCGGGAACCAGCGCCGAGCGGACACATTCGCTCGCAAGTGCCGTTGGCACTTAGAAAATTTTTCGTTTGTCATGAGCTCCGGGCGGAGACCGGCGTTTTTCGTCTTCCGGGTTCGACCCGGGAACCAGCGCCGAGCGGACACATTCGCTCGCAAGTGCCGTTGGCACTTAGAAAATTTTTCGTTTGTCATGAGCTCCGGGCGGAGACCGGCATTTTTCGTCATTCGAGGCCGACGGGGGAACCAGCCGGAGCGGACACGTTTGCTCGGAAGAGCCGTTGGCACTTAGAAAAAATTCCGTGTCTCGTGAGCTCCAGGGGGGACAGGCTGGTTTTATTCATCCGTAGCCGACATGGGAACCAGCGCGGAGCGGATTGGTGTTGCGCTGGCATATACCTCATCTCTCTCAGGAGTCCCCCCCTTATACGTGCCGATTGTGTTTTGGAAAACGGGGGGTAACTGGATGAGTACACTGACTAGGGGGACCAGTACACTAGCGAGTGGGACCAGTACACTGACTAGTGGGACCAACACACTATGAGCGCCTGGTACCTAAAATGGAAGTATAGAGGCCGACTTTCGGGCAAGATCACGCCGTGTTAGGCTTCCAGGACCTCGGCTAAGCAATTTTAACGGGTCGCCCGGTTCTTTTTTGATCCAGCCCGGTTCTTTTTTTATCCAGCCCGGTTCTTTTTACACTTCCAGCTGGAGCTCGGGAGCGGCTTTTTGCACAAGATCACGCCGTGTTAGGCTTCCAGGACCTCGGCTAAGCAATTTTAACGGGCCGCCCGGTTCTTTTTTGATCCAGCCCGGTTCTTTTTTTTATCCAGCCTGGTTCTTTTTACACTTCCAGCTGGAGCTCGGGAGCGGCTTTTTGCACAAGATCACGCCGGGTTAGGCTTCCAGGACCTCGGCTAAGCAATTTTAACGGGTCGCCCGGTTCTTTTTTTTTATCCAGCCCGGTTCTTTTTTTTATCCAGCCTGGTTCTTTTTACACTTCCAGCTGGAGCTCGGGAGCGGCTTTTTGCACAAGATCACGCCGTGTTAGGCTTCCAGGACCTCGGCTAAGCAATTTTAACGGGTCGCCCGGTTCTTTTTTGATCCAGCCCGGTTCTTTTTTTATCCAGCCCGGTTCTTTTTACACTTCCAGCTGGAGCTCGGGAGCGGCTTTTTGCACAAGATCACGCCGTGTTAGGCTTCCAGGACCTCGGCTAAGCAATTTTAACGGGTCGCCCGGTTCTTTTTTGATCCAGCCCGGTTCTTTTTTTTATCCAGCCCGGTTCTTTTTACACTTCCAGCTGGAGCTCGGGAGCGGCTTTTTGCACAAGATCACGCCGGGTTAGGCTTCCAGGACCTCGGCTAAGCAATTTTAACGGGCCGCCCGGTTCTTTTTTTTATCCAGCCCGGTTCTTTTTACACTTCCAGCTGGAGCTCGGGAGCGGCTTTTTGCACAAGATCACGCCGGGTTAGGCTTCCAGGACCTCGGCTAAGCAATTTTAACGGGTCGCCCGGTTCTTTTTTGATCCAGCCCGGTTCTTTTTTTATCCAGCCCGGTTCTTTTTACACTTCCAGCTGGAGTTAGGGAGCGGCTTTTTGCACAAGATCACGCCGTGTTAGGCTTCCAGGACCTCGGCTAAGCAATTTTAACGGGTCGCCCGGTTCTTTTTTGATCCAGCCCGGTTCTTTTTTTTATCCAGCCCGGTTCTTTTCACACTTCCAGCTGGAGCTCGGCAGCGGCTATTTGCACAAGATCACGCCGGGTTAGGCTTCCAGGACCTCGGCTAAGCAATTTTAACGGGCCGCTCTGGAGGTATGGAGCTATGGAGCCCTGGAGCTCTGGAGGTATGGAGCTATGGTGCTATGGAGCTCTGAAGCCATGGAGCTCTGGTGCTATGGAGCTCTGGTGCTATGGAGCTCTGGTGCTATGGAGCTATGGAGCTCTGGAAGTATGGAGCTCTGGTGCTATGGAGCTATGGAGCTCTGGAGGTATGGAGCTCTGGAGGTATGGAGCTCTGGAGGTATGGAGCTATGGAGCCCTGGAGCTCTGGAGGTATGGAGCTATGGTGCTATGGAGCTCTGAAGCCATGGAGCTCTGGTGCTATGGAGCTCTGGAGCTCTGGAGGTATGGAGCTCTGGAGGTATGGAGCTATGGAGCCCTGGAGCTCTGGAGGTATGGAGCTATGGTGCTATGGAGCTCTGAAGCCATGGAGCTCTGGTGCTATGGAGCTCTGGAGCTCTGGAGGTATGGAGCTCTGGAGGTATGGAGCTCTGGAGGTATGGAGCTATGGAGCCCTGGAGCTCTGGAGGTATGGAGCTATGGTGCTATGGAGCTCTGAAGCCATGGAGCTCTGGTCCTATGGAGCTCTGGAGGTATGGAGCTCTGGAGGTATGGAGCTCTGGAGGTATGGAGCTATGGAGCCCTGGAGCTCTGGAGGTATGGAGCTATGGTGCTATGGAGCTCTGAAGCCATGGAGCTCTGGTGCTATGGAGCTCTGGAGGTATGGAGCTCTGGAGGTATGGAGCTCTGGAGGTATGGAGCTATGGAGCCCTGGAGCTCTGGAGGTATGGAGCTATGGTGCTATGGAGCTCTGAAGCCATGGAGCTCTGGTGCTATGGAGCTATGGAGCTCTGGTGCTATGGAGCTATGGAGGTATGGAGCCACCAGCCAGCACCCTCCGTGGCTGGATCAATGGAAGTGTTTTAGGTACCAGGCAGCCAAAGGGCCGAGGCCTCACGCTCGACCACGCCGGCGCAGAGTTCCAGCCGCTCGGATAAGCTCTGTCACTCACCCGCCGCGCAGCCACCGGTAACGGGGAAATGTCGCCGCCTGGCGGACACGCCGTTGTAAATGAATGGGCTTTCGCACTTAGTGCAATTTTCGCCAACTCTCTGACTTAGAGCTATGGAAGTATGGAGCTATGGAGCCACCAGCCACCCAGGCTGGAGCTATGGAGCTCTGGAGGTATGGAGCTCAGGTGCTATGGAAGTACGGAGCTATGGAGCTATGGAAGTATGGAGCTATGGAGCTATGGAGCTCTGGAAGTATGGAGCTATGGAGCTCTGGAGGTATGGAGCTATGGAGCCCTGGAGCCCTGGAGCTATGGAGCTCTGGTGCTATGGAGGTATGGAGCTCTGGAGGTATGGAGCTCTGGAGGTATGGAGCTATGGAGCTATGGAGCCCTGGAGCTATGGAGCTATGGAGCCCTGGAGCTATGGAGCTATGGAGCCCTGGAGCTATGGAGCTATGGAGCTCTGGTGCTATGGAGCTATGGAGCTCTGGTGCTATGGAGCTATGGAGCTCTGGTGCTATGGAGCTATGGAGCTCTGGTGCTATGGAGCTATGGAGCTCTGGAAGTATGGAGCTATGGAGCTCTGGAGGTATGGAGCTATGGAGCCCTGGAGCTATGGAGCCCTGGAGCTATGGAAGTATGGAGCTCTGGTGCTATGGAGCTATGGAGCTCTGGTGCTATGGAGCTATGGAGCTCTGGAGCTATGGAGCTCTGGAGGTATGGAGCTATGGAGCTATGGAGCTCTGGAGGTATGGAGCTATGGAGCTATGGAAGTATGGAGCTCTGGTGCTATGGAGCTATGGAGCTCTGGTGCTATGGAGCTATGGAGCTCTGGTGCTATGGAGCTATGGAGCTATGGAGCTCTGGAAGTATGGAGCTCTGGTGCTATGGAGCTATGGAGCTCTGGTGCTATGGAGCTATGGAGCTCTGGTGCTATGGAGCTATGGAGCTCTGGTGCTATGGAGCTCTGGTGCTATGGAGCTCTGGTGCTATGGAGCTATGGAGCTCTGGTGCTATGGAGCTATGGAGCTCTGGAGGTATGGAGCTCTGGAGGTATGGAGCTCTGGAGGTATGGAGCTTTGGAGCCCTGGAGCTCTGGAGGTATGGAGCTATGGTGCTATGGAGCTCTGAAGCCATGGAGCTCTGGTGCTATGGAGCTCTGGAGCTCTGGAGGTATGGAGCTCTGGAGGTATGGAGCTATGGAGCCCTGGAGCTCTGGAGGTATGGAGCTATGGTGCTATGGAGCTCTGAAGCCATGGAGCTCTGGTGCTATGGAGCTCTGGAGCTCTGGAGGTATGGAGCTCTGGAGGTATGGAGCTATGGAGCCCTGGAGCTCTGGAGGTATGGAGCTATGGTGCTATGGAGCTCTGAAGCCATGGAGCTCTGGTGCTATGGAGCTCTGGAGCTCTGGAGGTATGGAGCTCTGGAGGTATGGAGCTCTGGAGGTATGGAGCTATGGAGCCCTGGAGCTCTGGAGGTATGGAGCTATGGTGCTATGGAGCTCTGAAGCCATGGAGCTCTGGTGCTATGGAGCTCTGGAGGTATGGAGCTCTGGAGGTATGGAGCTCTGGAGGTATGGAGCTATGGAGCCCTGGAGCTCTGGAGGTATGGAGCTATGGTGCTATGGAGCTCTGAAGCCATGGAGCTCTGGTGCTATGGAGCTCTGGAGGTATGGAGCTCTGGAGGTATGGAGCTCTGGAGGTATGGAGCTATGGAGCCCTGGAGCTCTGGAGGTATGGAGCTATGGTGCTATGGAGCTCTGAAGCCATGGAGCTCTGGTGCTATGGAGCTCTGGAGGTATGGAGCTCTGGAGGTATGGAGCTCTGGAGGTATGGAGCTATGGAGCCCTGGAGCTCTGGAGGTATGGAGCTATGGTGATATGGAGCTCTGAAGCCATGGAGCTCTGGTGCTATGGAGCTATGGAGCTCTGGTGCTATGGAGCTATGGAGGTATGGAGCCACCAGCCAGCACCCTCCGTGGCTGGATCAATGGAAGTGTTTTAGGTACCAGGCAGCCAAAGGGCCGAGGCCTCACGCTCGACCACGCCGGCGCAGAGTTCCAGCCGCTCGGATAAGCTCTGTCACTCACCCGCCGCGCAGCCACCGGTAACGGGGAAATGTCGCCGCCTTGTGGACACGCCGTTGTAAATGAATGGGCTTTCGCACTTAGTGCAATTTTCGCCAACTCTCTGACTTAGAGCTATGGAAGTATGGAGCTATGGAGCCACCAGCCACCCAGGCTGGAGCTCTGGAGCTCTGGAGGTATGGAGCTCTGGTGCTATGGAAGTATGGAGCTCTGGTGCTATGGAAGTATGGAGCTATGGAGGTATGGAAGTATGGAGCTATGGAAGTATGGAGCTATGGAGCTCTGGAAGTATGGAGCTATGGAGCTCTGGAGGTATGGAGCCCTGGAGCTATGGAGCCCTGGAGCTATGGAAGTATGGAGCTCTGGTGCTATGGAGCTATGGAGCTCTGGTGCTATGGAGCTATGGAGCTATGGAGCTCTGGAGCTATGGAGCTCTGGAGGTATGCAGCTATGGAGCTATGGAGCTCTGGAGGTATGGAGCTATGGAGCTATGGAAGTATGGAGCTCTGGTGCTATGGAGCTATGGAGCTCTGGTGCTATGGAGCTATGGAGCTCTGGTGCTATGGAGCTATGGAGCTATGGAGCTCTGGAAGTATGGAGCTCTGGTGCTATGGAGCTATGGAGCTCTGGTGCTATGGAGCTATGGAGCTCTGGTGCTATGGAGCTATGGAGCTCTGGTGCTATGGAGCTCTGGTGCTATGGAGCTCTGGTGCTATGGAGCTATGGAGCTCTGGTGCTATGGAGCTATGGAGCTCTGGAGGTATGGAGCTCTGGAGGTATGGAGCTCTGGAGGTATGGAGCTATGGAGCCCTGGAGCTCTGGAGGTATGGAGCTATGGTGCTATGGAGCTCTGAAGCCATGGAGCTCTGGTGCTATGGAGCTCTGGAGCTCTGGAGGTATGGAGCTCTGGAGGTATGGAGCTATGGAGCCCTGGAGCTCTGGAGGTATGGAGCTATGGAGCTCTGAAGCCATGGAGCTCTGGTGCTATGGAGCTCTGGAGCTCTGGAGGTATGGAGCTCTGGAGGTATGGAGCTCTGGAGGTATGGAGCTATGGAGCCCTGGAGCTCTGGAGGTATGGAGCTATGGTGCTATGGAGCTCTGAAGCCATGGAGCTCTGGTGCTATGGAGCTTTGGAGGTATGGAGCTCTGGAGGTATGGAGCTCTGGAGGTATGGAGCTATGGAGCCCTGGAGCTCTGGAGGTATGGAGCTATGGTGCTATGGAGCTCTGAAGCCATGGAGCTCTGGTGCTATGGAGCTCTGGAGGTATGGAGCTCTGGAGGTATGGAGCTCTGGAGGTATGGAGCTATGGAGCCCTGGAGCTCTGGAGGTATGGAGCTATGGTGCTATGGAGCTCTGAAGCCATGGAGCTCTGGTGCTATGGAGCTATGGAGCTCTGGTGCTATGGAGCTATGGAGGTATGGAGCCACCAGCCAGCACCCTCCGTGGCTGGATCAATGGAAGTGTTTTAGGTACCAGGCAGCCAAAGGGCCGAGGCCTCACGCTCGACCACGCCGGCGCAGAGTTCCAGCCGCTCGGATAAGCTCTGTCACTCACCCGCCGCGCAGCCACCGGTAACGGGGAAATGTCGCCGCCTGGCGGACACGCCGTTGTAAATGAATGGGCTTTCGCACTTAGTGCAATTTTCGCCAACTCTCTGACTTAGAGCTATGGAAGTATGGAGCTATGGAGCCACCAGCCACCCAGGCTGGAGCTATGGAGCTCTGGAGGTATGGAGCTCAGGTGCTATGGAAGTATGGAGCTATGGAGCTATGGAAGTATGGAGCTATGGAGCTATGGAGCTCTGGAAGTATGGAGCTATGGAGCTCTGGAGGTATGGAGCTATGGAGCCCTGGAGCCCTGGAGCTATGGAGCTCTGGTGCTATGGAGGTATGGAGCTCTGGAGGTATGGAGCTCTGGAGGTATGGAGCTATGGAGCTATGGAGCCCTGGAGCTATGGAGCTATGGAGCCCTGGAGCTATGGAGCTATGGAGCCCTGGAGCTATGGAGCTATGGAGCTCTGGTGCTATGGAGCTATGGAGCTCTGGTGCTATGGAGCTATGGAGCTCTGGTGCTATGGAGCTATGGAGCTCTGGTGCTATGGAGCTATGGAGCTCTGGAAGTATGGAGCTATGGAGCTCTGGAGGTATGGAGCTATGGAGCCCTGGAGCTATGGAGCCCTGGAGCTATGGAAGTATGGAGCTCTGGTGCTATGGAGCTATGGAGCTCTGGTGCTATGGAGCTATGGAGCTCTGGAGCTATGGAGCTCTGGAGGTATGGAGCTATGGAGCTATGGAGCTCTGGAGGTATGGAGCTATGGAGCTATGGAAGTATGGAGCTCTGGTGCTATGGAGCTATGGAGCTCTGGTGCTATGGAGCTATGGAGCTCTGGTGCTATGGAGCTATGGAGCTATGGAGCTCTGGAAGTATGGAGCTCTGGTGCTATGGAGCTATGGAGCTCTGGTGCTATGGAGCTATGGAGCTCTGGTGCTATGGAGCTATGGAGCTCTGGTGCTATGGAGCTCTGGTGCTATGGAGCTCTGGTGCTATGGAGCTATGGAGCTCTGGTGCTATGGAGCTATGGAGCTCTGGAGGTATGGAGCTCTGGAGGTATGGAGCTCTGGAGGTATGGAGCTTTGGAGCCCTGGAGCTCTGGAGGTATGGAGCTATGGTGCTATGGAGCTCTGAAGCCATGGAGCTCTGGTGCTATGGAGCTCTGGAGCTCTGGAGGTATGGAGCTCTGGAGGTATGGAGCTATGGAGCCCTGGAGCTCTGGAGGTATGGAGCTATGGTGCTATGGAGCTCTGAAGCCATGGAGCTCTGGTGCTATGGAGCTCTGGAGCTCTGGAGGTATGGAGCTCTGGAGGTATGGAGCTATGGAGCCCTGGAGCTCTGGAGGTATGGAGCTATGGTGCTATGGAGCTCTGAAGCCATGGAGCTCTGGTGCTATGGAGCTCTGGAGCTCTGGAGGTATGGAGCTCTGGAGGTATGGAGCTCTGGAGGTATGGAGCTATGGAGCCCTGGAGCTCTGGAGGTATGGAGCTATGGTGCTATGGAGCTCTGAAGCCATGGAGCTCTGGTGCTATGGAGCTCTGGAGGTATGGAGCTCTGGAGGTATGGAGCTCTGGAGGTATGGAGCTATGGAGCCCTGGAGCTCTGGAGGTATGGAGCTATGGTGCTATGGAGCTCTGAAGCCATGGAGCTCTGGTGCTATGGAGCTATGGAGCTCTGGTGCTATGGAGCTATGGAGGTATGGAGCCACCAGCCAGCACCCTCCGTGGCTGGATCAATGGAAGTGTTTTAGGTACCAGGCAGCCAAAGGGCCGAGGCCTCACGCTCGACCACGCCGGCGCAGAGTTCCAGCCGCTCGGATAAGCTCTGTCACTCACCCGCCGCGCAGCCACCGGTAACGGGGAAATGTCGCCGCCTTGTGGACACGCCGTTGTAAATGAATGGGCTTTCGCACTTAGTGCAATTTTCGCCAACTCTCTGACTTAGAGCTATGGAAGTATGGAGCTATGGAGCCACCAGCCACCCAGGCTGGAGCTCTGGAGCTCTGGAGGTATGGAGCTCTGGTGCTATGGAAGTATGGAGCTCTGGTGCTATGGAAGTATGGAGCTATGGAGGTATGGAAGTATGGAGCTATGGAAGTATGGAGCTATGGAGCTCTGGAAGTATGGAGCTATGGAGCTCTGGAGGTATGGAGCCCTGGAGCTATGGAGCCCTGGAGCTATGGAAGTATGGAGCTCTGGTGCTATGGAGCTATGGAGCTCTGGTGCTATGGAGCTATGGAGCTATGGAGCTCTGGAGCTATGGAGCTCTGGAGGTATGGAGCTATGGAGCTATGGAGCTCTGGAGGTATGGAGCTATGGAGCTATGGAAGTATGGAGCTCTGGTGCTATGGAGCTATGGAGCTCTGGTGCTATGGAGCTATGGAGCTCTGGTGCTATGGAGCTATGGAGCTATGGAGCTCTGGAAGTATGGAGCTCTGGTGCTATGGAGCTATGGAGCTCTGGTGCTATGGAGCTATGGAGCTCTGGTGCTATGGAGCTCTGGTGCTATGGAGCTCTGGTGCTATGGAGCTATGGAGCTCTGGTGCTATGGAGCTCTGGAGGTATGGAGCTCTGGAGGTATGGAGCTCTGGAGGTATGGAGCTATGGAGCCCTGGAGCTCTGGAGGTATGGAGCTATGGTGCTATGGAGCTCTGAAGCCATGGAGCTCTGGTGCTATGGAGCTATGGAGCTCTGGTGCTATGGAGCTATGGAGCTATGGAGCTCTGGAAGTATGGAGCTCTGGTGCTATGGAGCTATGGAGCTCTGGTGCTATGGAGCTATGGAGCTCTGGTGCTATGGAGCTATGGAGCTCTGGTGCTATGGAGCTCTGGTGCTATGGAGCTCTGGTGCTATGGAGCTATGGAGCTCTGGTGCTATGGAGCTATGGAGCTCTGGAGGTATGGAGCTCTGGAGGTATGGAGCTCTGGAGGTATGGAGCTATGGAGCCCTGGAGCTCTGGAGGTATGGAGCTATGGTGCTATGGAGCTCTGAAGCCATGGAGCTCTGGTGCTATGGAGCTCTGGAGCTCTGGAGGTATGGAGCTCTGGAGGTATGGAGCTATGGAGCCCTGGAGCTCTGGAGGTATGGAGCTATGGTGCTATGGAGCTCTGAAGCCATGGAGCTCTGGTGCTATGGAGCTCTGGAGCTCTGGAGGTATGGAGCTCTGGAGGTATGGAGCTCTGGAGGTATGGAGCTATGGAGCCCTGGAGCTCTGGAGGTATGGAGCTATGGTGCTATGGAGCTCTGAAGCCATGGAGCTCTGGTGCTATGGAGCTCTGGAGGTATGGAGCTCTGGAGGTATGGAGCTATGGAGCCCTGGAGCTCTGGAGGTATGGAGCTATGGTGCTATGGAGCTCTGAAGCCATGGAGCTCTGGTGCTATGGAGCTCTGGAGGTATGGAGCTCTGGAGGTATGGAGTTTTGGAGGTATGGAGCTATGGAGCCCTGGAGCTCTGGAGGTATGGAGCTATGGTGCTATGGAGCTCTGAAGCCATGGAGCTCTGGTGCTATGGAGCTATGGAGCTCTGGTGCTATGGAGCTATGGAGGTATGGAGCCACCAGCCAGCACCCTCCGTGGCTGGATCAATGGAAGTGTTTTAGGTACCAGGCAGCCAAAGGGCCGAGGCCTCACGCTCGACCACGCCGGCGCAGAGTTCCAGCCGCTCGGATAAGCTCTGTCACTCACCCGCCGCGCAGCCACCGGTAACGGGGAAATGTCGCCGCCTGGCGGACACGCCGTTGTAAATGAATGGGCTTTCGCACTTAGTGCAATTTTCGCCAACTCTCTGACTTAGAGCTATGGAAGTATGGAGCTATGGAGCCACCAGCCACCCAGGCTGGAGCTATGGAGCTCTGGAGGTATGGAGCTCAGGTGCTATGGAAGTATGGAGCTATGGAGCTATGGAAGTATGGAGCTATGGAGCTATGGAGCTCTGGAAGTATGGAGCTATGGAGCTCTGGAGGTATGGAGCTATGGAGCCCTGGAGCCCTGGAGCTATGGAGCTCTGGTGCTATGGAGGTATGGAGCTCTGGAGGTATGGAGCTCTGGAGGTATGGAGCTATGGAGCTATGGAGCCCTGGAGCTATGGAGCTATGGAGCCCTGGAGCTATGGAGCTATGGAGCCCTGGAGCTATGGAGCTATGGAGCTCTGGTGCTATGGAGCTATGGAGCTCTGGTGCTATGGAGCTATGGAGCTCTGGTGCTATGGAGCTATGGAGCTCTGGTGCTATGGAGCTATGGAGCTCTGGAAGTATGGAGCTATGGAGCTCTGGAGGTATGGAGCTATGGAGCCCTGGAGCTATGGAGCCCTGGAGCTATGGAAGTATGGAGCTCTGGTGCTATGGAGCTATGGAGCTCTGGTGCTATGGAGCTATGGAGCTCTGGAGCTATGGAGCTCTGGAGGTATGGAGCTATGGAGCTATGGAGCTCTGGAGGTATGGAGCTATGGAGCTATGGAAGTATGGAGCTCTGGTGCTATGGAGCTATGGAGCTCTGGTGCTATGGAGCTATGGAGCTCTGGTGCTATGGAGCTATGGAGCTATGGAGCTCTGGAAGTATGGAGCTCTGGTGCTATGGAGCTATGGAGCTCTGGTGCTATGGAGCTATGGAGCTCTGGTGCTATGGAGCTATGGAGCTCTGGTGCTATGGAGCTCTGGTGCTATGGAGCTCTGGTGCTATGGAGCTATGGAGCTCTGGTGCTATGGAGCTATGGAGCTCTGGAGGTATGGAGCTCTGGAGGTATGGAGCTCTGGAGGTATGGAGCTTTGGAGCCCTGGAGCTCTGGAGGTATGGAGCTATGGTGCTATGGAGCTCTGAAGCCATGGAGCTCTGGTGCTATGGAGCTCTGGAGCTCTGGAGGTATGGAGCTCTGGAGGTATGGAGCTATGGAGCCCTGGAGCTCTGGAGGTATGGAGCTATGGTGCTATGGAGCTCTGAAGCCATGGAGCTCTGGTGCTATGGAGCTCTGGAGCTCTGGAGGTATGGAGCTCTGGAGGTATGGAGCTATGGAGCCCTGGAGCTCTGGAGGTATGGAGCTATGGTGCTATGGAGCTCTGAAGCCATGGAGCTCTGGTGCTATGGAGCTCTGGAGCTCTGGAGGTATGGAGCTCTGGAGGTATGGAGCTATGGAGCCCTGGAGCTCTGGAGGTATGGAGCTATGGTGCTATGGAGCTCTGAAGCCATGGAGCTCTGGTGCTATGGAGCTCTGGAGGTATGGAGCTCTGGAGGTATGGAGCTCTGGAGGTATGGAGCTATGGAGCCCTGGAGCTCTGGAGGTATGGAGCTATGGTGCTATGGAGCTCTGAAGCCATGGAGCTCTGGTGCTATGGAGCTCTGGAGGTATGGAGCTCTGGAGGTATGGAGCTCTGGAGGTATGGAGCTATGGAGCCCTGGAGCTCTGGAGGTATGGAGCTATGGTGCTATGGAGCTCTGAAGCCATGGAGCTCTGGTGCTATGGAGCTCTGGAGGTATGGAGCTCTGGAGGTATGGAGCTCTGGAGGTATGGAGCTATGGAGCCCTGGAGCTCTGGAGGTATGGAGCTATGGTGCTATGGAGCTCTGAAGCCATGGAGCTCTGGTGCTATGGAGCTATGGAGCTCTGGTGCTATGGAGCTATGGAGGTATGGAGCCACCAGCCAGCACCCTCCGTGGCTGGATCAATGGAAGTGTTTTAGGTACCAGGCAGCCAAAGGGCCGAGGCCTCACGCTCGACCACGCCGGCGCAGAGTTCCAGCCGCTCGGATAAGCTCTGTCACTCACCCGCCGCGCAGCCACCGGTAACGGGGAAATGTCGCCGCCTTGTGGACACGCCGTTGTAAATGAATGGGCTTTCGCACTTAGTGCAATTTTCGCCAACTCTCTGACTTAGAGCTATGGAAGTATGGAGCTATGGAGCCACCAGCCACCCAGGCTGGAGCTCTGGAGCTCTGGAGGTATGGAGCTCTGGTGCTATGGAAGTATGGAGCTCTGGTGCTATGGAAGTATGGAGCTATGGAGGTATGGAAGTATGGAGCTATGGAAGTATGGAGCTATGGAGCTCTGGAAGTATGGAGCTATGGAGCTCTGGAGGTATGGAGCCCTGGAGCTATGGAGCCCTGGAGCTATGGAAGTATGGAGCTCTGGTGCTATGGAGCTATGGAGCTCTGGTGCTATGGAGCTATGGAGCTATGGAGCTCTGGAGCTATGGAGCTCTGGAGGTATGGAGCTATGGAGCTATGGAGCTCTGGAGGTATGGAGCTATGGAGCTATGGAAGTATGGAGCTCTGGTGCTATGGAGCTATGGAGCTCTGGTGCTATGGAGCTATGGAGCTCTGGTGCTATGGAGCTATGGAGCTATGGAGCTCTGGAAGTATGGAGCTCTGGTGCTATGGAGCTATGGAGCTCTGGTGCTATGGAGCTATGGAGCTCTGGTGCTATGGAGCTCTGGTGCTATGGAGCTCTGGTGCTATGGAGCTATGGAGCTCTGGTGCTATGGAGCTCTGGAGGTATGGAGCTCTGGAGGTATGGAGCTCTGGAGGTATGGAGCTATGGAGCCCTGGAGCTCTGGAGGTATGGAGCTATGGTGCTATGGAGCTCTGAAGCCATGGAGCTCTGGTGCTATGGAGCTATGGAGCTCTGGTGCTATGGAGCTATGGAGCTATGGAGCTCTGGAAGTATGGAGCTCTGGTGCTATGGAGCTATGGAGCTCTGGTGCTATGGAGCTATGGAGCTCTGGTGCTATGGAGCTATGGAGCTCTGGTGCTATGGAGCTCTGGTGCTATGGAGCTCTGGTGCTATGGAGCTATGGAGCTCTGGTGCTATGGAGCTATGGAGCTCTGGAGGTATGGAGCTCTGGAGGTATGGAGCTCTGGAGGTATGGAGCTATGGAGCCCTGGAGCTCTGGAGGTATGGAGCTATGGTGCTATGGAGCTCTGAAGCCATGGAGCTCTGGTGCTATGGAGCTCTGGAGCTCTGGAGGTATGGAGCTCTGGAGGTATGGAGCTATGGAGCCCTGGAGCTCTGGAGGTATGGAGCTATGGTGCTATGGAGCTCTGAAGCCATGGAGCTCTGGTGCTATGGAGCTCTGGAGCTCTGGAGGTATGGAGCTCTGGAGGTATGGAGCTCTGGAGGTATGGAGCTATGGAGCCCTGGAGCTCTGGAGGTATGGAGCTATGGTGCTATGGAGCTCTGAAGCCATGGAGCTCTGGTGCTATGGAGCTCTGGAGCTCTGGAGGTATGGAGCTCTGGAGGTATGGAGCTCTGGAGGTATGGAGCTATGGAGCCCTGGAGCTCTGGAGGTATGGAGCTATGGTGCTATGGAGCTCTGAAGCCATGGAGCTCTGGTGCTATGGAGCTCTGGAGGTATGGAGCTCTGGAGGTATGGAGCTCTGGAGGTATGGAGCTATGGAGCCCTGGAGCTCTGGAGGTATGGAGCTATGGTGCTATGGAGCTCTGAAGCCATGGAGCTCTGGTGCTATGGAGCTATGGAGCTCTGGTGCTATGGAGCTATGGAGGTATGGAGCCACCAGCCAGCACCCTCCGTGGCTGGATCAATGGAAGTGTTTTAGGTACCAGGCAGCCAAAGGGCCGAGGCCTCACGCTCGACCACGCCGGCGCAGAGTTCCAGCCGCTCGGATAAGCTCTGTCACTCACCCGCCGCGCAGCCACCGGTAACGGGGAAATGTCGCCTTGTGGGTTGTGTTGGTATTTCGGGGTCAGCACTAGACTGGTTTCGTTCGTATCTATCAGACAGGACGCACCGAGTGGTCCATGGCAATGCGTCCTCTGAGCTCTATAAAGTTACGTGTGGTGTCCCACAGGGATCGGTGCTAGGACCACTTCTATTTAATATTTATATGACTCCGCTTGGGGACATAATACGTAAATATAATGTTAGTTTTCAATGTTATGCGGATGACACCCAATTATATATGCCATTATCAATGACAGATCCGCGGGACTGTTGTAATCTTGAGGCATGCCTTGCAGAGATCAAGCAATGGATGTCTCTCAACTTCCTTCGTCTGAACCCAGATAAAACTGAGATGTTGATAATTGGTCCAGCTCGTTATCAACATTTATTTAAGGAAACCGCTATAACTCTGGATAGCCGTATTATCACTCAGAGTGATACTGTAACTAATCTCGGGGTAATATTTGACCAAACACTCTCCTTTCATCAGCATATTAAAAATATAACCAGAATAGCATTTTTTCACCTTCGTAATATTGCTAAGATTCGCCCAATCCTCTCGACCAGTGGTGCCGAAATTATTATACATGCATTTATCACGTCGCGCCTGGACTACTGTAATGCATTATTCTCTGGTCTTCCCAAGTCCAGCATCAAAAGTCTACAGTTAGTGCAAAATGCTGCTGCGAGGCTGCTCTCACGGACAAGAAAATTTGATCACATTACCCCAATATTAGCCAATTTACATTGGCTCCCGGTCCATTTAAGATGTGACTTCAAAGTTCTTTTGTTAACCTATAAATCATTGCATGGCTTAGCGCCTTCATATCTCGTCGACTTAGTTGTTCCTTATGTTCCGTCTCGTAACCTTCGTTCGCAAAACGCTAGTTTTTTAGTGACACAGAGGGCCAAGAAAATGTCTGCAGGGGCTAGAGCATTTTCCATTCGGGCTCCAGAGCTCTGGAATGCCCTGCCAATGGATATTAGAACTGCTACCTCAGTAGAAACATTTAAGACACGTTTAAAGACGTATTTCTATGATGTGGCCTTTAACCTCTCCCCGACCCCACTCCCCCACCCCTCCCCGGCTGGGGAGGTAGTTAGGTGACACCCATGCTGACGATGGCTATCTAGATTCTCGTGGACCAATTCACCATGAGGGAACTGCAGTGGAATACCCTCCTGGAGGACACTGCCAGGACAATCGAAGGCACCTCCGACAGCTCTTGGCTTTGGCCTGGGCATCCACTTTTTGGTTTCCATATGATGTATTTTATGTGCCCTCTTTGCATCCATTGCAGCCTGGTGATCCTGAAAGGGGGATCCTTCCATCTGTGGTCCCTTCTCAAGGTTTCTCATTTTTCCCCTTGTAGGGGTTTTTTGAGTTTTTCCTTGCCCTTTTGGGAGCCTAAGATCAGGGGATGCTTTGAGAATTATTGTCAATTGATTGTCTATGTGAAGCCCTTTGAGACTGCTTGTGATTTAGGGCTATACAAATAAACTTGACTTGACTTGGACACGCCGTTGTAAATGAATGGGCTTTCGCACTTAGTGCAATTTTCGCCAACTCTCTGACTGGAGCTATGGAAGTATGGAGCTATGGAGCCACCAGCCACCCAGGCTGGAGCTATGGAGCTCTGGAGGTATGGAGCTCTGGTGCTATGGAAGTATGGAGCTATGGAGCTATGGAAGTATGGAGCTATGGAGCTATGGAGCTCTGGAAGTATGGAGCTATGGAGCTCTGGAGGTATGGAGCTATGGAGCCCTGGAGCCCTGGAGCTATGGAGCCCTGGAGCTATGGAGCTATGGAGCCCTGGAGCTATGGAGCTATGGAGCCCTGGAGCTATGGAGCTATGGAGCTCTGGTGCTATGGAGCTATGGAGCTCTGGTGCTATGGAGCTATGGAGCTCTGGTGCTATGGAGCTATGGAGCTCTGGTGCTATGGAGCTATGGAGCTCTGGTGCTATGGAGCTATGGAGCTCTGGTGCTATGGAGCTATGGAGCTCTGGTGCTATGGAGCTATGGAGCTCTGGTGCTATGGAGCTATGGAGCTCTGGAAGTATGGAGCTATGGAGCTCTGGAGGTATGGAGCTATGGAGCCCTGGAGCTATGGAGCCCTGGAGCTATGGAAGTATGGAGCTCTGGTGCTATGGAGCTATGGAGCTCTGGTGCTATGGAGCTATGGAGCTCTGGAGCTATGGAGCTCTGGAGGTATGGAGCTATGGAGCTATGGAGCTCTGGAGGTATGGAGCTATGGAGCTATGGAAGTATGGAGCTCTGGTGCTATGGAGCTATGGAGCTCTTGTGCTATGGAGCTATGGAGCTCTGGTGCTATGGAGCTATGGAGCTATGGAGCTCTGGAAGTATGGAGCTCTGGTGCTATGGAGCTATGGAGCTCTGGTGCTATGGAGCTATGGAGCTCTGGTGCTATGGAGCTATGGAGCTCTGGTGCTATGGAGCTCTGGTGCTATGGAGCTCTGGTGCTATGGAGCTATGGAGCTCTGGTGCTATGGAGCTATGGAGCTCTGGAGGTATGGAGCTCTGGAGGTATGGAGCTCTGGAGGTATGGAGCTTTGGAGCCCTGGAGCTCTGGAGGTATGGAGCTATGGTGCTATGGAGCTCTGAAGCCATGGAGCTCTGGTGCTATGGAGCTCTGGAGCTCTGGAGGTATGGAGCTCTGGAGGTATGGAGCTATGGAGCCCTGGAGCTCTGGAGGTATGGAGCTATGGAGCTATGGTGCTATGGAGCTCTGAAGCCATGGAGCTCTGGTGCTATGGAGCTCTGGAGCTCTGGAGGTATGGAGCTCTGGAGGTATGGAGCTATGGAGCCCTGGAGCTCTGGAGGTATGGAGCTATGGTGCTATGGAGCTCTGAAGCCATGGAGCTCTGGTGCTATGGAGCTCTGGAGCTCTGGAGGTATGGAGCTCTGGAGGTATGGAGCTCTGGAGGTATGGAGCTATGGAGCCCTGGAGCTCTGGAGGTATGGAGCTATGGTGCTATGGAGCTCTGAAGCCATGGAGCTCTGGTGCTATGGAGCTCTGGAGGTATGGAGCTCTGGAGGTATGGAGCTCTGGAGGTATGGAGCTATGGAGCCCTGGAGCTCTGGAGGTATGGAGCTATGGTGCTATGGAGCTCTGAAGCCATGGAGCTCTGGTGCTATGGAGCTATGGAGCTCTGGTGCTATGGAGCTATGGAGGTATGGAGCCACCAGCCAGCACCCTCCGTGGCTGGATCAATGGAAGTGTTTTAGGTACCAGGCAGCCAAAGGGCCGAGGCCTCACGCTCGACCACGCCGGCGCAGAGTTCCAGCCGCTCGGATAAGCTCTGTCACTCACCCGCCGCGCAGCCACCGGTAACGGGGAAATGTCGCCGCCTTGTGGACACGCCGTTGTAAATGAATGGGCTTTCGCACTTAGTGCAATTTTCGCCAACTCTCTGACTTAGAGCTATGGAAGTATGGAGCTATGGAGCCACCAGCCACCCAGGCTGGAGCTCTGGAGCTCTGGAGGTATGGAGCTCTGGTGCTATGGAAGTATGGAGCTCTGGTGCTATGGAAGTATGGAGCTATGGAGGTATGGAAGTATGGAGCTATGGAAGTATGGAGCTATGGAGCTCTGGAAGTATGGAGCTATGGAGCTCTGGAGGTATGGAGCCCTGGAGCTATGGAGCCCTGGAGCTATGGAAGTATGGAGCTCTGGTGCTATGGAGCTATGGAGCTCTGGTGCTATGGAGCTATGGAGCTATGGAGCTCTGGAGCTATGGAGCTCTGGAGGTATGGAGCTATGGAGCTATGGAGCTCTGGAGGTATGGAGCTATGGAGCTATGGAAGTATGGAGCTCTGGTGCTATGGAGCTATGGAGCTCTGGTGCTATGGAGCTATGGAGCTCTGGTGCTATGGAGCTATGGAGCTATGGAGCTCTGGAAGTATGGAGCTCTGGTGCTATGGAGCTATGGAGCTCTGGTGCTATGGAGCTATGGAGCTCTGGTGCTATGGAGCTCTGGTGCTATGGAGCTCTGGTGCTATGGAGCTATGGAGCTCTGGTGCTATGGAGCTCTGGAGGTATGGAGCTCTGGAGGTATGGAGCTCTGGAGGTATGGAGCTATGGAGCCCTGGAGCTCTGGAGGTATGGAGCTATGGTGCTATGGAGCTCTGAAGCCATGGAGCTCTGGTGCTATGGAGCTATGGAGCTCTGGTGCTATGGAGCTATGGAGCTCTGGTGCTATGGAGCTCTGGTGCTATGGAGCTCTGGTGCTATGGAGCTATGGAGCTCTGGTGCTATGGAGCTATGGAGCTCTGGAGGTATGGAGCTCTGGAGGTATGGAGCTCTGGAGGTATGGAGCTATGGAGCCCTGGAGCTCTGGAGGTATGGAGCTATGGTGCTATGGAGCTCTGAAGCCATGGAGCTCTGGTGCTATGGAGCTCTGGAGCTCTGGAGGTATGGAGCTCTGGAGGTATGGAGCTATGGAGCCCTGGAGCTCTGGAGGTATGGAGCTATGGTGCTATGGAGCTCTGAAGCCATGGAGCTCTGGTGCTATGGAGCTCTGGAGCTCTGGAGGTATGGAGCTCTGGAGGTATGGAGCTCTGGAGGTATGGAGCTATGGAGCCCTGGAGCTCTGGAGGTATGGAGCTATGGTGCTATGGAGCTCTGAAGCCATGGAGCTCTGGTGCTATGGAGCTCTGGAGGTATGGAGCTCTGGAGGTATGGAGCTCTGGAGGTATGGAGCTATGGAGCCCTGGAGCTCTGGAGGTATGGAGCTATGGTGCTATGGAGCTCTGAAGCCATGGAGCTCTGGTGCTATGGAGCTCTGGAGGTATGGAGCTCTGGAGGTATGGAGCTCTGGAGGTATGGAGCTATGGAGCCCTGGAGCTCTGGAGGTATGGAGCTATGGTGCTATGGAGCTCTGAAGCCATGGAGCTCTGGTGCTATGGAGCTATGGAGCTCTGGTGCTATGGAGCTATGGAGGTATGGAGCCACCAGCCAGCACCCTCCGTGGCTGGATCAATGGAAGTGTTTTAGGTACCAGGCAGCCAAAGGGCCGAGGCCTCACGCTCGACCACGCCGGCGCAGAGTTCCAGCCGCTCGGATAAGCTCTGTCACTCACCCGCCGCGCAGCCACCGGTAATGGGGAAATGTCGCCGCCTGGCGGACACGCCGTTGTAAATGAATGGGCTTTCGCACTTAGTGCAATTTTCGCCAACTCTCTGACTTAGAGCTATGGAAGTATGGAGCTATGGAGCCACCAGCCACCCAGGCTGGAGCTATGGAGCTCTGGAGGTATGGAGCTCAGGTGCTATGGAAGTATGGAGCTATGGAGCTATGGAAGTATGGAGCTATGGAGCTATGGAGCTCTGGAAGTATGGAGCTATGGAGCTCTGGAGGTATGGAGCTATGGAGCCCTGGAGCCCTGGAGCTATGGAGCTCTGGTGCTATGGAGGTATGGAGCTCTGGAGGTATGGAGCTCTGGAGGTATGGAGCTATGGAGCTATGGAGCCCTGGAGCTATGGAGCTATGGAGCCCTGGAGCTATGGAGCTATGGAGCCCTGGAGCTATGGAGCTATGGAGCTCTGGTGCTATGGAGCTATGGAGCTCTGGTGCTATGGAGCTATGGAGCTCTGGTGCTATGGAGCTATGGAGCTCTGGTGCTATGGAGCTATGGAGCTCTGGAAGTATGGAGCTATGGAGCTCTGGAGGTATGGAGCTATGGAGCCCTGGAGCTATGGAGCCCTGGAGCTATGGAAGTATGGAGCTCTGGTGCTATGGAGCTATGGAGCTCTGGTGCTATGGAGCTATGGAGCTCTGGAGCTATGGAGCTCTGGAGGTATGGAGCTATGGAGCTATGGAGCTCTGGAGGTATGGAGCTATGGAGCTATGGAAGTATGGAGCTCTGGTGCTATGGAGCTATGGAGCTCTGGTGCTATGGAGCTATGGAGCTCTGGTGCTATGGAGCTATGGAGCTATGGAGCTCTGGAAGTATGGAGCTCTGGTGCTATGGAGCTATGGAGCTCTGGTGCTATGGAGCTATGGAGCTCTGGTGCTATGGAGCTATGGAGCTCTGGTGCTATGGAGCTCTGGTGCTATGGAGCTCTGGTGCTATGGAGCTATGGAGCTCTGGTGCTATGGAGCTATGGAGCTCTGGAGGTATGGAGCTCTGGAGGTATGGAGCTCTGGAGGTATGGAGCTTTGGAGCCCTGGAGCTCTGGAGGTATGGAGCTATGGTGCTATGGAGCTCTGAAGCCATGGAGCTCTGGTGCTATGGAGCTCTGGAGCTCTGGAGGTATGGAGCTCTGGAGGTATGGAGCTATGGAGCCCTGGAGCTCTGGAGGTATGGAGCTATGGTGCTATGGAGCTCTGAAGCCATGGAGCTCTGGTGCTATGGAGCTCTGGAGGTATGGAGCTCTGGAGGTATGGAGCTATGGAGCCCTGGAGCTCTGGAGGTATGGAGCTATGGTGCTATGGAGCTCTGAAGCCATGGAGCTCTGGTGCTATGGAGCTCTGGAGCTCTGGAGGTATGGAGCTCTGGAGGTATGGAGCTCTGGAGGTATGGAGCTATGGAGCCCTGGAGCTCTGGAGGTATGGAGCTATGGTGCTATGGAGCTCTGAAGCCATGGAGCTCTGGTGCTATGGAGCTCTGGAGGTATGGAGCTCTGGAGGTATGGAGCTCTGGAGGTATGGAGCTATGGAGCCCTGGAGCTCTGGAGGTATGGAGCTATGGTGCTATGGAGCTCTGAAGCCATGGAGCTCTGGTGCTATGGAGCTCTGGAGGTATGGAGCTCTGGAGGTATGGAGCTCTGGAGGTATGGAGCTATGGAGCCCTGGAGCTCTGGAGGTATGGAGCTATGGTGCTATGGAGCTCTGAAGCCATGGAGCTCTGGTGCTATGGAGCTCTGGAGGTATGGAGCTCTGGAGGTATGGAGCTCTGGAGGTATGGAGCTATGGAGCCCTGGAGCTCTGGAGGTATGGAGCTATGGTGCTATGGAGCTCTGAAGCCATGGAGCTCTGGTGCTATGGAGCTATGGAGCTCTGGTGCTATGGAGCTATGGAGGTATGGAGCCACCAGCCAGCACCCTCCGTGGCTGGATCAATGGAAGTGTTTTAGGTACCAGGCAGCCAAAGGGCCGAGGCCTCACGCTCGACCACGCCGGCGCAGAGTTCCAGCCGCTCGGATAGGCTCTGTCACTCACCCGCCGCGCAGCCACCGGTAACGGGGAAATGTCGCCGCCTTGTGGACACGCCGTTGTAAATGAATGGGCTTTCGCACTTAGTGCAATTTTCGCCAACTCTCTGACTTAGAGCTATGGAAGTATGGAGCTATGGAGCCACCAGCCACCCAGGCTGGAGCTCTGGAGCTCTGGAGGTATGGAGCTCTGGTGCTATGGAAGTATGGAGCTCTGGTGCTATGGAAGTATGGAGCTATGGAGGTATGGAAGTATGGAGCTATGGAAGTATGGAGCTATGGAGCTCTGGAAGTATGGAGCTATGGAGCTCTGGAGGTATGGAGCCCTGGAGCTATGGAGCCCTGGAGCTATGGAAGTATGGAGCTCTGGTGCTATGGAGCTATGGAGCTCTGGTGCTATGGAGCTATGGAGCTATGGAGCTCTGGAGCTATGGAGCTCTGGAGGTATGGAGCTATGGAGCTATGGAGCTCTGGAGGTATGGAGCTATGGAGCTATGGAAGTATGGAGCTCTGGTGCTATGGAGCTATGGAGCTCTGGTGCTATGGAGCTATGGAGCTCTGGTGCTATGGAGCTATGGAGCTATGGAGCTCTGGAAGTATGGAGCTCTGGTGCTATGGAGCTATGGAGCTCTGGTGCTATGGAGCTATGGAGCTCTGGTGCTATGGAGCTCTGGTGCTATGGAGCTCTGGTGCTATGGAGCTATGGAGCTCTGGTGCTATGGAGCTCTGGAGGTATGGAGCTCTGGAGGTATGGAGCTCTGGAGGTATGGCGCTATGGAGCCCTGGAGCTCTGGAGGTATGGAGCTATGGTGCTATGGAGCTCTGAAGCCATGGAGCTCTGGTGCTATGGAGCTATGGAGCTCTGGTGCTATGGAGCTATGGAGCTCTGGTGCTATGGAGCTATGGAGCTCTGGTGCTATGGAGCTATGGAGCTCTGGAAGTATGGAGCTATGGAGCTCTGGAGCTATGGAGCTATGGAGCTCTGGAGGTATGGAGCTCTGGAGGTATGGAGCTCTGGAGGTATGGAGCTTTGGAGCCCTGGAGCTCTGGAGGTATGGAGCTATGGTGCTATGGAGCTCTGAAGCCATGGAGCTCTGGTGCTATGGAGCTCTGGAGCTCTGGAGGTATGGAGCTCTGGAGGTATGGAGCTATGGAGCCCTGGAGCTCTGGAGGTATGGAGCTATGGTGCTATGGAGCTCTGAAGCCATGGAGCTCTGGTGCTATGGAGCTCTGGAGCTCTGGAGCTCTGGAGGTATGGAGCTCTGGAGGTATGGAGCTATGGAGCCCTGGAGCTCTGGAGGTATGGAGCTATGGTGCTATGGAGCTCTGAAGCCATGGAGCTCTGGTGCTATGGAGCTCTGGAGCTCTGGAGGTATGGAGCTCTGGAGGTATGGAGCTCTGGAGGTATGGAGCTATGGAGCCCTGGAGCTCTGGAGGTATGGAGCTATGGTGCTATGGAGCTCTGAAGCCATGGAGCTCTGGTGCTATGGAGCTCTGGAGGTATGGAGCTCTGGAGGTATGGAGCTCTGGAGGTATGGAGCTATGGAGCCCTGGAGCTCTGGAGGTATGGAGCTCTGGAGGTATGGAGCTCTGGAGGTATGGAGCTCTGGAGGTATGGAGCTCTGGAGGTATGGAGCTATGGAGCCCGGGAGCTCTGGAGGTATGGAGCTATGGTGCTATGGAGCTCTGAAGCCATGGAGCTCTGGTGCTATGGAGCTCTGGTGCTATGGAGCTATGGAGCTCTGGTGCTATGGAGCTATGGAGCTCTGGAGCTATGGAGCTCTGGAGGTATGGAGCTATGGAGCTATGGAGCTCTGGAGGTATGGAGCTATGGAGCTATGGAAGTATGGAGCTCTGGTGCTATGGAGCTATGGAGCTCTGGTGCTATGGAGCTATGGAGCTCTGGTGCTATGGAGCTATGGAGCTCTGGTGCTATGGAGCTATGGAGCTCTGGAGCTATGGAGCTCTGGAGGTATGGAGCTATGGAGCTATGGAGCTCTGGAGGTATGGAGCTATGGAGCTATGGAAGTATGGACCTCTGGTGCTATGGAGCTATGGAGCTCTGGTGCTATGGAGCTATGGAGCTCTGGTGCTATGGAGCTATGGAGCTCTGGAAGTATGGAGCTCTGGTGCTATGGAGCTATGGAGCTCTGGTGCTATGGAGCTATGGAGCTCTGGTGCTATGGAGCTATGGAGCTCTGGTGCTATGGAGCTCTGGTGCTATGGAGCTCTGGTGCTATGGAGCTATGGAGCTCTGGTGCTATGGAGCTATGGAGCTCTGGAGGTATGGAGCTCTGGAGGTATGGAGCTCTGGAGGTATGGAGCTTTGGAGCCCTGGAGCTCTGGAGGTATGGAGCTATGGTGCTATGGAGCTCTGAAGCCATGGAGCTCTGGTGCTATGGAGCTCTGGAGCTCTGGAGGTATGGAGCTCTGGAGGTATGGAGCTATGGAGCCCTGGAGCTCTGGAGGTATGGAGCTATGGTGCTATGGAGCTCTGAAGCCATGGAGCTCTGGTGCTATGGAGCTCTGGAGCTCTGGAGGTATGGAGCTCTGGAGGTATGGAGCTATGGAGCCCTGGAGCTCTGGAGGTATGGAGCTATGGTGCTATGGAGCTCTGAAGCCATGGAGCTCTGGTGCTATGGAGCTCTGGAGCTCTGGAGGTATGGAGCTCTGGAGGTATGGAGCTCTGGAGGTATGGAGCTATGGAGCCCTGGAGCTCTGGAGGTATGGAGCTATGGTGCTATGGAGCTCTGAAGCCATGGAGCTCTGGTGCTATGGAGCTCTGGAGGTATGGAGCTCTGGAGGTATGGAGCTCTGGAGGTATGGAGCTATGGAGCCCTGGAGCTCTGGAGGTATGGAGCTATGGTGCTATGGAGCTCTGAAGCCATGGAGCTCTGGTGCTATGGAGCTCTGGAGGTATGGAGCTCTGGAGGTATGGAGCTCTGGAGGTATGGAGCTATGGAGCCCTGGAGCTCTGGAGGTATGGAGCTATGGTGCTATGGAGCTCTGAAGCCATGGAGCTCTGGTGCTATGGAGCTCTGGAGGTATGGAGCTCTGGAGGTATGGAGCTCTGGAGGTATGGAGCTATGGAGCCCTGGAGCTCTGGAGGTATGGAGCTATGGTGCTATGGAGCTCTGAAGCCATGGAGCTCTGGTGCTATGGAGCTATGGAGCTCTGGTGCTATGGAGCTATGGAGGTATGGAGCCACCAGCCAGCACCCTCCGTGGCTGGATCAATGGAAGTGTTTTAGGTACCAGGCAGCCAAAGGGCCGAGGCCTCACGCTCGACCACGCCGGCGCAGAGTTCCAGCCGCTCGGATAAGCTCTGTCACTCACCCGCCGCGCAGCCACCGGTAACGGGGAAATGTCGCCGCCTTGTGGACACGCCGTTGTAAATGAATGGGCTTTCGCACTTAGTGCAATTTTCGCCAACTCTCTGACTTAGAGCTATGGAAGTATGGAGCTATGGAGCCACCAGCCACCCAGGCTGGAGCTCTGGAGCTCTGGAGGTATGGAGCTCTGGTGCTATGGAAGTATGGAGCTCTGGTGCTATGGAAGTATGGAGCTATGGAGGTATGGAAGTATGGAGCTATGGAAGTATGGAGCTATGGAGCTCTGGAAGTATGGAGCTATGGAGCTCTGGAGGTATGGAGCCCTGGAGCTATGGAGCCCTGGAGCTATGGAAGTATGGAGCTCTGGTGCTATGGAGCTATGGAGCTCTGGTGCTATGGAGCTATGGAGCTATGGAGCTCTGGAGCTATGGAGCTCTGGAGGTATGGAGCTATGGAGCTATGGAGCTCTGGAGGTATGGAGCTATGGAGCTATGGAAGTATGGAGCTCTGGTGCTATGGAGCTATGGAGCTCTGGTGCTATGGAGCTATGGAGCTCTGGTGCTATGGAGCTATGGAGCTATGGAGCTCTGGAAGTATGGAGCTCTGGTGCTATGGAGCTATGGAGCTCTGGTGCTATGGAGCTATGGAGCTCTGGTGCTATGGAGCTCTGGTGCTATGGAGCTCTGGTGCTATGGAGCTATGGAGCTCTGGTGCTATGGAGCTCTGGAGGTATGGAGCTCTGGAGGTATGGAGCTCTGGAGGTATGGAGCTATGGAGCCCTGGAGCTCTGGAGGTATGGAGCTATGGTGCTATGGAGCTCTGAAGCCATGGAGCTCTGGTGCTATGGAGCTATGGAGCTCTGGTGCTATGGAGCTATGGAGCTATGGAGCTCTGGAAGTATGGAGCTCTGGTGCTATGGAGCTCTGGTGCTATGGAGCTATGGAGCTCTGGTGCTATGGAGCTATGGAGCTCTGGTGCTATGGAGCTATGGAGCTCTGGTGCTATGGAGCTCTGGTGCTATGGAGCTCTGGTGCTATGGAGCTATGGAGCTCTGGTGCTATGGAGCTATGGAGCTCTGGAGGTATGGAGCTCTGGAGGTATGGAGCTCTGGAGGTATGGAGCTATGGAGCCCTGGAGCTCTGGAGGTATGGAGCTATGGTGCTATGGAGCTCTGAAGCCATGGAGCTCTGGTGCTATGGAGCTCTGGAGCTCTGGAGGTATGGAGCTCTGGAGGTATGGAGCTATGGAGCCCTGGAGCTCTGGAGGTATGGAGCTATGGTGCTATGGAGCTCTGAAGCCATGGAGCTCTGGTGCTATGGAGCTCTGGAGCTCTGGAGGTATGGAGCTCTGGAGGTATGGAGCTCTGGAGGTATGGAGCTATGGAGCCCTGGAGCTCTGGAGGTATGGAGCTATGGTGCTATGGAGCTCTGAAGCCATGGAGCTCTGGTGCTATGGAGCTCTGGAGGTATGGAGCTCTGGAGGTATGGAGCTCTGGAGGTATGGAGCTATGGAGCCCTGGAGCTCTGGAGGTATGGAGCTATGGTGCTATGGAGCTCTGAAGCCATGGAGCTCTGGTGCTATGGAGCTCTGGAGGTATGGAGCTCTGGAGGTATGGAGCTCTGGAGGTATGGAGCTATGGAGCCCTGGAGCTCTGGAGGTATGGAGCTATGGTGCTATGGAGCTCTGAAGCCATGGAGCTCTGGTGCTATGGAGCTATGGAGCTCTGGTGCTATGGAGCTATGGAGGTATGGAGCCACCAGCCAGCACCCTCCGTGGCTGGATCAATGGAAGTGTTTTAGGTACCAGGCAGCCAAAGGGCCGAGGCCTCACGCTCGACCACGCCGGCGCAGAGTTCCAGCCGCTCGGATAAGCTCTGTCACTCACCCGCCGCGCAGCCACCGGTAACGGGGAAATGTCGCCGCCTGGCGGACACGCCGTTGTAAATGAATGGGCTTTCGCACTTAGTGCAATTTTCGCCAACTCTCTGACTTAGAGCTATGGAAGTATGGAGCTATGGAGCCACCAGCCACCCAGGCTGGAGCTATGGAGCTCTGGAGGTATGGAGCTCAGGTGCTATGGAAGTATGGAGCTATGGAGCTATGGAAGTATGGAGCTATGGAGCTATGGAGCTCTGGAAGTATGGAGCTATGGAGCTCTGGAGGTATGGAGCTATGGAGCCCTGGAGCTATGGAGCTCTGGTGCTATGGAGGTATGGAGCTCTGGAGGTATGGAGCTCTGGAGGTATGGAGCTATGGAGCTATGGAGCCCTGGAGCTATGGAGCTATGGAGCCCTGGAGCTATGGAGCTATGGAGCCCTGGAGCTATGGAGCTATGGAGCTCTGGTGCTATGGAGCTATGGAGCTCTGGTGCTATGGAGCTATGGAGCTCTGGTGCTATGGAGCTATGGAGCTCTGGTGCTATGGAGCTATGGAGCTCTGGAAGTATGGAGCTATGGAGCTCTGGAGGTATGGAGCTATGGAGCCCTGGAGCTATGGAGCCCTGGAGCTATGGAAGTATGGAGCTCTGGTGCTATGGAGCTATGGAGCTCTGGTGCTATGGAGCTATGGAGCTCTGGAGCTATGGAGCTCTGGAGGTATGGAGCTATGGAGCTATGGAGCTCTGGAGGTATGGAGCTATGGAGCTATGGAAGTATGGAGCTCTGGTGCTATGGAGCTATGGAGCTCTGGTGCTATGGAGCTATGGAGCTCTGGTGCTATGGAGCTATGGAGCTATGGAGCTCTGGAAGTATGGAGCTCTGGTGCTATGGAGCTATGGAGCTCTGGTGCTATGGAGCTATGGAGCTCTGGTGCTATGGAGCTATGGAGCTCTGGTGCTATGGAGCTCTGGTGCTATGGAGCTATGGAGCTCTGGTGCTATGGAGCTATGGAGCTCTGGAGGTATGGAGCTCTGGAGGTATGGAGCTCTGGAGGTATGGAGCTTTGGAGCCCTGGAGCTCTGGAGGTATGGAGCTATGGTGCTATGGAGCTCTGAAGCCATGGAGCTCTGGTGCTATGGAGCTCTGGAGCTCTGGAGGTATGGAGCTCTGGAGGTATGGAGCTATGGAGCCCTGGAGCTCTGGAGGTATGGAGCTATGGTGCTATGGAGCTCTGAAGCCATGGAGCTCTGGTGCTATGGAGCTCTGGAGCTCTGGAGGTATGGAGCTCTGGAGGTATGGAGCTATGGAGCCCTGGAGCTCTGGAGGTATGGAGCTATGGTGCTATGGAGCTCTGAAGCCATGGAGCTCTGGTGCTATGGAGCTCTGGAGCTCTGGAGGTATGGAGCTCTGGAGGTATGGAGCTCTGGAGGTATGGAGCTATGGAGCCCTGGAGCTCTGGAGGTATGGAGCTATGGTGCTATGGAGCTCTGAAGCCATGGAGCTCTGGTGCTATGGAGCTCTGGAGGTATGGAGCTCTGGAGGTATGGAGCTCTGGAGGTATGGAGCTATGGAGCCCTGGAGCTCTGGAGGTATGGAGCTATGGTGCTATGGAGCTCTGAAGCCATGGAGCTCTGGTGCTATGGAGCTATGGAGCTCTGGTGCTATGGAGCTATGGAGGTATGGAGCCACCAGCCAGCACCCTCCGTGGCTGGATCAATGGAAGTGTTTTAGGTACCAGGCAGCCAAAGGGCCGAGGCCTCACGCTCGACCACGCCGGCGCAGAGTTCCAGCCGCTCGGATAAGCTCTGTCACTCACCCGCCGCGCAGCCACCGGTAACGGGGAAATGTCGCCGCCTTGTGGACACGCCGTTGTAAATGAATGGGCTTTCGCACTTAGTGCAATTTTCGCCAACTCTCTGACTTAGAGCTATGGAAGTATGGAGCTATGGAGCCACCAGCCACCCAGGCTGGAGCTCTGGAGCTCTGGAGGTATGGAGCTCTGGTGCTATGGAAGTATGGAGCTCTGGTGCTATGGAAGTATGGAGCTATGGAGGTATGGAAGTATGGAGCTATGGAAGTATGGAGCTATGGAGCTCTGGAAGTATGGAGCTATGGAGCTCTGGAGGTATGGAGCCCTGGAGCTATGGAGCCCTGGAGCTATGGAAGTATGGAGCTCTGGTGCTATGGAGCTATGGAGCTCTGGTGCTATGGAGCTATGGAGCTATGGAGCTCTGGAGCTATGGAGCTCTGGAGGTATGGAGCTATGGAGCTATGGAGCTCTGGAGGTATGGAGCTATGGAGCTATGGAAGTATGGAGCTCTGGTGCTATGGAGCTATGGAGCTCTGGTGCTATGGAGCTATGGAGCTCTGGTGCTATGGAGCTATGGAGCTATGGAGCTATGGAGCTCTGGAAGTATGGAGCTCTGGTGCTATGGAGCTATGGAGCTCTGGTGCTATGGAGCTATGGAGCTCTGGTGCTATGGAGCTCTGGTGCTATGGAGCTCTGGTGCTATGGAGCTATGGAGCTCTGGTGCTATGGAGCTCTGGAGGTATGGAGCTCTGGAGGTATGGAGCTCTGGAGGTATGGAGCTATGGAGCCCTGGAGCTCTGGAGGTATGGAGCTCTGAAGCCATGGAGCTCTGGTGCTATGGAGCTATGGAGCTCTGGTGCTATGGAGCTATGGAGCTATGGAGCTCTGGAAGTATGGAGCTCTGGTGCTATGGAGCTATGGAGCTCTGGTGCTATGGAGCTATGGAGCTCTGGTGCTATGAAGCTATGGAGCTCTGGTGCTATGGAGCTCTGGTGCTATGGAGCTCTGGTGCTATGGAGCTATGGAGCTCTGGTGCTATGGAGCTATGGAGCTCTGGAGGTATGGAGCTCTGGAGGTATGGAGCTCTGGAGGTATGGAGCTATGGAGCCCTGGAGCTCTGGAGGTATGGAGCTATGGTGCTATGGAGCTCTGAAGCCATGGAGCTCTGGTGCTATGGAGCTCTGGAGCTCTGGAGGTATGGAGCTCTGGAGGTATGGAGCTATGGAGCCCTGGAGCTCTGGAGGTATGGAGCTATGGTGCTATGGAGCTCTGAAGCCATGGAGCTCTGGTGCTATGGAGCTCTGGAGCTCTGGAGGTATGGAGCTCTGGAGGTATGGAGCTCTGGAGGTATGGAGCTATGGAGCCCTGGAGCTCTGGAGGTATGGAGCTATGGTGCTATGGAGCTCTGAAGCCATGGAGCTCTGGTGCTATGGAGCTCTGGAGGTATGGAGCTCTGGAGGTATGGAGCTCTGGAGGTATGGAGCTATGGAGCCCTGGAGCTCTGGAGGTATGGAGCTATGGTGCTATGGAGCTCTGAAGCCATGGAGCTCTGGTGCTATGGAGCTCTGGAGCTCTGGAGGTATGGAGCTCTGGAGGTATGGAGCTCTGGAGGTATGGAGCTATGGAGCCCTGGAGCTCTGGAGGTATGGAGCTATGGTGCTATGGAGCTCTGAAGCCATGGAGCTCTGGTGCTATGGAGCTCTGGAGGTATGGAGCTCTGGAGGTATGGAGCTCTGGAGGTATGGAGCTATGGAGCCCTGGAGCTCTGGAGGTATGGAGCTATGGTGCTATGGAGCTCTGAAGCCATGGAGCTCTGGTGCTATGGAGCTCTGGAGGTATGGAGCTCTGGAGGTATGGAGCTCTGGAGGTATGGAGCTATGGAGCCCTGGAGCTCTGGAGGTATGGAGCTATGGTGCTATGGAGCTCTGAAGCCATGGAGCTCTGGTGCTATGGAGCTATGGAGCTCTGGTGCTATGGAGCTATGGAGGTATGGAGCCACCAGCCAGCACCCTCCGTGGCTGGATCAATGGAAGTGTTTTAGGTACCAGGCAGCCAAAGGGCCGAGGCCTCACGCTCGACCACGCCGGCGCAGAGTTCCAGCCGCTCGGATAAGCTCTGTCACTCACCCGCCGCGCAGCCACCGGTAACGGGGAAATGTCGCCGCCTGGCGGACACGCCGTTGTAAATGAATGGGCTTTCGCACTTAGTGCAATTTTCGCCAACTCTCTGACTTAGAGCTATGGAAGTATGGAGCTATGGAGCCACCAGCCACCCAGGCTGGAGCTATGGAGCTCTGGAGGTATGGAGCTCAGGTGCTATGGAAGTATGGAGCTATGGAGCTATGGAAGTATGGAGCTATGGAGCTATGGAGCTCTGGAAGTATGGAGCTATGGAGCTCTGGAGGTATGGAGCTATGGAGCCCTGGAGCTATGGAGCTCTGGTGCTATGGAGGTATGGAGCTCTGGAGGTATGGAGCTCTGGAGGTATGGAGCTATGGAGCTATGGAGCCCTGGAGCTATGGAGCTATGGAGCCCTGGAGCTATGGAGCTATGGAGCCCTGGAGCTATGGAGCTATGGAGCTCTGGTGCTATGGAGCTATGGAGCTCTGGTGCTATGGAGCTATGGAGCTCTGGTGCTATGGAGCTATGGAGCTCTGGTGCTATGGAGCTATGGAGCTCTGGAAGTATGGAGCTATGGAGCTCTGGAGGTATGGAGCTATGGAGCCCTGGAGCTATGGAGCCCTGGAGCTATGGAAGTATGGAGCTCTGGTGCTATGGAGCTATGGAGCTCTGGTGCTATGGAGCTATGGAGCTCTGGAGCTATGGAGCTCTGGAGGTATGGAGCTATGGAGCTATGGAGCTCTGGAGGTATGGAGCTATGGAGCTATGGAAGTATGGAGCTCTGGTGCTATGGAGCTATGGAGCTCTGGTGCTATGGAGCTATGGAGCTCTGGTGCTATGGAGCTATGGAGCTATGGAGCTCTGGAAGTATGGAGCTCTGGTGCTATGGAGCTATGGAGCTCTGGTGCTATGGAGCTATGGAGCTCTGGTGCTATGGAGCTATGGAGCTCTGGTGCTATGGAGCTCTGGTGCTATGGAGCTCTGGTGCTATGGAGCTATGGAGCTCTGGTGCTATGGAGCTATGGAGCTCTGGAGGTATGGAGCTCTGGAGGTATGGAGCTCTGGAGGTATGGAGCTTTGGAGCCCTGGAGCTCTGGAGGTATGGAGCTATGGTGCTATGGAGCTCTGAAGCCATGGAGCTCTGGTGCTATGGAGCTCTGGAGCTCTGGAGCTCTGGAGGTATGGAGCTCTGGAGGTATGGAGCTATGGAGCCCTGGAGCTCTGGAGGTATGGAGCTATGGTGCTATGGAGCTCTGAAGCCATGGAGCTCTGGTGCTATGGAGCTCTGGAGCTCTGGAGGTATGGAGCTCTGGAGGTATGGAGCTATGGAGCCCTGGAGCTCTGGAGGTATGGAGCTATGGTGCTATGGAGCTCTGAAGCCATGGAGCTCTGGTGCTATGGAGCTCTGGAGGTATGGAGCTCTGGAGGTATGGAGCTCTGGAGGTATGGAGCTATGGAGCCCTGGAGCTCTGGAGGTATGGAGCTATGGTGCTATGGAGCTCTGAAGCCATGGAGCTCTGGTGCTATGGAGCTCTGGAGCTCTGGAGGTATGGAGCTCTGGAGGTATGGAGCTATGGAGCCCTGGAGCTCTGGAGGTATGGAGCTATGGTGCTATGGAGCTCTGAAGCCATGGAGCTCTGGTGCTATGGAGCTCTGGAGCTCTGGAGGTATGGAGCTCTGGAGGTATGGAGCTATGGAGCCCTGGAGCTCTGGAGGTATGGAGCTATGGTGCTATGGAGCTCTGAAGCCATGGAGCTCTGGTGCTATGGAGCTCTGGAGGTATGGAGCTCTGGAGGTATGGAGCTCTGGAGGTATGGAGCTATGGAGCCCTGGAGCTCTGGAGGTATGGAGCTATGGTGCTATGGAGCTCTGAAGCCATGGAGCTCTGGTGCTATGGAGCTATGGAGCTCTGGTGCTATGGAGCTATGGAGGTATGGAGCCACCAGCCAGCACCCTCCGTGGCTGGATCAATGGAAGTGTTTTAGGTACCAGGCAGCCAAAGGGCCGAGGCCTCACGCTCGACCACGCCGGCGCAGAGTTCCAGCCGCTCGGATAAGCTCTGTCACTCACCCGCCGCGCAGCCACCGGTAACGGGGAAATGTCGCCGCCTTGTGGACACGCCGTTGTAAATGAATGGGCTTTCGCACTTAGTGCAATTTTCGCCAACTCTCTGACTTAGAGCTATGGAAGTATGGAGCTATGGAGCCACCAGCCACCCAGGCTGGAGCTCTGGAGCTCTGGAGGTATGGAGCTCTGGTGCTATGGAAGTATGGAGCTCTGGTGCTATGGAAGTATGGAGCTATGGAGGTATGGAAGTATGGAGCTATGGAAGTATGGAGCTATGGAGCTCTGGAAGTATGGAGCTATGGAGCTCTGGAGGTATGGAGCCCTGGAGCTATGGAGCCCTGGAGCTATGGAAGTATGGAGCTCTGGTGCTATGGAGCTATGGAGCTCTGGTGCTATGGAGCTATGGAGCTATGGAGCTCTGGAGCTATGGAGCTCTGGAGGTATGGAGCTATGGAGCTATGGAGCTCTGGAGGTATGGAGCTATGGAGCTATGGAAGTATGGAGCTCTGGTGCTATGGAGCTATGGAGCTCTGGTGCTATGGAGCTATGGAGCTCTGGTGCTATGGAGCTATGGAGCTATGGAGCTCTGGAAGTATGGAGCTCTGGTGCTATGGAGCTATGGAGCTCTGGTGCTATGGAGCTATGGAGCTCTGGTGCTATGGAGCTCTGGTGCTATGGAGCTATGGAGCTCTGGTGCTATGGAGCTCTGGAGGTATGGAGCTCTGGAGGTATGGAGCTCTGGAGGTATGGAGCTATGGAGCCCTGGAGCTCTGGAGGTATGGAGCTATGGTGCTATGGAGCTCTGAAGCCATGGAGCTCTGGTGCTATGGAGCTATGGAGCTCTGGTGCTATGGAGCTATGGAGCTATGGAGCTCTGGAAGTATGGAGCTCTGGTGCTATGGAGCTATGGAGCTCTGGTGCTATGGAGCTATGGAGCTCTGGTGCTATGGAGCTATGGAGCTCTGGTGCTATGGAGCTCTGGTGCTATGGAGCTCTGGTGCTATGGAGCTATGGAGCTCTGGTGCTATGGAGCTATGGAGCTCTGGAGGTATGGAGCTCTGGAGGTATGGAGCTCTGGAGGTATGGAGCTATGGAGCCCTGGAGCTCTGGAGGTATGGAGCTATGTTGCTATGGAGCTCTGAAGCCATGGAGCTCTGGTGCTATGGAGCTCTGGAGCTCTGGAGGTATGGAGCTCTGGAGGTATGGAGCTATGGAGCCCTGGAGCTCTGGAGGTATGGAGCTATGGTGCTATGGAGCTCTGAAGCCATGGAGCTCTGGTGCTATGGAGCTCTGGAGCTCTGGAGGTATGGAGCTCTGGAGGTATGGAGCTCTGGAGGTATGGAGCTATGGAGCCCTGGAGCTCTGGAGGTATGGAGCTATGGTGCTATGGAGCTCTGAAGCCATGGAGCTCTGGTGCTATGGAGCTCTGGAGGTATGGAGCTCTGGAGGTATGGAGCTCTGGAGGTATGGAGCTATGGAGCCCTGGAGCTCTGGAGGTATGGAGCTATGGTGCTATGGAGCTCTGAAGCCATGGAGCTCTGGTGCTATGGAGCTCTGGAGGTATGGAGCTCTGGAGGTATGGAGCTCTGGAGGTATGGAGCTATGGAGCCCTGGAGCTCTGGAGGTATGGAGCTATGGTGCTATGGAGCTCTGAAGCCATGGAGCTCTGGTGCTATGGAGCTATGGAGCTCTGGTGCTATGGAGCTATGGAGGTATGGAGCCACCAGCCAGCACCCTCCGTGGCTGGATCAATGGAAGTGTTTTAGGTACCAGGCAGCCAAAGGGCCGAGGCCTCACGCTCGACCACGCCGGCGCAGAGTTCCAGCCGCTCGGATAAGCTCTGTCACTCACCCGCCGCGCAGCCACCGGTAACGGGGAAATGTCGCCGCCTTGTGGACACGCCGTTGTAAATGAATGGGCTTTCGCACTTAGTGCAATTTTCGCCAACTCTCTGACTGGAGCTATGGAAGTATGGAGCTATGGAGCCACCAGCCACCCAGGCTGGAGCTATGGAGCTCTGGAGGTATGGAGCTCTGGTGCTATGGAAGTATGGAGCTATGGAGCTATGGAAGTATGGAGCTATGGAGCTATGGAGCTCTGGAAGTATGGAGCTATGGAGCTCTGGAGGTATGGAGCTATGGAGCCCTGGAGCCCTGGAGCTATGGAGCCCTGGAGCTATGGAGCTATGGAGCCCTGGAGCTATGGAGCTATGGAGCCCTGGAGCTATGGAGCTATGGAGCTCTGGTGCTATGGAGCTATGGAGCTCTGGTGCTATGGAGCTATGGAGCTCTGGTGCTATGGAGCTATGGAGCTCTGGTGCTATGGAGCTATGGAGCTCTGGAAGTATGGAGCTATGGAGCTCTGGAGGTATGGAGCTATGGAGCTCTGGAGGTATGGAGCTATGGAGCCCTGGAGCTATGGAGCCCTGGAGCTATGGAAGTATGGAGCTCTGGTGCTATGGAGCTATGGAGCTCTGGTGCTATGGAGCTATGGAGCTCTGGAGCTATGGAGCTCTGGAGGTATGGAGCTATGGAGCTCTGGAGGTATGGAGCTATGGAGCTATGGAAGTATGGAGCTCTGGTGCTATGGAGCTATGGAGCTCTGGTGCTATGGAGCTATGGAGCTCTGGTGCTATGGAGCTATGGAGCTATGGAGCTCTGGAAGTATGGAGCTCTGGTGCTATGGAGCTATGGAGCTCTGGTGCTATGGAGCTATGGAGCTCTGGTGCTATGGAGCTATGGAGCTCTGGTGCTATGGAGCTATGGTGCTATGGAGCTCTGGTGCTATGGAGCTATGGAGCTCTGGTGCTATGGAGCTATGGAGCTCTGGAGGTATGGAGCTCTGGAGGTATGGAGCTCTGGAGGTATGGAGCTTTGGAGCCCTGGAGCTCTGGAGGTATGGAGCTATGGTGCTATGGAGCTCTGAAGCCATGGAGCTCTGGTGCTATGGAGCTATGGAGCTCTGGTGCTATGGAGCTATGGAGGTATGGAGCCACCAGCCAGCACCCTCCGTGGCTGGATCAATGGAAGTGTTTTAGGTACCAGGCAGCCAAAGGGCCGAGGCCTCACGCTCGACCACGCCGGCGCAGAGTTCCAGCCGCTCGGATAAGCTCTGTCACTCACCCGCCGCGCAGCCACCGGTAACGGGGAAATGTCGCCGCCTTGTGGACACGCCGTTGTAAATGAATGGGCTTTCGCACTTAGTGCAATTTTCGCCAACTCTCTGACTTAGAGCTATGGAAGTATGGAGCTATGGAGCCACCAGCCACCCAGGCTGGAGCTCTGGAGCTCTGGAGGTATGGAGCTCTGGTGCTATGGAAGTATGGAGCTCTGGTGCTATGGAAGTATGGAGCTATGGAGGTATGGAAGTATGGAGCTATGGAAGTATGGAGCTATGGAGCTCTGGAAGTATGGAGCTATGGAGCTCTGGAGGTATGGAGCCCTGGAGCTATGGAGCCCTGGAGCTATGGAAGTATGGAGCTCTGGTGCTATGGAGCTATGGAGCTCTGGTGCTATGGAGCTATGGAGCTATGGAGCTCTGGAGCTATGGAGCTCTGGAGGTATGGAGCTATGGAGCTATGGAGCTCTGGAGGTATGGAGCTATGGAGCTATGGAAGTATGGAGCTCTGGTGCTATGGAGCTATGGAGCTCTGGTGCTATGGAGCTATGGAGCTCTGGTGCTATGGAGCTATGGAGCTATGGAGCTCTGGAAGTATGGAGCTCTGGTGCTATGGAGCTATGGAGCTCTGGTGCTATGGAGCTATGGAGCTCTGGTGCTATGGAGCTCTGGTGCTATGGAGCTCTGGTGCTATGGAGCTATGGAGCTCTGGTGCTATGGAGCTCTGGAGGTATGGAGCTCTGGAGGTATGGAGCTCTGGAGGTATGGAGCTATGGAGCCCTGGAGCTCTGGAGGTATGGAGCTATGGTGCTATGGAGCTCTGAAGCCATGGAGCTCTGGTGCTATGGAGCTATGGAGCTCTGGTGCTATGGAGCTATGGAGCTATGGAGCTCTGGAAGTATGGAGCTCTGGTGCTATGGAGCTATGGAGCTCTGGTGCTATGGAGCTATGGAGCTCTGGTGCTATGGAGCTATGGAGCTCTGGTGCTATGGAGCTCTGGTGCTATGGAGCTCTGGTGCTATGGAGCTATGGAGCTCTGGTGCTATGGAGCTATGGAGCTCTGGAGGTATGGAGCTCTGGAGGTATGGAGCTCTGGAGGTATGGAGCTATGGAGCCCTGGAGCTCTGGAGGTATGGAGCTATGGTGCTATGGAGCTCTGAAGCCATGGAGCTCTGGTGCTATGGAGCTCTGGAGCTCTGGAGGTATGGAGCTCTGGAGGTATGGAGCTATGGAGCCCTGGAGCTCTGGAGGTATGGAGCTATGGTGCTATGGAGCTCTGAAGCCATGGAGCTCTGGTGCTATGGAGCTCTGGAGCTCTGGAGGTATGGAGCTCTGGAGGTATGGAGCTCTGGAGGTATGGAGCTATGGAGCCCTGGAGCTCTGGAGGTATGGAGCTATGGTGCTATGGAGCTCTGAAGCCATGGAGCTCTGGTGCTATGGAGCTCTGGAGGTATGGAGCTCTGGAGGTATGGAGCTCTGGAGGTATGGAGCTATGGAGCCCTGGAGCTCTGGAGGTATGGAGCTATGGTGCTATGGAGCTCTGAAGCCATGGAGCTCTGGTGCTATGGAGCTCTGGAGGTATGGTGCTATGGAGCTATGGAGGTATGGAGCCACCAGCCAGCACCCTCCGTGGCTGGATCAATGGAAGTGTTTTAGGTACCAGGCAGCCAAAGGGCCGAGGCCTCACGCTCGACCACGCCGGCGCAGAGTTCCAGCAGCTCGGATAAGCTCTGTCACTCACCCGCCGCGCAGCCACCGGTAACGGGGAAATGTCGCCGCCTTGTGGACACGCCGTTGTAAATGAATGGGCTTTCGCACTTAGTGCAATTTTCGCCAACTCTCTGACTTAGAGCTATGGAAGTATGGAGCTATGGAGCCACCAGCCACCCAGGCTGGAGCTCTGGAGCTCTGGAGGTATGGAGCTCTGGTGCTATGGAAGTATGGAGCTCTGGTGCTATGGAAGTATGGAGCTATGGAGGTATGGAAGTATGGAGCTATGGAAGTATGGAGCTATGGAGCTCTGGAAGTATGGAGCTATGGAGCTCTGGAGGTATGGAGCCCTGGAGCTATGGAGGTCCTGGAGCTATGGAAGTATGGAGCTCTGGTGCTATGGAGCTATGGAGCTCTGGTACTATGGAGCTATGGAGCTATGGAGCTCTGGAGCTATGGAGCTCTGGAGGTATGCAGCTATGGAGCTATGGAGCTCTGGAGGTATGGAGCTATGGAGCTATGGAAGTATGGAGCTATGGAGCCCTGGAGCTCTGGAGGTATGGAGCTATGGTGCTATGGAGCTCTGAAGCCATGGAGCTCTGGTGCTATGGAGCTCTGGAGCTCTGGAGGTATGGAGCTCTGGAGGTATGGAGCTATGGAGCCCTGGAGCTCTGGAGGTATGGAGCTATGGAGCTCTGAAGCCATGGAGCTCTGGTGCTATGGAGCTCTGGAGCTCTGGAGGTATGGAGCTCTGGAGGTATGGAGCTCTGGAGGTATGGAGCTATGGAGCCCTGGAGCTCTGGAGGTATGGAGCTATGGTGCTATGGAGCTCTGAAGCCATGGAGCTCTGGTGCTATGGAGCTCTGGAGGTATGGAGCTCTGGAGGTATGGAGCTCTGGAGGTATGGAGCTATGGAGCCCTGGAGCTCTGGAGGTATGGAGCTATGGTGCTATGGAGCTCTGAAGCCATGGAGCTCTGGTGCTATGGAGCTCTGGAGGTATGGAGCTCTGGAGGTATGGAGCTCTGGAGGTATGGAGCTATGGAGCCCTGGAGCTCTGGAGGTATGGAGCTATGGTGCTATGGAGCTCTGAAGCCATGGAGCTCTGGTGCTATGGAGCTCTGGAGGTATGGAGCTCTGGAGGTATGGAGCTCTGAAGTTATGGAGCTATGGAGCCCTGGAGCTCTGGAGGTATGGAGCTATGGTGCTATGGAGCTCTGAAGCCATGGAGCTCTGGTGCTATGGAGCTATGGAGCTCTGGTGCTATGGAGCTATGGAGCTCTGGTGCTATGGAGCTATGGAGGTATGGAGCCACCAGCCAGCACCCTCCGTGGCTGGATCAATGGAAGTGTTTTAGGTACCAGGCAGCCAAAGGGCCGAGGCCTCACGCTCGACCACGCCGGCGCAGAGTTCTAGCCGCTCGGATAAGCTCTGTCACTCACCCGCCGCGCAGCCACCGGTAACGGGGAAATGTCGCCGCCTGGCGGACACGCCGTTGTAAATGAATGGGCTTTCGCACTTAGTGCAATTTTCGCCAACTCTCTGACTTAGAGCTATGGAAGTATGGAGCTATGGAGCCACCAGCCACCCAGGCCGGAGCTATGGAGCTCTGGAGGTATGGAGCTCAGGTGCTATGGAAGTATGGAGCTATGGAGCTATGGAAGTATGGAGCTATGGAGCTATGGAGCTCTGGAAGTATGGAGCTATGGAGCTCTGGAGGTATGGAGCTATGGAGCCCTGGAGCCCTGGAGCTATGGAGCTCTGGTGCTATGGAGGTATGGAGCTCTGGAGGTATGGAGCTCTGGAGGTATGGAGCTATGGAGCTATGGAGCCCTGGAGCTATGGAGCTATGGAGCCCTGGAGCTATGGAGCTATGGAGCCCTGGAGCTATGGAGCTATGGAGCTCTGGTGCTATGGAGCTATGGAGCTCTGGTGCTATGGAGCTATGGAGCTCTGGTGCTATGGAGCTATGGAGCTCTGGTGCTATGGAGCTATGGAGCTCTGGAAGTATGGAGCTATGGAGCTCTGGAGGTATGGAGCTATGGAGCCCTGGAGCTATGGAGCCCTGGAGCTATGGAAGTATGGAGCTCTGGTGCTATGGAGCTATGGAGCTCTGGTGCTATGGAGCTATGGAGCTCTGGAGCTATGGAGCTCTGGAGGTATGGAGCTATGGAGCTATGGAGCTCTGGAGGTATGGAGCTATGGAGCTATGGAAGTATGGAGCTCTGGTGCTATGGAGCTATGGAGCTCTGGTGCTATGGAGCTATGGAGCTCTGGTGCTATGGAGCTATGGAGCTATGGAGCTCTGGAAGTATGGAGCTCTGGTGCTATGGAGCTATGGAGCTCTGGTGCTATGGAGCTCTGGTGCTATGGAGCTATGGAGCTCTGGTGCTATGGAGCTCTGGTGCTATGGAGCTCTGGTGCTATGGAGCTATGGAGCTCTGGTGCTATGGAGCTATGGAGCTCTGGAGGTATGGAGCTCTGGAGGTATGGAGCTCTGGAGGTATGGAGCGTTCCAGCCGCTCGGATAAGCTCTGTCACTCACCCGCCGCGCAGCCACCGGTAACGGGGAAATGTCGCCGCCTGGCGGACACGCCGTTGTAAATGAATGGGCTTTCGCACTTAGTGCAATTTTCGCCAACTCTCTGACTTAGAGCTATGGAAGTATGGAGCTATGGAGCCACCAGCCACCCAGGCTGGAGCTCTGGAGCTCTGGAGGTATGGAGCTCAGGTGCTATGGAAGTATGGAGCTCTGGTGCTATGGAAGTATGGAGCTATGGAGGTATGGAAGTATGGAGCTATGGAAGTATGGAGCTATGGAGCTCTGGAGGTATGGAGCCCTGGAGCTATGGAGCCCTGGAGCTATGGAAGTATGGAGCTCTGGTGCTATGGAGCTATGGAGCTCTGGTGCTATGGAGCTATGGAGCTATGGAGCTCTGGAGCTATGGAGCTCTGGAGGTATGGAGCTATGGAGCTATGGAGCTCTGGAGGTATGGAGCTATGGAGCTATGGAAGTATGGAGCTCTGGTGCTATGGAGCTATGGAGCTCTGGTGCTATGGAGCTATGGAGCTCTGGTGCTATGGAGCTATGGAGCTATGGAGCTCTGGAAGTATGGAGCTCTGGTGTTATGGAGCTATGGAGCTCTGGTGCTATGGAGCTATGGAGCTCTGGTGCTATGGAGCTCTGGTGCTATGGAGCTCTGGTGCTATGGAGCTATGGAGCTCTGGTGCTATGGAGCTCTGGAGGTATGGAGCTCTGGAGGTATGGAGCTCTGGAGGTATGGAGCTATGGAGCCCTGGAGCTCTGGAGGTATGGAGCTATGGTGCTATGGAGCTCTGAAGCCATGGAGCTCTGGTGCTATGGAGCTATGGAGCTCTGGTGCTATGGAGCTATGGAGCTATGGAGCTCTGGAAGTATGGAGCTCTGGTGCTATGGAGCTATGGAGCTCTGGTGCTATGGAGCTATGGAGCTCTGGTGCTATGGAGCTATGGAGCTCTGGTGCTATGGAGCTCTGGTGCTATGGAGCTCTGGTGCTATGGAGCTATGGAGCTCTGGTGCTATGGAGCTATGGAGCTCTGGAGGTATGGAGCTCTGGAGGTATGGAGCTCTGGAGGTATGGAGCTATGGAGCCCTGGAGCTCTGGAGGTATGGAGCTATGGTGCTATGGAGCTCTGAAGCCATGGAGCTCTGGTGCTATGGAGCTCTGGAGCTCTGGAGGTATGGAGCTCTGGAGGTATGGAGCTATGGAGCCCTGGAGCTCTGGAGGTATGGAGCTATGGTGCTATGGAGCTCTGAAGCCATGGAGCTCTGGTGCTATGGAGCTCTGGTGCTATGGAGCTCTGGAGCTCTGGAGGTATGGAGCTCTGGAGGTATGGAGCTATGGAGCCCTGGAGCTCTGGAGGTATGGAGCTATGGAGCTCTGAAGCCATGGAGCTCTGGTGCTATGGAGCTCTGGAGCTCTGGAGGTATGGAGCTCTGGAGGTATGGAGCTCTGGAGGTATGGAGCTATGGAGCCCTGGAGCTCTGGAGGTATGGAGCTATGGTGCTATGGAGCTCTGAAGCCATGGAGCTCTGGTGCTATGGAGCTCTGGAGGTATGGAGCTCTGGAGGTATGGAGCTCTGGAGGTATGGAGCTATGGAGCCCTGGAGCTCTGGAGGTATGGAGCTATGGTGCTATGGAGCTCTGAAGCCATGGAGCTCTGGTGCTATGGAGCTCTGGAGGTATGGAGCTCTGGAGGTATGGAGCTCTGGAGGTATGGAGCTATGGAGCCCTGGAGCTCTGGAGGTATGGAGCTATGGTGCTATGGAGCTCTGAAGCCATGGAGCTCTGGTGCTATGGAGCTATGGAGCTCTGGTGCTATGGAGCTATGGAGGTATGGAGCCACCAGCCAGCACCCTCCGTGGCTGGATCAATGGAAGTGTTTTAGGTACCAGGCAGCCAAAGGGCCGAGGCCTCACGCTCGACCACGCCGGCGCAGAGTTCCAGCCGCTCGGATAAGCTCTGTCACTCACCCGCCGCGCAGCCACCGGTAACGGGGAAATGTCGCCGCCTGGCGGACACGCCGTTGTAAATGAATGGGCTTTCGCACTTAGTGCAATTTTCGCCAACTCTCTGACTTAGAGCTATGGAAGTATGGAGCTATGGAGCCACCAGCCACCCAGGCTGGAGCTATGGAGCTCTGGAGGTATGGAGCTCAGGTGCTATGGAAGTATGGAGCTATGGAGCTATGGAAGTATGGAGCTATGGAGCTATGGAGCTCTGGAAGTATGGAGCTATGGAGCTCTGGAGGTATGGAGCTATGGAGCCCTGGAGCCCTGGAGCTATGGAGCTCTGGTGCTATGGAGGTATGGAGCTCTGGAGGTATGGAGCTCTGGAGGTATGGAGCTATGGAGCTATGGAGCCCTGGAGCTATGGAGCTATGAAGCCCTGGAGCTATGGAGCTATGGAGCCCTGGAGCTATGGAGCTATGGAGCTCTGGTGCTATGGAGCTATGGAGCTCTGGTGCTATGGAGCTATGGAGCTCTGGTGCTATGGAGCTATGGAGCTCTGGAAGTATGGAGCTATGGAGCTCTGGAGGTATGGAGCTATGGAGCCCTGGAGCTATGGAGCCCTGGAGCTATGGAAGTATGGAGCTCTGGTGCTATGGAGCTATGGAGCTCTGGTGCTATGGAGCTATGGAGCTCTGGAGCTATGGAGCTCTGGAGGTATGGAGCTATGGAGCTATGGAGCTCTGGAGGTATGGAGCTATGGAGCTATGGAAGTATGGAGCTCTGGTGCTATGGAGCTATGGAGCTCTGGTGCTATGGAGCTATGGAGCTCTGGTGCTATGGAGCTATGGAGCTATGGAGCTCTGGAAGTATGGAGCTCTGGTGCTATGGAGCTATGGAGCTCTGGTGCTATGGAGCTATGGAGCTCTGGTGCTATGGAGCTATGGAGCTCTGGTGCTATGGAGCTCTGGTGCTATGGAGCTCTGGTGCTATGGAGCTATGGAGCTCTGGTGCTATGGAGCTATGGAGCTCTGGAGGTATGGAGCTCTGGAGGTATGGAGCTCTGGAGGTATGGAGCTTTGGAGCCCTGGAGCTCTGGAGGTATGGAGCTATGGTGCTATGGAGCTCTGAAGCCATGGAGCTCTGGTGCTATGGAGCTCTGGAGCTCTGGAGGTATGGTGCTCTGGAGGTATGGAGCTATGGAGCCCTGGAGCTCTGGAGGTATGGAGCTATGGTGCTATGGAGCTCTGAAGCCATGGAGCTCTGGTGCTATGGAGCTCTGGAGCTCTGGAGGTATGGAGCTCTGGAGGTATGGAGCTATGGAGCCCTGGAGCTCTGGAGGTATGGAGCTATGGTGCTATGGAGCTCTGAAGCCATGGAGCTCTGGTGCTATGGAGCTCTGGAGCTCTGGAGGTATGGAGCTCTGGAGGTATGGAGCTATGGAGCCCTGGAGCTCTGGAGGTATGGAGCTATGGTGCTATGGAGCTCTGAAGCCATGGAGCTCTGGTGCTATGGAGCTCTGGAGGTATGGAGCTCTGGAGGTATGGAGCTCTGGAGGTATGGAGCTATGGAGCCCTGGAGCTCTGGAGGTATGGAGCTATGGTGCTATGGAGCTCTGAAGCCATGGAGCTCTGGTGCTATGGAGCTATGGAGCTCTGGTGCTATGGAGCTATGGAGGTATGGAGCCACCAGCCAGCACCCTCCGTGGCTGGATCAATGGAAGTGTTTTAGGTACCAGGCAGCCAAAGGGCCGAGGCCTCACGCTCGACCACGCCGGCGCAGAGTTCCAGCCGCTCGGATAAGCTCTGTCACTCACCCGCCGCGCAGCCACCGGTAACGGGGAAATGTCGCCGCCTTGTGGACACGCCGTTGTAAATGAATGGGCTTTCGCACTTAGTGCAATTTTCGCCAACTCTCTGACTTAGAGCTATGGAAGTATGGAGCTATGGAGCCACCAGCCACCCAGGCTGGAGCTCTGGAGCTCTGGAGGTATGGAGCTCTGGTGCTATGGAAGTATGGAGCTCTGGTGCTATGGAAGTATGGAGCTATGGAGGTATGGAAGTATGGAGCTATGGAAGTATGGAGCTATGGAGCTCTGGAAGTATGGAGCTATGGAGCTCTGGAGGTATGGAGCCCTGGAGCTATGGAGCCCTGGAGCTATGGAAGTATGGAGCTCTGGTGCTATGGAGCTATGGAGCTCTGGTGCTATGGAGCTATGGAGCTATGGAGCTCTGGAGCTATGGAGCTCTGGAGGTATGGAGCTATGGAGCTATGGAGCTCTGGAGGTATGGAGCTATGGAGCTATGGAAGTATGGAGCTTTGGTGCTATGGAGCTATGGAGCTCTGGTGCTATGGAGCTATGGAGCTCTGGTGCTATGGAGCTATGGAGCTATGGAGCTCTGGAAGTATGGAGCTCTGGTGCTATGGAGCTATGGAGCTCTGGTGCTATGGAGCTATGGAGCTCTGGTGCTATGGAGCTCTGGTGCTATGGAGCTCTGGTGCTATGGAGCTATGGAGCTCTGGTGCTATGGAGCTCTGGAGGTATGGAGCTCTGGAGGTATGGAGCTCTGGAGGTATGGAGCTATGGAGCCCTGGAGCTCTGGAGGTATGGAGCTATGGTGCTATGGAGCTCTGAAGCCATGGAGCTCTGGTGCTATGGAGCTATGGAGCTCTGGTGCTATGGAGCTATGGAGCTATGGAGCTCTGGAAGTATGGAGCTCTGGTGCTATGGAGCTATGGAGCTCTGGTGCTATGGAGCTATGGAGCTCTGGTGCTATGGAGCTATGGAGCTCTGGTGCTATGGAGCTCTGGTGCTATGGAGCTCTGGTGCTATGGAGCTATGGAGCTCTGGTGCTATGGAGCTATGGAGCTCTGGAGGTATGGAGCTCTGGAGGTATGGAGCTCTGGAGGTATGGAGCTATGGAGCCCTGGAGCTCTGGAGGTATGGAGCTATGGTGCTATGGAGCTCTGAAGCCATGGAGCTCTGGTGCTATGGAGCTCTGGAGCTCTGGAGGTATGGAGCTCTGGAGGTATGGAGCTATGGAGCCCTGGAGCTCTGGAGGTATGGAGCTATGGTGCTATGGAGCTCTGAAGCCATGGAGCTCTGGTGCTATGGAGCTCTGGAGCTCTGGAGGTATGGAGCTCTGGAGGTATGGAGCTCTGGAGGTATGGAGCTATGGAGCCCTGGAGCTCTGGAGGTATGGAGCTATGGTGCTATGGAGCTCTGAAGCCATGGAGCTCTGGTGCTATGGAGCTCTGGAGGTATGGAGCTCTGGAGGTATGGAGCTCTGGAGGTATGGAGCTATGGAGCCCTGGAGCTCTGGAGGTATGGAGCTATGGTGCTATGGAGCTCTGAAGCCATGGAGCTCTGGTGCTATGGAGCTCTGGAGGTATGGAGCTCTGGAGGTATGGAGCTCTGGAGGTATGGAGCTATGGAGCCCTGGAGCTCTGGAGGTATGGAGCTATGGTGCTATGGAGCTCTGAAGCCATGGAGCTCTGGTGCTATGGAGCTATGGAGCTCTGGTGCTATGGAGCTATGGAGGTATGGAGCCACCAGCCAGCACCCTCCGTGGCTGGATCAATGGAAGTGTTTTAGGTACCAGGCAGCCAAAGGGCCGAGGCCTCACGCTCGACCACGCCGGCGCAGAGTTCCAGCCGCTCGGATAAGCTCTGTCACTCACCCGCCGCGCAGCCACCGGTAACGGGGAAATGTCGCCGCCTGGCGGACACGCCGTTGTAAATGAATGGGCTTTCGCACTTAGTGCAATTTTCGCCAACTCTCTGACTTAGAGCTATGGAAGTATGGAGCTATGGAGCCACCAGCCACCCAGGCTGGAGCTATGGAGCTCTGGAGGTATGGAGCTCAGGTGCTATGGAAGTATGGAGCTATGGAGCTATGGAAGTATGGAGCTATGGAGCTATGGAGCTCTGGAAGTATGGAGCTATGGAGCTCTGGAGGTATGGAGCTATGGAGCCCTGGAGCCCTGGAGCTATGGAGCTCTGAAGCTATGGAGGTATGGAGCTCTGGAGGTATGGAGCTCTGGAGGTATGGAGCTATGGAGCTATGGAGCCCTGGAGCTATGGAGCTATGGAGCCCTGGAGCTATGGAGCTATGGAGCCCTGGAGCTATGGAGCTATGGAGCTCTGGTGCTATGGAGCTATGGAGCTCTGGTGCTATGGAGCTATGGAGCTCTGGTGCTATGGAGCTATGGAGCTCTGGTGCTATGGAGCTATGGAGCTCTGGAAGTATGGAGCTATGGAGCTCTGGAGGTATGGAGCTATGGAGCCCTGGAGCTATGGAGCCCTGGAGCTATGGAAGTATGGAGCTCTGGTGCTATGGAGCTATGGAGCTCTGGTGCTATGGAGCTATGGAGCTCTGGAGCTATGGAGCTCTGGAGGTATGGAGCTATGGAGCTATGGAGCTCTGGAGGTATGGAGCTATGGAGCTATGGAAGTATGGAGCTCTGGTGCTATGGAGCTATGGAGCTCTGGTGCTATGGAGCTATGGAGCTCTGGTGCTATGGAGCTATGGAGCTATGGAGCTCTGGAAGTATGGAGCTCTGGTGCTATGGAGCTATGGAGCTCTGGTGCTATGGAGCTATGGAGCTCTGGTGCTATGGAGCTATGGAGCTCTGGTGCTATGGAGCTCTGGTGCTATGGAGCTCTGGTGCTATGGAGCTATGGAGCTCTGGTGCTATGGAGCTATGGAGCTCTGGAGGTATGGAGCTCTGGAGGTATGGAGCTCTGGAGGTATGGAGCTTTGGAGCCCTGGAGCTCTGGAGGTATGGAGCTATGGTGCTATGGAGCTCTGAAGCCATGGAGCTCTGGTGCTATGGAGCTCTGGAGCTCTGGAGGTATGGAGCTCTGGAGGTATGGAGCTATGGAGCCCTGGAGCTCTGGAGGTATGGAGCTATGGTGCTATGGAGCTCTGAAGCCATGGAGCTCTGGTGCTATGGAGCTCTGGAGGTATGGAGCTCTGGAGGTATGGAGCTATGGAGCCCTGGAGCTCTGGAGGTATGGAGCTATGGTGCTATGGAGCTCTGAAGCCATGGAGCTCTGGTGCTATGGAGCTCTGGAGCTCTGGAGGTATGGAGCTCTGGAGGTATGGAGCTCTGGAGGTATGGAGCTATGGAGCCCTGGAGCTCTGGAGGTATGGAGCTATGGTGCTATGGAGCTCTGAAGCCATGGAGCTCTGGTGCTATGGAGCTCTGGAGGTATGGAGCTCTGGAGGTATGGAGCTCTGGAGGTATGGAGCTATGGAGCCCTGGAGCTCTGGAGGTATGGAGCTCTGGAGGTATGGAGCTCTGGAGGTATGGAGCTCTGGAGGTATGGAGCTATGGAGCCCTGGAGGTATGGAGCTCTGGAGGTATGGAGCTCTGGAGGTATGGAGCTCTGGAGGTATGGAGCTATGGAGCCCTGGTGCTATGGAGCTATGGAGCTATGGAGCTCTGGAAGTATGGAGCTCTGGTGCTATGGAGCTATGGAGCTATGGAGCTATGGAGCTCTGGTGCTATGGAGCTATGGAGCTCTGGTGCTATGGAGCTCTGGTGCTATGGAGCTCTGGTGCTATGGAGCTATGGAGCTCTGGTGCTATGGAGCTATGGAGCTCTGGAGGTATGGAGCTCTGGAGGTATGGAGCTCTGGAGGTATGGAGCTATGGAGCCCTGGAGCTCTGGAGGTATGGAGCTATGGTGCTATGGAGCTCTGAAGCCATGGAGCTCTGGTGCTATGGAGCTCTGGAGCTCTGGAGGTATGGAGCTCTGGAGGTATGGAGCTATGGAGCCCTGGAGCTCTGGAGGTATGGAGCTATGGTGCTATGGAGCTCTGAAGCCATGGAGCTCTGGTGCTATGGAGCTCTGGAGCTCTGGAGGTATGGAGCTCTGGAGGTATGGAGCTCTGGAGGTATGGAGCTATGGAGCCCTGGAGCTCTGGAGGTATGGAGCTATGGTGCTATGGAGCTCTGAAGCCATGGAGCTCTGGTGCTATGGAGCTCTGGAGGTATGGAGCTCTGGAGGTATGGAGCTCTGGAGGTATGGAGCTATGGAGCCCTGGAGCTCTGGAGGTATGGAGCTATGGTGCTATGGAGCTCTGAAGCCATGGAGCTCTGGTGCTATGGAGCTCTGGAGGTATGGAGCTCTGGAGGTATGGAGCTCTGGAGGTATGGAGCTATGGAGCCCTGGAGCTCTGGAGGTATGGAGCTATGGTGCTATGGAGCTCTGAAGCCATGGAGCTCTGGTGCTATGGAGTTATGGAGCTCTGGTGCTATGGAGCTATGGAGGTATGGAGCCACCAGCCAGCACCCTCCGTGGCTGGATCAATGGAAGTGTTTTAGGTACCAGGCAGCCAAAGGGCCGAGGCCTCACGCTCGACCACGCCGGCGCAGAGTTCCAGCCGCTCGGATAAGCTCTGTCACTCAACCGCCGCGCAGCCACCGGTAACGGGGAAATGTCGCCGCCTGGCGGACACGCCGTTGTAAATGAATGGGCTTTCGCACTTAGTGCAATTTTCGCCAACTCTCTGACTTAGAGCTATGGAAGTATGGAGCTATGGAGCCACCAGCCACCCAGGCTGGAGCTATGGAGCTCTGGAGGTATGGAGCTCAGGTGCTATGGAAGTATGGAGCTATGGAGCTATGGAAGTATGGAGCTATGGAGCTATGGAGCTCTGGAAGTAAGGAGCTATGGAGCTCTGGAGGTATGGAGCTATGGAGCCCTGGAGCCCTGGAGCTATGGAGCTCTGGTGCTATGGAGGTATGGAGCTCTGGAGGTATGGAGCTCTGGAGGTATGGAGCTATGGAGCTATGGAGCCCTGGAGCTATGGAGCTATGGAGCCCTGGAGCTATGGAGCTATGGAGCCCTGGAGCTATGGAGCTATGGAGCTCTGGTGCTATGGAGCTATGGAGCTCTGGTGCTATGGAGCTATGGAGCTCTGGTGCTATGGAGCTATGGAGCTCTGGTGCTATGGAGCTATGGAGCTCTGGAAGTATGGAGCTATGGAGCTCTGGAGGTATGGAGCTATGGAGCCCTGGAGCTATGGAGCCCTGGAGCTATGGAAGTATGGAGCTCTGGTGCTATGGAGCTATGGAGCTCTGGTGCTATGGAGCTATGGAGCTCTGGAGCTATGGAGCTCTGGAGGTATGGAGCTATGGAGCTATGGAGCTCTGGAGGTATGGAGCTATGGAGCTATGGAAGTATGGAGCTCTGGTGCTATGGAGCTATGGAGCTCTGGTGCTATGGAGCTATGGAGCTCTGGTGCTATGGAGCTATGGAGCTCTGGTGCTATGGAGCTATGGAGCTCTGGAGCTATGGAGCTCTGGAGGTATGGAGCTATGGAGCTATGGAGCTCTGGAGGTATGGAGCTATGGAGCTATGGAAGTATGGACCTCTGGTGCTATGGAGCTATGGAGCTCTGGTGCTATGGAGCTATGGAGCTCTGGTGCTATGGAGCTATGGAGCTCTGGAAGTATGGAGCTCTGGTGCTATGGAGCTATGGAGCTCTGGTGCTATGGAGCTATGGAGCTCTGGTGCTATGGAGCTATGGAGCTCTGGTGCTATGGAGCTCTGGTGCTATGGAGCTCTGGTGCTATGGAGCTATGGAGCTCTGGTGCTATGGAGCTATGGAGCTCTGGAGGTATGGAGCTCTGGAGGTATGGAGCTCTGGAGGTATGGAGCTTTGGAGCCCTGGAGCTCTGGAGGTATGGAGCTATGGTGCTATGGAGCTCTGAAGCCATGGAGCTCTGGTGCTATGGAGCTCTGGAGCTCTGGAGGTATGGAGCTCTGGAGGTATGGAGCTATGGAGCCCTGGAGCTCTGGAGGTATGGAGCTATGGTGCTATGGAGCTCTGAAGCCATGGAGCTCTGGTGCTATGGAGCTCTGGAGCTCTGGAGGTATGGAGCTCTGGAGGTATGGAGCTATGGAGCCCTGGAGCTCTGGAGGTATGGAGCTATGGTGCTATGGAGCTCTGAAGCCATGGAGCTCTGGTGCTATGGAGCTCTGGAGCTCTGGAGGTATGGAGCTCTGGAGGTATGGAGCTCTGGAGGTATGGAGCTATGGAGCCCTGGAGCTCTGGAGGTATGGAGCTATGGTGCTATGGAGCTCTGAAGCCATGGAGCTCTGGTGCTATGGAGCTCTGGAGGTATGGAGCTCTGGAGGTATGGAGCTCTGGAGGTATGGAGCTATGGAGCCCTGGAGCTCTGGAGGTATGGAGCTATGGTGCTATGGAGCTCTGAAGCCATGGAGCTCTGGTGCTATGGAGCTCTGGAGGTATGGAGCTCTGGAGGTATGGAGCTCTGGAGGTATGGAGCTATGGAGCCCTGGAGCTCTGGAGGTATGGAGCTATGGTGCTATGGAGCTCTGAAGCCATGGAGCTCTGGTGCTATGGAGCTATGGAGCTCTGGTGCTATGGAGCTATGGAGGTATGGAGCCACCAGCCAGCACCCTCCGTGGCTGGATCAATGGAAGTGTTTTAGGTACCAGGCAGCCAAAGGGCCGAGGCCTCACGCTCGACCACGCCGGCGCAGAGTTCCAGCCGCTCGGATAAGCTCTGTCACTCACCCGCCGCGCAGCCACCGGTAACGGGGAAATGTCGCCGCCTTGTGGACACGCCGTTGTAAATGAATGGGCTTTCGCACTTAGTGCAATTTTCGCCAACTCTCTGACTTAGAGCTATGGAAGTATGGAGCTATGGAGCCACCAGCCACCCAGGCTGGAGCTCTGGAGCTCTGGAGGTATGGAGCTCTGGTGCTATGGAAGTATGGAGCTCTGGTGCTATGGAAGTATGGAGCTATGGAGGTATGGAAGTATGGAGCTATGGAAGTATGGAGCTATGGAGCTCTGGAAGTATGGAGCTATGGAGCTCTGGAGGTATGGAGCCCTGGAGCTATGGAGCCCTGGAGCTATGGAAGTATGGAGCTCTGGTGCTATGGAGCTATGGAGCTCTGGTGCTATGGAGCTATGGAGCTATGGAGCTCTGGAGCTATGGAGCTCTGGAGGTATGGAGCTATGGAGCTATGGAGCTCTGGAGGTATGGAGCTATGGAGCTATGGAAGTATGGAGCTCTGGTGCTATGGAGCTATGGAGCTCTGGTGCTATGGAGCTATGGAGCTCTGGTGCTATGGAGCTATGGAGCTATGGAGCTCTGGAAGTATGGAGCTCTGGTGCTATGGAGCTATGGAGCTCTGGTGCTATGGAGCTATGGAGCTCTGGTGCTATGGAGCTCTGGTGCTATGGAGCTCTGGTGCTATGGAGCTATGGAGCTCTGGTGCTATGGAGCTCTGGAGGTATGGAGCTCTGGAGGTATGGAGCTCTGGAGGTATGGAGCTATGGAGCCCTGGAGCTCTGGAGGTATGGAGCTATGGTGCTATGGAGCTCTGAAGCCATGGAGCTCTGGTGCTATGGAGCTATGGAGCTCTGGTGCTATGGAGCTATGGAGCTATGGAGCTCTGGAAGTATGGAGCTCTGGTGCTATGGAGCTATGGAGCTCTGGTGCTATGGAGCTATGGAGCTCTGGTGCTATGGAGCTATGGAGCTCTGGTGCTATGGAGCTCTGGTGCTATGGAGCTCTGGTGCTATGGAGCTATGGAGCTCTGGTGCTATGGAGCTATGGAGCTCTGGAGGTATGGAGCTCTGGAGGTATGGAGCTCTGGAGGTATGGAGCTATGGAGCCCTGGAGCTCTGGAGGTATGGAGCTATGGTGCTATGGAGCTCTGAAGCCATGGAGCTCTGGTGCTATGGAGCTCTGGAGCTCTGGAGGTATGGAGCTCTGGAGGTATGGAGCTATGGAGCCCTGGAGCTCTGGAGGTATGGAGCTATGGTGCTATGGAGCTCTGAAGCCATGGAGCTCTGGTGCTATGGAGCTCTGGAGCTCTGGAGGTATGGAGCTCTGGAGGTATGGAGCTCTGGAGGTATGGAGCTATGGAGCCCTGGAGCTCTGGAGGTATGGAGCTATGGTGCTATGGAGCTCTGAAGCCATGGAGCTCTGGTGCTATGGAGCTCTGGAGGTATGGAGCTCTGGAGGTATGGAGCTCTGGAGGTATGGAGCTATGGAGCCCTGGAGCTCTGGAGGTATGGAGCTATGGTGCTATGGAGCTCTGAAGCCATGGAGCTCTGGTGCTATGGAGCTCTGGAGGTATGGAGCTCTGGAGGTATGGAGCTCTGGAGGTATGGAGCTATGGAGCCCTGGAGCTCTGGAGGTATGGAGCTATGGTGCTATGGAGCTCTGAAGCCATGGAGCTCTGGTGCTATGGAGCTATGGAGCTCTGGTGCTATGGAGCTATGGAGGTATGGAGCCACCAGCCAGCACCCTCCGTGGCTGGATCAATGGAAGTGTTTTAGGTACCAGGCAGCCAAAGGGCCGAGGCCTCACGCTCGACCACGCCGGCGCAGAGTTCCAGCCGCTCGGATAAGCTCTGTCACTCACCCGCCGCGCAGCCACCGGTAACGGGGAAATGTCGCCGCCTGGCGGACACGCCGTTGTAAATGAATGGGCTTTCGCACTTAGTGCAATTTTCGCCAACTCTCTGACTTAGAGCTATGGAAGTATGGAGCTATGGAGCCACCAGCCACCCAGGCTGGAGCTATGGAGCTCTGGAGGTATGGAGCTCAGGTGCTATGGAAGTATGGAGCTATGGAGCTATGGAAGTATGGAGCTATGGAGCTATGGAGCTCTGGAAGTATGGAGCTATGGAGCTCTGGAGGTATGGAGCTATGGAGCCCTGGAGCTATGGAGCTCTGGTGCTATGGAGGTATGGAGCTCTGGAGGTATGGAGCTCTGGAGGTATGGAGCTATGGAGCTATGGAGCCCTGGAGCTATGGAGCTATGGAGCCCTGGAGCTATGGAGCTATGGAGCCCTGGAGCTATGGAGCTATGGAGCTCTGGTGCTATGGAGCTATGGAGCTCTGGTGCTATGGAGCTATGGAGCTCTGGTGCTATGGAGCTATGGAGCTCTGGTGCTATGGAGCTATGGAGCTCTGGAAGTATGGAGCTATGGAGCTCTGGAGGTATGGAGCTATGGAGCCCTGGAGCTATGGAGCCCTGGAGCTATGGAAGTATGGAGCTCTGGTGCTATGGAGCTATGGAGCTCTGGTGCTATGGAGCTATGGAGCTCTGGAGCTATGGAGCTCTGGAGGTATGGAGCTATGGAGCTATGGAGCTCTGGAGGTATGGAGCTATGGAGCTATGGAAGTATGGAGCTCTGGTGCTATGGAGCTATGGAGCTCTGGTGCTATGGAGCTATGGAGCTCTGGTGCTATGGAGCTATGGAGCTATGGAGCTCTGGAAGTATGGAGCTCTGGTGCTATGGAGCTATGGAGCTCTGGTGCTATGGAGCTATGGAGCTCTGGTGCTATGGAGCTATGGAGCTCTGGTGCTATGGAGCTCTGGTGCTATGGAGCTCTGGTGCTATGGAGCTATGGAGCTCTGGTGCTATGGAGCTATGGAGCTCTGGAGGTATGGAGCTCTGGAGGTATGGAGCTCTGGAGGTATGGAGCTTTGGAGCCCTGGAGCTCTGGAGGTATGGAGCTATGGTGCTATGGAGCTCTGAAGCCATGGAGCTCTGGTGCTATGGAGCTCTGGAGCTCTGGAGGTATGGAGCTCTGGAGGTATGGAGCTATGGAGCTCTGGAGGTATGGAGCTATGGTGCTATGGAGCTCTGAAGCCATGGAGCTCTGGTGCTATGGAGCTCTGGAGCTCTGGAGGTATGGAGCTCTGGAGGTATGGAGCTATGGAGCCCTGGAGCTCTGGAGGTATGGAGCTATGGTGCTATGGAGCTCTGAAGCCATGGAGCTCTGGTGCTATGGAGCTCTGGAGCTCTGGAGGTATGGAGCTCTGGAGGTATGGAGCTCTGGAGGTATGGAGCTATGGAGCCCTGGAGCTCTGGAGGTATGGAGCTATGGTGCTATGGAGCTCTGAAGCCATGGAGCTCTGGTGCTATGGAGCTCTGGAGGTATGGAGCTCTGGAGGTATGGAGCTCTGGAGGTATGGAGCTATGGAGCCCTGGAGCTCTGGAGGTATGGAGCTATGGTGCTATGGAGCTCTGAAGCCATGGAGCTCTGGTGCTATGGAGCTATGGAGCTCTGGTGCTATGGAGCTATGGAGGTATGGAGCCACCAGCCAGCACCCTCCGTGGCTGGATCAATGGAAGTGTTTTAGGTACCAGGCAGCCAAAGGGCCGAGGCCTCACGCTCGACCACGCCGGCGCAGAGTTCCAGCCGCTCGGATAAGCTCTGTCACTCACCCGCCGCGCAGCCACCGGTAACGGGGAAATGTCGCCGCCTTGTGGACACGCCGTTGTAAATGAATGGGCTTTCGCACTTAGTGCAATTTTCGCCAACTCTCTGACTTAGAGCTATGGAAGTATGGAGCTATGGAGCCACCAGCCACCCAGGCTGGAGCTCTGGAGCTCTGGAGGTATGGAGCTCTGGTGCTATGGAAGTATGGAGCTCTGGTGCTATGGAAGTATGGAGCTATGGAGGTATGGAAGTATGGAGCTATGGAAGTATGGAGCTATGGAGCTCTGGAAGTATGGAGCTATGGAGCTCTGGAGGTATGGAGCCCTGGAGCTATGGAGCCCTGGAGCTATGGAAGTATGGAGCTCTGGTGCTATGGAGCTATGGAGCTCTGGTGCTATGGAGCTATGGAGCTATGGAGCTCTGGAGCTATGGAGCTCTGGAGGTATGGAGCTATGGAGCTATGGAGCTCTGGAGGTATGGAGCTATGGAGCTATGGAAGTATGGAGCTCTGGTGCTATGGAGCTATGGAGCTCTGGTGCTATGGAGCTATGGAGCTCTGGTGCTATGGAGCTATGGAGCTATGGAGCTATGGAGCTCTGGAAGTATGGAGCTCTGGTGCTATGGAGCTATGGAGCTCTGGTGCTATGGAGCTATGGAGCTCTGGTGCTATGGAGCTCTGGTGCTATGGAGCTCTGGTGCTATGGAGCTATGGAGCTCTGGTGCTATGGAGCTCTGGAGGTATGGAGCTCTGGAGGTATGGAGCTCTGGAGGTATGGAGCTATGGAGCCCTGGAGCTCTGGAGGTATGGAGCTATGGTGCTATGGAGCTCTGAAGCCATGGAGCTCTGGTGCTATGGAGCTATGGAGCTCTGGTGCTATGGAGCTATGGAGCTATGGAGCTCTGGAAGTATGGAGCTCTGGTGCTATGGAGCTATGGAGCTCTGGTGCTATGGAGCTATGGAGCTCTGGTGCTATGGAGCTATGGAGCTCTGGTGCTATGGAGCTCTGGTGCTATGGAGCTCTGGTGCTATGGAGCTATGGAGCTCTGGTGCTATGGAGCTATGGAGCTCTGGAGGTATGGAGCTCTGGAGGTATGGAGCTCTGGAGGTATGGAGCTATGGAGCCCTGGAGCTCTGGAGGTATGGAGCTATGGTGCTATGGAGCTCTGAAGCCATGGAGCTCTGGTGCTATGGAGCTCTGGAGCTCTGGAGGTATGGAGCTCTGGAGGTATGGAGCTATGGAGCCCTGGAGCTCTGGAGGTATGGAGCTATGGTGCTATGGAGCTCTGAAGCCATGGAGCTCTGGTGCTATGGAGCTCTGGAGCTCTGGAGGTATGGAGCTCTGGAGGTATGGAGCTCTGGAGGTATGGAGCTATGGAGCCCTGGAGCTCTGGAGGTATGGAGCTATGGTGCTATGGAGCTCTGAAGCCATGGAGCTCTGGTGCTATGGAGCTCTGGAGGTATGGAGCTCTGGAGGTATGGAGCTCTGGAGGTATGGAGCTATGGAGCCCTGGAGCTCTGGAGGTATGGAGCTATGGTGCTATGGAGCTCTGAAGCCATGGAGCTCTGGTGCTATGGAGCTCTGGAGCTCTGGAGGTATGGAGCTCTGGAGGTATGGAGCTCTGGAGGTATGGAGCTATGGAGCCCTGGAGCTCTGGAGGTATGGAGCTATGGTGCTATGGAGCTCTGAAGCCATGGAGCTCTGGTGCTATGGAGCTCTGGAGGTATGGAGCTCTGGAGGTATGGAGCTCTGGAGGTATGGAGCTATGGAGCCCTGGAGCTCTGGAGGTATGGAGCTATGGTGCTATGGAGCTCTGAAGCCATGGAGCTCTGGTGCTATGGAGCTCTGGAGGTATGGAGCTCTGGAGGTATGGAGCTCTGGAGGTATGGAGCTATGGAGCCCTGGAGCTCTGGAGGTATGGAGCTATGGTGCTATGGAGCTCTGAAGCCATGGAGCTCTGGTGCTATGGAGCTATGGAGCTCTGGTGCTATGGAGCTATGGAGGTATGGAGCCACCAGCCAGCACCCTCCGTGGCTGGATCAATGGAAGTGTTTTAGGTACCAGGCAGCCAAAGGGCCGAGGCCTCACGCTCGACCACGCCGGCGCAGAGTTCCAGCCGCTCGGATAAGCTCTGTCACTCACCCGCCGCGCAGCCACCGGTAACGGGGAAATGTCGCCGCCTGGCGGACACGCCGTTGTAAATGAATGGGCTTTCGCACTTAGTGCAATTTTCGCCAACTCTCTGACTTAGAGCTATGGAAGTATGGAGCTATGGAGCCACCAGCCACCCAGGCTGGAGCTATGGAGCTCTGGAGGTATGGAGCTCAGGTGCTATGGAAGTATGGAGCTATGGAGCTATGGAAGTATGGAGCTATGGAGCTATGGAGCTCTGGAAGTATGGAGCTATGGAGCTCTGGAGGTATGGAGCTATGGAGCCCTGGAGCTATGGAGCTCTGGTGCTATGGAGGTATGGAGCTCTGGAGGTATGGAGCTCTGGAGGTATGGAGCTATGGAGCTATGGAGCCCTGGAGCTATGGAGCTATGGAGCCCTGGAGCTATGGAGCTATGGAGCCCTGGAGCTATGGAGCTATGGAGCTCTGGTGCTATGGAGCTATGGAGCTCTGGTGCTATGGAGCTATGGAGCTCTGGTGCTATGGAGCTATGGAGCTCTGGTGCTATGGAGCTATGGAGCTCTGGAAGTATGGAGCTATGGAGCTCTGGAGGTATGGAGCTATGGAGCCCTGGAGCTATGGAGCCCTGGAGCTATGGAAGTATGGAGCTCTGGTGCTATGGAGCTATGGAGCTCTGGTGCTATGGAGCTATGGAGCTCTGGAGCTATGGAGCTCTGGAGGTATGGAGCTATGGAGCTATGGAGCTCTGGAGGTATGGAGCTATGGAGCTATGGAAGTATGGAGCTCTGGTGCTATGGAGCTATGGAGCTCTGGTGCTATGGAGCTATGGAGCTCTGGTGCTATGGAGCTATGGAGCTATGGAGCTCTGGAAGTATGGAGCTCTGGTGCTATGGAGCTATGGAGCTCTGGTGCTATGGAGCTATGGAGCTCTGGTGCTATGGAGCTATGGAGCTCTGGTGCTATGGAGCTCTGGTGCTATGGAGCTCTGGTGCTATGGAGCTATGGAGCTCTGGTGCTATGGAGCTATGGAGCTCTGGAGGTATGGAGCTCTGGAGGTATGGAGCTCTGGAGGTATGGAGCTTTGGAGCCCTGGAGCTCTGGAGGTATGGAGCTATGGTGCTATGGAGCTCTGAAGCCATGGAGCTCTGGTGCTATGGAGCTCTGGAGCTCTGGAGGTATGGAGCTCTGGAGGTATGGAGCTATGGAGCCCTGGAGCTCTGGAGGTATGGAGCTATGGTGCTATGGAGCTCTGAAGCCATGGAGCTCTGGTGCTATGGAGCTCTGGAGCTCTGGAGGTATGGAGCTCTGGAGGTATGGAGCTCTGGAGGTATGGAGCTATGGAGCCCTGGAGCTCTGGAGGTATGGAGCTATGGTGCTATGGAGCTCTGAAGCCATGGAGCTCTGGTGCTATGGAGCTCTGGAGGTATGGAGCTCTGGAGGTATGGAGCTCTGGAGGTATGGAGCTATGGAGCCCTGGAGCTCTGGAGGTATGGAGCTATGGTGCTATGGAGCTCTGAAGCCATGGAGCTCTGGTGCTATGGAGCTCTGGAGGTATGGAGCTCTGGAGGTATGGAGCTCTGGAGGTATGGAGCTATGGAGCCCTGGAGCTCTGGAGGTATGGAGCTATGGTGCTATGGAGCTCTGAAGCCATGGAGCTCTGGTGCTATGGAGCTCTGGAGGTATGGAGCTCTGGAGGTATGGAGCTCTGGAGGTATGGAGCTATGGAGCCCTGGAGCTCTGGAGGTATGGAGCTATGGTGGTATGGAGCTCTGAAGCCATGGAGCTCTGGTGCTATGGAGCTATGGAGCTCTGGTGCTATGGAGCTATGGAGGTATGGAGCCACCAGCCAGCACCCTCCGTGGCTGGATCAATGGAAGTGTTTTAGGTACCAGGCAGCCAAAGGGCCGAGGCCTCACGCTCGACCACGCCGGCGCAGAGTTCCAGCCGCTCGGATAAGCTCTGTCACTCACCCGCCGCGCAGCCACCGGTAACGGGGAAATGTCGCCGCCTTGTGGACACGCCGTTGTAAATGAATGGGCTTTCGCACTTAGTGCAATTTTCGCCAACTCTCTGACTTAGAGCTATGGAAGTATGGAGCTATGGAGCCACCAGCCACCCAGGCTGGAGCTCTGGAGCTCTGGAGGTATGGAGCTCTGGTGCTATGGAAGTATGGAGCTCTGGTGCTATGGAAGTATGGAGCTATGGAGGTATGGAAGTATGGAGCTATGGAAGTATGGAGCTATGGAGCTCTGGAAGTATGGAGCTATGGAGCTCTGGAGGTATGGAGCCCTGGAGCTATGGAGCCCTGGAGCTATGGAAGTATGGAGCTCTGGTGCTATGGAGCTATGGAGCTCTGGTGCTATGGAGCTATGGAGCTATGGAGCTCTGGAGCTATGGAGCTCTGGAGGTATGGAGCTATGGAGCTATGGAGCTCTGGAGGTATGGAGCTATGGAGCTATGGAAGTATGGAGCTCTGGTGCTATGGAGCTATGGAGCTCTGGTGCTATGGAGCTATGGAGCTCTGGTGCTATGGAGCTATGGAGCTATGGAGCTCTGGAAGTATGGAGCTCTGGTGCTATGGAGCTATGGAGCTCTGGTGCTATGGAGCTATGGAGCTCTGGTGCTATGGAGCTCTGGTGCTATGGAGCTCTGGTGCTATGGAGCTATGGAGCTCTGGTGCTATGGAGCTATGGAGCTCTGGAGGTATGGAGCTCTGGAGGTATGGAGCTCTGGAGGTATGGAGCTATGGAGCCCTGGAGCTCTGGAGGTATGGAGCTATGGTGCTATGGAGCTCTGAAGCCATGGAGCTCTGGTGCTATGGAGCTCTGGAGCTCTGGAGGTATGGAGCTCTGGAGGTATGGAGCTATGGAGCCCTGGAGCTCTGGAGGTATGGAGCTATGGAGCTCTGAAGCCATGGAGCTCTGGTGCTATGGAGCTCTGGAGCTCTGGAGGTATGGAGCTCTGGAGGTATGGAGCTCTGGAGGTATGGAGCTATGGAGCCCTGGAGCTCTGAAAGTATGGAGCTATGGTGCTATGGAGCTCTGAAGCCATGGAGCTCTGGTGCTATGGAGCTCTGGAGGTATGGAGCTCTGGAGGTATGGAGCTCTGGAGGTATGGAGCTATGGAGCCCTGGAGCTCTGGAGGTATGGAGCTATGGTGCTATGGAGCTCTGAAGCCATGGAGCTCTGGTGCTATGGAGCTCTGGAGGTATGGAGCTCTGGAGGTATGGAGCTCTGGAGGTATGGAGCCCTGGAGCTCTGGAGGTATGGAGCTATGGTGCTATGGAGCTCTGAAGCCATGGAGCTCTGGTGCTATGGAGCTATGGAGCTCTGGTGCTATGGAGCTATGGAGGTATGGAGCCACCAGCCAGCACCCTCCGTGGCTGGATCAATGGAAGTGTTTTAGGTACCAGGCAGCCAAAGGGCCGAGGCCTCACGCTCGACCACGCCGGCGCAGAGTTCCAGCCGCTCGGATAAGCTCTGTCACTCACCCGCCGCGCAGCCACCGGTAACGGGGAAATGTCGCCGCCTGGCGGACACGCCGTTGTAAATGAATGGGCTTTCGCACTTAGTGCAATTTTCGCCAACTCTCTGACTTAGAGCTATGGAAGTATGGAGCTATGGAGCCACCAGCCACCCAGGCTGGAGCTATGGAGCTCTGGAGGTATGGAGCTCAGGTGCTATGGAAGTATGGAGCTATGGAGCTATGGAAGTATGGAGCTATGGAGCTATGGAGCTCTGGAAGTATGGAGCTATGGAGCTCTGGAGGTATGGAGCTATGGAGCCCTGGAGCCCTGGAGCTATGGAGCTCTGGTGCTATGGAGGTATGGAGCTCTGGAGGTATGGAGCTCTGGAGGTATGGAGCTATGGAGCTATGGAGCCCTGGAGCTATGGAGCTATGAAGCCCTGGAGCTATGGAGCTATGGAGCCCTGGAGCTATGGAGCTATGGAGCTCTGGTGCTATGGAGCTATGGAGCTCTGGTGCTATGGAGCTATGGAGCTCTGGTGCTATGGAGCTATGGAGCTCTGGAAGTATGGAGCTATGGAGCTCTGGAGGTATGGAGCTATGGAGCCCTGGAGCTATGGAGCCCTGGAGCTATGGAAGTATGGAGCTCTGGTGCTATGGAGCTATGGAGCTCTGGTGCTATGGAGCTATGGAGCTCTGGAGCTATGGAGCTCTGGAGGTATGGAGCTATGGAGCTATGGAGCTCTGGAGGTATGGAGCTATGGAGCTATGGAAGTATGGAGCTCTGGTGCTATGGAGCTATGGAGCTCTGGTGCTATGGAGCTATGGAGCTATGGTGCTATGGAGCTATGGAGCTATGGAGCTCTGGAAGTATGGAGCTCTGGTGCTATGGAGCTATGGAGCTCTGGTGCTATGGAGCTATGGAGCTCTGGTGCTATGGAGCTATGGAGCTCTGGTGCTATGGAGCTCTGGTGCTATGGAGCTCTGGTGCTATGGAGCTATGGAGCTCTGGTGCTATGGAGCTATGGAGCTCTGGAGGTATGGAGCTCTGGAGGTATGGAGCTCTGGAGGTATGGAGCTTTGGAGCCCTGGAGCTCTGGAGGTATGGAGCTATGGTGCTATGGAGCTCTGAAGCCATGGAGCTCTGGTGCTATGGAGCTCTGGAGCTCTGGAGGTATGGAGCTCTGGAGGTATGGAGCTATGGAGCCCTGGAGCTCTGGAGGTATGGAGCTATGGTGCTATGGAGCTCTGAAGCCATGGAGCTCTGGTGCTATGGAGCTCTGGAGCTCTGGAGGTATGGAGCTCTGGAGGTATGGAGCTATGGAGCCCTGGAGCTCTGGAGGTATGGAGCTATGGTGCTATGGAGCTCTGAAGCCATGGAGCTCTGGTGCTATGGAGCTCTGGAGCTCTGGAGGTATGGAGCTCTGGAGGTATGGAGCTATGGAGCCCTGGAGCTCTGGAGGTATGGAGCTATGGTGCTATGGAGCTCTGAAGCCATGGAGCTCTGGTGCTATGGAGCTCTGGAGGTATGGAGCTCTGGAGGTATGGAGCTCTGGAGGTATGGAGCTATGGAGCCCTGGAGCTCTGGAGGTATGGAGCTATGGTGCTATGGAGCTCTGAAGCCATGGAGCTCTGGTGCTATGGAGCTATGGAGCTCTGGTGCTATGGAGCTATGGAGGTATGGAGCCACCAGCCAGCACCCTCCGTGGCTGGATCAATGGAAGTGTTTTAGGTACCAGGCAGCCAAAGGGCCGAGGCCTCACGCTCGACCACGCCGGCGCAGAGTTCCAGCCGCTCGGATAAGCTCTGTCACTCACCCGCCGCGCAGCCACCGGTAACGGGGAAATGTCGCCGCCTTGTGGACACGCCGTTGTAAATGAATGGGCTTTCGCACTTAGTGCAATTTTCGCCAACTCTCTGACTTAGAGCTATGGAAGTATGGAGCTATGGAGCCACCAGCCACCCAGGCTGGAGCTCTGGAGCTCTGGAGGTATGGAGCTCTGGTGCTATGGAAGTATGGAGCTCTGGTGCTATGGAAGTATGGAGCTATGGAGGTATGGAAGTATGGAGCTATGGAAGTATGGAGCTATGGAGCTCTGGAAGTATGGAGCTATGGAGCTCTGGAGGTATGGAGCCCTGGAGCTATGGAGCCCTGGAGCTATGGAAGTATGGAGCTCTGGTGCTATGGAGCTATGGAGCTCTGGTGCTATGGAGCTATGGAGCTATGGAGCTCTGGAGCTATGGAGCTCTGGAGGTATGGAGCTATGGAGCTCTGGAGGTATGGAGCTATGGAGCTATGGAAGTATGGAGCTCTGGTGCTATGGAGCTATGGAGCTCTGGTGCTATGGAGCTATGGAGCTCTGGTGCTATGGAGCTATGGAGCTATGGAGCTCTGGAAGTATGGAGCTCTGGTGCTATGGAGCTATGGAGCTCTGGTGCTATGGAGCTATGGAGCTCTGGTGCTATGGAGCTCTGGTGCTATGGAGCTATGGAGCTCTGGTGCTATGGAGCTCTGGAGGTATGGAGCTCTGGAGGTATGGAGCTCTGGAGGTATGGAGCTATGGAGCCCTGGAGCTCTGGAGGTATGGAGCTATGGTGCTATGGAGCTCTGAAGCCATGGAGCTCTGGTGCTATGGAGCTATGGAGCTCTGGTGCTATGGAGCTATGGAGCTATGGAGCTCTGGAAGTATGGAGCTCTGGTGCTATGGAGCTATGGAGCTCTGGTGCTATGGAGCTATGGAGCTCTGGTGCTATGGAGCTATGGAGCTCTGGTGCTATGGAGCTCTGGTGCTATGGAGCTCTGGTGCTATGGAGCTATGGAGCTCTGGTGCTATGGAGCTATGGAGCTCTGGAGGTATGGAGCTCTGGAGGTATGGAGCTCTGGAGGTATGGAGCTATGGAGCCCTGGAGCTCTGGAGGTATGGAGCTATGTTGCTATGGAGCTCTGAAGCCATGGAGCTCTGGTGCTATGGAGCTCTGGAGCTCTGGAGGTATGGAGCTCTGGAGGTATGGAGCTATGGAGCCCTGGAGCTCTGGAGGTATGGAGCTATGGTGCTATGGAGCTCTGAAGCCATGGAGCTCTGGTGCTATGGAGCTCTGGAGCTCTGGAGGTATGGAGCTCTGGAGGTATGGAGCTCTGGAGGTATGGAGCTATGGAGCCCTGGAGCTCTGGAGGTATGGAGCTATGGTGCTATGGAGCTCTGAAGCCATGGAGCTCTGGTGCTATGGAGCTCTGGAGGTATGGAGCTCTGGAGGTATGGAGCTCTGGAGGTATGGAGCTATGGAGCCCTGGAGCTCTGGAGGTATGGAGCTATGGTGCTATGGAGCTCTGAAGCCATGGAGCTCTGGTGCTATGGAGCTCTGGAGGTATGGAGCTCTGGAGGTATGGAGCTCTGGAGGTATGGAGCTATGGAGCCCTGGAGCTCTGGAGGTATGGAGCTATGGTGCTATGGAGCTCTGAAGCCATGGAGCTCTGGTGCTATGGAGCTATGGAGCTCTGGTGCTATGGAGCTATGGAGGTATGGAGCCACCAGCCAGCACCCTCCGTGGCTGGATCAATGGAAGTGTTTTAGGTACCAGGCAGCCAAAGGGCCGAGGCCTCACGCTCGACCACGCCGGCGCAGAGTTCCAGCCGCTCGGATAAGCTCTGTCACTCACCCGCCGCGCAGCCACCGGTAACGGGGAAATGTCGCCGCCTTGTGGACACGCCGTTGTAAATGAATGGGCTTTCGCACTTAGTGCAATTTTCGCCAACTCTCTGACTGGAGCTATGGAAGTATGGAGCTATGGAGCCACCAGCCACCCAGGCTGGAGCTATGGAGCTCTGGAGGTATGGAGCTCTGGTGCTATGGAAGTATGGAGCTATGGAGCTATGGAAGTATGGAGCTATGGAGCTATGGAGCTCTGGAAGTATGGAGCTATGGAGCTCTGGAGGTATGGAGCTATGGAGCCCTGGAGCCCTGGAGCTATGGAGCCCTGGAGCTATGGAGCTATGGAGCCCTGGAGCTATGGAGCTATGGAGCCCTGGAGCTATGGAGCTATGGAGCTCTGGTGCTATGGAGCTATGGAGCTCTGGTGCTATGGAGCTATGGAGCTCTGGTGCTATGGAGCTATGGAGCTCTGGTGCTATGGAGCTATGGAGCTCTGGAAGTATGGAGCTATGGAGCTCTGGAGGTATGGAGCTATGGAGCTCTGGAGGTATGGAGCTATGGAGCCCTGGAGCTATGGAGCCCTGGAGCTATGGAAGTATGGAGCTCTGGTGCTATGGAGCTATGGAGCTATGGTGCTATGGAGCTATGGAGCTCTGGAGCTATGGAGCTCTGGAGGTATGGAGCTATGGAGCTCTGGAGGTATGGAGCTATGGAGCTATGGAAGTATGGAGCTCTGGTGCTATGGAGCTATGGAGCTCTGGTGCTATGGAGCTATGGAGCTCTGGTGCTATGGAGCTATGGAGCTATGGAGCTCTGGAAGTATGGAGCTCTGGTGCTATGGAGCTATGGAGCTCTGGTGCTATGGAGCTATGGAGCTCTGGTGCTATGGAGCTATGGAGCTCTGGTGCTATGGAGCTATGGTGCTATGGAGCTCTGGTGCTATGGAGCTATGGAGCTCTGGTGCTATGGAGCTATGGAGCTCTGGAGGTATGGAGCTCTGGAGGTATGGAGCTCTGGAGGTATGGAGCTTTGGAGCCCTGGAGCTCTGGAGGTATGGAGCTATGGTGCTATGGAGCTCTGAAGCCATGGAGCTCTGGTGCTATGGAGCTATGGAGCTCTGGTGCTATGGAGCTATGGAGGTATGGAGCCACCAGCCAGCACCCTCCGTGGCTGGATCAATGGAAGTGTTTTAGGTACCAGGCAGCCAAAGGGCCGAGGCCTCACGCTCGACCACGCCGGCGCAGAGTTCCAGCCGCTCGGATAAGCTCTGTCACTCACCCGCCGCGCAGCCACCGGTAACGGGGAAATGTCGCCGCCTTGTGGACACGCCGTTGTAAATGAATGGGCTTTCGCACTTAGTGCAATTTTCGCCAACTCTCTGACTTAGAGCTATGGAAGTATGGAGCTATGGAGCCACCAGCCACCCAGGCTGGAGCTCTGGAGCTCTGGAGGTATGGAGCTCTGGTGCTATGGAAGTATGGAGCTCTGGTGCTATGGAAGTATGGAGCTATGGAGGTATGGAAGTATGGAGCTATGGAAGTATGGAGCTATGGAGCTCTGGAAGTATGGAGCTATGGAGCTCTGGAGGTATGGAGCCCTGGAGCTATGGAGCCCTGGAGCTATGGAAGTATGGAGCTCTGGTGCTATGGAGCTATGGAGCTCTGGTGCTATGGAGCTATGGAGCTATGGAGCTCTGGAGCTATGGAGCTCTGGAGGTATGGAGCTATGGAGCTATGGAGCTCTGGAGGTATGGAGCTATGGAGCTATGGAAGTATGGAGCTCTGGTGCTATGGAGCTATGGAGCTCTGGTGCTATGGAGCTATGGAGCTCTGGTGCTATGGAGCTATGGAGCTATGGAGCTCTGGAAGTATGGAGCTCTGGTGCTATGGAGCTATGGAGCTCTGGTGCTATGGAGCTATGGAGCTCTGGTGCTATGGAGCTCTGGTGCTATGGAGCTCTGGTGCTATGGAGCTATGGAGCTCTGGTGCTATGGAGCTCTGGAGGTATGGAGCTCTGGAGGTATGGAGCTCTGGAGGTATGGAGCTATGGAGCCCTGGAGCTCTGGAGGTATGGAGCTATGGTGCTATGGAGCTCTGAAGCCATGGAGCTCTGGTGCTATGGAGCTATGGAGCTCTGGTGCTATGGAGCTATGGAGCTATGGAGCTCTGGAAGTATGGAGCTCTGGTGCTATGGAGCTATGGAGCTCTGGTGCTATGGAGCTATGGAGCTCTGGTGCTATGGAGCTATGGAGCTCTGGTGCTATGGAGCTCTGGTGCTATGGAGCTCTGGTGCTATGGAGCTATGGAGCTCTGGTGCTATGGAGCTATGGAGCTCTGGAGGTATGGAGCTCTGGAGGTATGGAGCTCTGGAGGTATGGAGCTATGGAGCCCTGGAGCTCTGGAGGTATGGAGCTATGGTGCTATGGAGCTCTGAAGCCATGGAGCTCTGGTGCTATGGAGCTCTGGAGCTCTGGAGGTATGGAGCTCTGGAGGTATGGAGCTATGGAGCCCTGGAGCTCTGGAGGTATGGAGCTATGGTGCTATGGAGCTCTGAAGCCATGGAGCTCTGGTGCTATGGAGCTCTGGAGCTCTGGAGGTATGGAGCTCTGGAGGTATGGAGCTCTGGAGGTATGGAGCTATGGAGCCCTGGAGCTCTGGAGGTATGGAGCTATGGTGCTATGGAGCTCTGAAGCCATGGAGCTCTGGTGCTATGGAGCTCTGGAGGTATGGAGCTCTGGAGGTATGGAGCTCTGGAGGTATGGAGCTATGGAGCCCTGGAGCTCTGGAGGTATGGAGCTATGGTGCTATGGAGCTCTGAAGCCATGGAGCTCTGGTGCTATGGAGCTCTGGAGGTATGGAGCTCTGGAGGTATGGAGCTCTGGAGGTATGGAGCTATGGAGCCCTGGAGCTCTGGAGGTATGGAGCTATGGTGCTATGGAGCTCTGAAGCCATGGAGCTCTGGTGCTATGGAGCTATGGAGCTCTGGTGCTATGGAGCTATGGAGGTATGGAGCCACCAGCCAGCACCCTCCGTGGCTGGATCAATGGAAGTGTTTTAGGTACCAGGCAGCCAAAGGGCCGAGGCCTCACGCTCGACCACGCCGGCGCAGAGTTCCAGCCGCTCGGATAAGCTCTGTCACTCACCCGCCGCGCAGCCACCGGTAACGGGGAAATGTCGCCGCCTTGTGGACACGCCGTTGTAAATGAATGGGCTTTCGCACTTAGTGCAATTTTCGCCAACTCTCTGACTGGAGCTATGGAAGTATGGAGCTATGGAGCCACCAGCCACCCAGGCTGGAGCTATGGAGCTCTGGAGGTATGGAGCTCTGGTGCTATGGAAGTATGGAGCTATGGAGCTATGGAAGTATGGAGCTATGGAGCTATGGAGCTCTGGAAGTATGGAGCTATGGAGCTCTGGAGGTATGGAGCTATGGAGCCCTGGAGCCCTGGAGCTATGGAGCCCTGGAGCTATGGAGCTATGGAGCCCTGGAGCTATGGAGCTATGGAGCCCTGGAGCTATGGAGCTATGGAGCTCTGGTGCTATGGAGCTATGGAGCTCTGGTGCTATGGAGCTATGGAGCTCTGGTGCTATGGAGCTATGGAGCTCTGGTGCTATGGAGCTATGGAGCTCTGGAAGTATGGAGCTATGGAGCTCTGGAGGTATGGAGCTATGGAGCCCTGGAGCTATGGAGCCCTGGAGCTATGGAAGTATGGAGCTCTGGTGCTATGGAGCTCTGGTGCTATGGAGCTATGGAGCTCTGGAGCTATGGAGCTCTGGAGGTATGGAGCTATGGAGCTATGGAGCTCTGGAGGTATGGAGCTATGGAGCTATGGAAGTATGGAGCTCTGGTGCTATGGAGCTATGGAGCTCTGGTGCTATGGAGCTATGGAGCTCTGGTGCTATGGAGCTATGGAGCTCTGGAAGTATGGAGCTCTGGTGCTATGGAGCTATGGAGCTCTGGTGCTATGGAGCTATGGAGCTCTGGTGCTATGGAGCTATGGAGCTCTGGTGCTATGGAGCTCTGGTGCTATGGAGCTCTGGTGCTATGGAGCTATGGAGCTCTGGTGCTATGGAGCTATGGAGCTCTGGAGCTATGGAGCTCTGGAGGTATGGAGCTATGGAGGTATGGAGCTTTGGAGCCCTGGAGCTCTGGAGGTATGGAGCTATGGTGCTATGGAGCTCTGAAGCCATGGAGCTCTGGTGCTATGGAGCTCTGGAGCTCTGGAGGTATGGAGCTCTGGAGGTATGGAGCTATGGAGCCCTGGAGCTCTGGAGGTATGGAGCTATGGTGCTATGGAGCTCTGAAGCCATGGAGCTCTGGTGCTATGGAGCTCTGGAGCTCTGGAGGTATGGAGCTATGGAGCCCTGGAGCTCTGGAGGTATGGAGCTATGGAAGTATGGAGCTATGGAGCTATGGAAGTATGGAGCTATGGAGCTATGGAGCTCTGGAAGTATGGAGCTATGGAGTTCTGGAGGTATGGAGCTATGGAGCCCTGGAGCCCTGGAGCTATGGAGCCCTGGAGCTATGGAGCTATGGAGCCCTGGAGCTATGGAGCTATGGAGCCCTGGAGCTATGGAGCTATGGAGCTCTGGTGCTATGGAGCTATGGAGCTCTGGTGCTATGGAGCTATGGAGCTCTGGTGCTATGGAGCTATGGAGCTCTGGTGCTATGGAGCTATGGAGCTCTGGAAGTATGGAGCTATGGAGCTCTGGAGGTATGGAGCTATGGAGCTCTGGAGGTATGGAGCTATGGAGCCCTGGAGCTATGGAGCCCTGGAGCTATGGAAGTATGGAGCTCTGGTGCTATGGAGCTATGGAGCTCTGGTGCTATGGAGCTATGGAGCTCTGGAGCTATGGAGCTCTGGAGGTATGGAGCTATGGAGCTCTGGAGGTATGGAGCTATGGAGCTATGGAAGTATGGAGCTCTGGTGCTATGGAGCTCTGGAGCTATGGAGCTCTGGAGGTATGGAGCTATGGAGCTCTGGAGGTATGGAGCTATGGAGCTATGGAAGTATGGAGCTCTGGTGCTATGGAGCTATGGAGCTCTGGTGCTATGGAGCTATGGAGCTCTGGTGCTATGGAGCTATGGAGCTATGGAGCTCTGGAAGTATGGAGCTCTGGTGCTATGGAGCTATGGAGCTCTGGTGCTATGGAGCTATGGAGCTCTGGTGCTATGGAGCTATGGAGCTCTGGTGCTATGGAGCTATGGTGCTATGGAGCTCTGGTGCTATGGAGCTATGGAGCTCTGGTGCTATGGAGCTATGGAGCTCTGGAGGTATGGAGCTCTGGAGGTATGGAGCTCTGGAGGTATGGAGCTTTGGAGCCCTGGAGCTCTGGAGGTATGGAGCTATGGTGCTATGGAGCTCTGAAGCCATGGAGCTCTGGTGCTATGGAGCTATGGAGCTCTGGTGCTATGGAGCTATGGAGGTATGGAGCTATGGAGCCCTGGAGCTCTGGAGGTATGGAGCTATGGTGCTATGGAGCTCTGAAGCCATGGAGCTCTGGTGCTATGGAGCTCTGGAGCTCTGGAGGTATGGAGCTCTGGAGGTATGGAGCTATGGAGCCCTGGAGCTCTGGAGGTATGGAGCTATGGTGCTATGGAGCTCTGAAGCCATGGAGCTCTGGTGCTATGGAGCTCTGGAGCTCTGGAGGTATGGAGCTCTGGAGGTATGGAGCTCTGGAGGTATGGAGCTATGGAGCCCTGGAGCTCTGGAGGTATGGAGCTATGGTGCTATGGAGCTCTGAAGCCATGGAGCTCTGGTGCTATGGAGCTCTGGAGGTATGGAGCTCTGGAGGTATGGAGCTCTGGAGGTATGGAGCTATGGAGCCCTGGAGCTCTGGAGGTATGGAGCTATGGTGCTATGGAGCTCTGAAGCCATGGAGCTCTGGTGCTATGGAGCTATGGAGCTCTGGTGCTATGGAGCTATGGAGGTATGGAGCCACCAGCCAGCACCCTCCGTGGCTGGATCAATGGAAGTGTTTTAGGTACCAGGCAGCCAAAGGGCCGAGGCCTCACGCTCGACCACGCCGGCGCAGAGTTCCAGCCGCTCGGATAAGCTCTGTCACTCACCCGCCGCGCAGCCACCGGTAACGGGGAAATGTCGCCGCCTTGTGGACACGCCGTTGTAAATGAATGGGCTTTCGCACTTAGTGCAATTTTCGCCAACTCTCTGACTTAGAGCTATGGAAGTATGGAGCTATGGAGCCACCAGCCACCCAGGCTGGAGCTCTGGAGCTCTGGAGGTATGGAGCTCTGGTGCTATGGAAGTATGGAGCTCTGGTGCTATGGAAGTATGGAGCTATGGAGGTATGGAAGTATGGAGCTATGGAAGTATGGAGCTATGGAGCTCTGGAAGTATGGAGCTATGGAGCTCTGGAGGTATGGAGCCCTGGAGCTATGGAGCCCTGGAGCTATGGAAGTATGGAGCTCTGGTGCTATGGAGCTATGGAGCTCTGGTGCTATGGAGCTCTGGTGCTATGGAGCTCTGGTGCTATGGAGCTATGGAGCTCTGGTGCTATGGAGCTATGGAGCTCTGGAGGTATGGAGCTCTGGAGGTATGGAGCTCTGGAGGTATGGAGCTATGGAGCCCTGGAGCTCTGGAGGTATGGAGCTATGGTGCTATGGAGCTCTGAAGCCATGGAGCTCTGGTGCTATGGAGCTCTGGAGCTCTGGAGGTATGGAGCTCTGGAGGTATGGAGCTATGGAGCCCTGGAGCTCTGGAGGTATGGAGCTATGGAGCTCTGAAGCCATGGAGCTCTGGTGCTATGGAGGTATGGAGCTCTGGAGGTATGGAGCTCTGGAGGTATGGAGCTCTGGAGGTATGGAGCTATGGAGCCCTGGAGCTCTGGAGGTATGGAGCTATGGTGCTATGGAGCTCTGAAGCCATGGAGCTCTGGTGCTATGGAGCTCTGGAGGTATGGAGCTCTGGAGGTATGGAGCTCTGGAGGTATGGAGCTATGGAGCCCTGGAGCTCTGGAGGTATGGAGCTATGGTGCTATGGAGCTCTGAAGCCATGGAGCTCTGGTGCTATGGAGCTCTGGAGGTATGGAGCTCTGGAGGTATGGAGCTCTGGAGGTATGGAGCTATGGAGCCCTGGAGCTCTGGAGGTATGGAGCTATGGTGCTATGGAGCTCTGAAGCCATGGAGCTCTGGTGCTATGGAGCTATGGAGCTCTGGTGCTATGGAGCTATGGAGGTATGGAGCCACCAGCCAGCACCCTCCGTGGCTGGATCAATGGAAGTGTTTTAGGTACCAGGCAGCCAAAGGGCCGAGGCCTCACGCTCGACCACGCCGGCGCAGAGTTCCAGCCGCTCGGATAAGCTCTGTCACTCACCCGCCGCGCAGCCACCGGTAACGGGGAAATGTCGCCGCCTTGTGGACACGCCGTTGTAAATGAATGGGCTTTCGCACTTAGTGCAATTTTCGCCAACTCTCTGACTTAGAGCTATGGAAGTATGGAGCTATGGAGCCACCAGCCACCCAGGCTGGAGCTCTGGAGCTCTGGAGGTATGGAGCTCTGGTGCTATGGAAGTATGGAGCTCTGGTGCTATGGAAGTATGGAGCTATGGAGGTATGGAAGTATGGAGCTATGGAAGTATGGAGCTATGGAGCTCTGGAAGTATGGAGCTATGGAGCTCTGGAGGTATGGAGCCCTGGAGCTATGGAGCCCTGGAGCTATGGAAGTATGGAGCTCTGGTGCTATGGAGCTATGGAGCTCTGGTGCTATGGAGCTATGGAGCTATGGAGCTCTGGAGCTATGGAGCTCTGGAGGTATGCAGCTATGGAGCTATGGAGCTCTGGAGGTATGGAGCTATGGAGCTATGGAAGTATGGAGCTCTGGTGCTATGGAGCTATGGAGCTCTGGTGCTATGGAGCTATGGAGCTCTGGTGCTATGGAGCTATGGAGCTATGGAGCTCTGGAAGTATGGAGCTCTGGTGCTATGGAGCTATGGAGCTCTGGTGCTATGGAGCTATGGAGCTCTGGTGCTATGGAGCTATGGAGCTCTGGTGCTATGGAGCTCTGGTGCTATGGAGCTCTGGTGCTATGGAGCTATGGAGCTCTGGTGCTATGGAGCTATGGAGCTCTGGAGGTATGGAGCTCTGGAGGTATGGAGCTCTGGAGGTATGGAGCTATGGAGCCCTGGAGCTCTGGAGGTATGGAGCTATGGTGCTATGGAGCTCTGAAGCCATGGAGCTCTGGTGCTATGGAGCTCTGGAGCTCTGGAGGTATGGAGCTCTGGAGGTATGGAGCTATGGAGCCCTGGAGCTCTGGAGGTATGGAGCTATGGAGCTCTGAAGCCATGGAGCTCTGGTGCTATGGAGCTCTGGAGCTCTGGAGGTATTGAGCTCTGGAGGTATGGAGCTCTGGAGGTATGGAGCTATGGAGCCCTGGAGCTCTGGAGGTATGGAGCTATGGTGCTATGGAGCTCTGAAGCCATGGAGCTCTGGTGCTATGGAGCTCTGGAGGTATGGAGCTCTGGAGGTATGGAGCTCTGGAGGTATGGAGCTATGGAGCCCTGGAGCTCTGGAGGTATGGAGCTATGGTGCTATGGAGCTCTGAAGCCATGGAGCTCTGGTGCTATGGAGCTCTGGAGGTATGGAGCTCTGGAGGTATGGAGCTCTGGAGGTATGGAGCTATGGAGCCCTGGAGCTCTGGAGGTATGGAGCTATGGTGCTATGGAGCTCTGAAGCCATGGAGCTCTGGTGCTATGGAGCTATGGAGCTCTGGTGCTATGGAGCTATGGAGGTATGGAGCCACCAGCCAGCACCCTCCGTGGCTGGATCAATGGAAGTGTTTTAGGTACCAGGCAGCCAAAGGGCCGAGGCCTCACGCTCGACCACGCCGGCGCAGAGTTCCAGCCGCTCGGATAAGCTCTGTCACTCACCCGCCGCGCAGCCACCGGTAACGGGGAAATGTCGCCGCCTGGCGGACACGCCGTTGTAAATGAATGGGCTTTCGCACTTAGTGCAATTTTCGCCAACTCTCTGACTTAGAGCTATGGAAGTATGGAGCTATGGAGGCACCAGCCACCCAGGCTGGAGCTCTGGAGCTCTGGAGGTATGGAGCTCTGGTGCTATGGAAGTATGGAGCTCTGGTGCTATGGAAGTATGGAGCTATGGAGGTATGGAAGTATGGAGCTATGGAAGTATGGAGCTATGGAGCTCTGGAAGTATGGAGCTATGGAGCTCTGGAGGTATGGAGCTATGGAGCCCTGGAGCTATGGAGCCCTGGAGCTATGGAAGTATGGAGCTCTGGTGCTATGGAGCTATGGAGCTCTGGTGCTATGGAGCTATGGAGCTCTGGAGCTATGGAGCTCTGGAGGTATGGAGCTATGGAGCTCTGGAGGTATGGAGCTATGGAGCTATGGAAGTATGGAGCTCTGGTGCTATGGAGCTATGGAGCTCTGGTGCTATGGAGCTATGGAGCTCTGGTGCTATGGAGCTATGGAGCTATGGAGCTCTGGAAGTATGGAGCTCTGGTGCTATGGAGCTATGGAGCTCTGGTGCTATGGAGCTATGGAGCTCTGGTGCTATGGAGCTATGGAGCTCTGGTGCTATGGAGCTCTGGTGCTATGGAGCTATGGAGCTCTGGTGCTATGGAGCTATGGAGCTCTGGAGGTATGGAGCTCTGGAGGTATGGAGCTCTGGAGGTATGGAGCTTTGGAGCCCTGGAGCTCTGGAGGTATGGAGCTATGGTGCTATGGAGCTCTGAAGCCATGGAGCTCTGGTGCTATGGAGCTCTGGAGCTCTGGAGGTATGGAGCTCTGGAGGTATGGAGCTATGGAGCCCTGGAGCTCTGGAGGTATGGAGCTATGGTGCTATGGAGCTCTGAAGCCATGGAGCTCTGGTGCTATGGAGCTCTGGAGCTCTGGAGGTATGGAGCTCTGGAGGTATGGAGCTATGGAGCCCTGGAGCTCTGGAGGTATGGAGCTATGGTGCTATGGAGCTCTGAAGCCATGGAGCTCTGGTGCTATGGAGCTCTGGAGCTCTGGAGGTATGGAGCTCTGGAGGTATGGAGCTCTGGAGGTATGGAGCTATGGAGCCCTGGAGCTCTGGAGGTATGGAGCTATGGTGCTATGGAGCTCTGAAGCCATGGAGCTCTGGTGCTATGGAGCTCTGGAGGTATGGAGCTCTGGAGGTATGGAGCTCTGGAGGTATGGAGCTATGGAGCCCTGGAGCTCTGGAGGTATGGAGCTATGGTGCTATGGAGCTCTGAAGCCATGGAGCTCTGGTGCTATGGAGCTCTGGAGGTATGGATCTCTGGAGGTATGGAGCTCTGGAGGTATGGAGCTATGGAGCTCTGGAGGTATGGAGCTATGGTGCTATGGAGCTCTGAAGCCATGGAGCTCTGGTGCTATGGAGCTCTGGAGGTATGGAGCTCTGGAGGTATGGAGCTCTGGAGGTATGGAGCTATGGAGCCCTGGAGCTCTGGAGGTATGGAGCTATGGTGCTATGGAGCTCTGAAGCCATGGAGCTCTGGTGCTATGGAGCTATGGAGCTCTGGTGCTATGGAGCTATGGAGGTATGGAGCCACCAGCCAGCACCCTCCGTGGCTGGATCAATGGAAGTGTTTTAGGTACCAGGCAGCCAAAGGGCCGAGGCCTCACGCTCGACCACGCCGGCGCAGAGTTCCAGCCGCTCGGATAAGCTCTGTCACTCACCCGCCGCGCAGCCACCGGTAACGGGGAAATGTCGCCGCCTTGTGGACACGCCGTTGTAAATGAATGGGCTTTCGCACTTAGTGCAATTTTCGCCAACTCTCTGACTTAGAGCTATGGAAGTATGGAGCTATGGAGCCACCAGCCACCCAGGCTGGAGCTCTGGAGCTCTGGAGGTATGGAGCTCTGGTGCTATGGAAGTATGGAGCTCTGGTGCTATGGAAGTATGGAGCTATGGAGGTATGGAAGTATGGAGCTATGGAAGTATGGAGCTATGGAGCTCTGGAAGTATGGAGCTATGGAGCTCTGGAGGTATGGAGCCCTGGAGCTATGGAGCCCTGGAGCTATGGAAGTATGGAGCTCTGGTGCTATGGAGCTATGGAGCTCTGGTGCTATGGAGCTATGGAGCTATGGAGCTCTGGAGCTATGGAGCTCTGGAGGTATGGAGCTATGGAGCTATGGAGCTCTGGAGGTATGGAGCTATGGAGCTATGGAAGTATGGAGCTTTGGTGCTATGGAGCTATGGAGCTCTGGTGCTATGGAGCTATGGAGCTCTGGTGCTATGGAGCTATGGAGCTATGGAGCTCTGGAAGTATGGAGCTCTGGTGCTATGGAGCTATGGAGCTCTGGTGCTATGGAGCTATGGAGCTCTGGTGCTATGGAGCTCTGGTGCTATGGAGCTCTGGTGCTATGGAGCTATGGAGCTCTGGTGCTATGGAGCTCTGGAGGTATGGAGCTCTGGAGGTATGGAGCTCTGGAGGTATGGAGCTATGGAGCCCTGGAGCTCTGGAGGTATGGAGCTATGGTGCTATGGAGCTCTGAAGCCATGGAGCTCTGGTGCTATGGAGCTATGGAGCTCTGGTGCTATGGAGCTATGGAGCTATGGAGCTCTGGAAGTATGGAGCTCTGGTGCTATGGAGCTATGGAGCTCTGGTGCTATGGAGCTATGGAGCTCTGGTGCTATGGAGCTATGGAGCTCTGGTGCTATGGAGCTCTGGTGCTATGGAGCTCTGGTGCTATGGAGCTATGGAGCTCTGGTGCTATGGAGCTATGGAGCTCTGGAGGTATGGAGCTCTGGAGGTATGGAGCTCTGGAGGTATGGAGCTATGGAGCCCTGGAGCTCTGGAGGTATGGAGCTATGGTGCTATGGAGCTCTGAAGCCATGGAGCTCTGGTGCTATGGAGCTCTGGAGCTCTGGAGGTATGGAGCTCTGGAGGTATGGAGCTATGGAGCCCTGGAGCTCTGGAGGTATGGAGCTATGGTGCTATGGAGCTCTGAAGCCATGGAGCTCTGGTGCTATGGAGCTCTGGAGCTCTGGAGGTATGGAGCTCTGGAGGTATGGAGCTCTGGAGGTATGGAGCTATGGAGCCCTGGAGCTCTGGAGGTATGGAGCTATGGTGCTATGGAGCTCTGAAGCCATGGAGCTCTGGTGCTATGGAGCTCTGGAGGTATGGAGCTCTGGAGGTATGGAGCTCTGGAGGTATGGAGCTATGGAGCCCTGGAGCTCTGGAGGTATGGAGCTATGGTGCTATGGAGCTCTGAAGCCATGGAGCTCTGGTGCTATGGAGCTCTGGAGGTATGGAGCTCTGGAGGTATGGAGCTCTGGAGGTATGGAGCTATGGAGCCCTGGAGCTCTGGAGGTATGGAGCTATGGTGCTATGGAGCTCTGAAGCCATGGAGCTCTGGTGCTATGGAGCTATGGAGCTCTGGTGCTATGGAGCTATGGAGGTATGGAGCCACCAGCCAGCACCCTCCGTGGCTGGATCAATGGAAGTGTTTTAGGTACCAGGCAGCCAAAGGGCCGAGGCCTCACGCTCGACCACGCCGGCGCAGAGTTCCAGCCGCTCGGATAAGCTCTGTCACTCACCCGCCGCGCAGCCACCGGTAACGGGGAAATGTCGCCGCCTGGCGGACACGCCGTTGTAAATGAATGGGCTTTCGCACTTAGTGCAATTTTCGCCAACTCTCTGACTTAGAGCTATGGAAGTATGGAGCTATGGAGCCACCAGCCACCCAGGCTGGAGCTATGGAGCTCTGGAGGTATGGAGCTCAGGTGCTATGGAAGTATGGAGCTATGGAGCTATGGAAGTATGGAGCTATGGAGCTATGGAGCTCTGGAAGTATGGAGCTATGGAGCTCTGGAGGTATGGAGCTATGGAGCCCTGGAGCCCTGGAGCTATGGAGCTCTGAAGCTATGGAGGTATGGAGCTCTGGAGGTATGGAGCTCTGGAGGTATGGAGCTATGGAGCTATGGAGCCCTGGAGCTATGGAGCTATGGAGCCCTGGAGCTATGGAGCTATGGAGCCCTGGAGCTATGGAGCTATGGAGCTCTGGTGCTATGGAGCTATGGAGCTCTGGTGCTATGGAGCTATGGAGCTCTGGTGCTATGGAGCTATGGAGCTCTGGTGCTATGGAGCTATGGAGCTCTGGAAGTATGGAGCTATGGAGCTCTGGAGGTATGGAGCTATGGAGCCCTGGAGCTATGGAGCCCTGGAGCTATGGAAGTATGGAGCTCTGGTGCTATGGAGCTATGGAGCTCTGGTGCTATGGAGCTATGGAGCTCTGGAGCTATGGAGCTCTGGAGGTATGGAGCTATGGAGCTATGGAGCTCTGGAGGTATGGAGCTATGGAGCTATGGAAGTATGGAGCTCTGGTGCTATGGAGCTATGGAGCTCTGGTGCTATGGAGCTATGGAGCTCTGGTGCTATGGAGCTATGGAGCTATGGAGCTCTGGAAGTATGGAGCTCTGGTGCTATGGAGCTATGGAGCTCTGGTGCTATGGAGCTATGGAGCTCTGGTGCTATGGAGCTATGGAGCTCTGGTGCTATGGAGCTCTGGTGCTATGGAGCTCTGGTGCTATGGAGCTATGGAGCTCTGGTGCTATGGAGCTATGGAGCTCTGGAGGTATGGAGCTCTGGAGGTATGGAGCTCTGGAGGTATGGAGCTTTGGAGCCCTGGAGCTCTGGAGGTATGGAGCTATGGTGCTATGGAGCTCTGAAGCCATGGAGCTCTGGTGCTATGGAGCTCTGGAGCTCTGGAGGTATGGAGCTCTGGAGGTATGGAGCTATGGAGCCCTGGAGCTCTGGAGGTATGGAGCTATGGTGCTATGGAGCTCTGAAGCCATGGAGCTCTGGTGCTATGGAGCTCTGGAGGTATGGAGCTCTGGAGGTATGGAGCTATGGAGCCCTGGAGCTCTGGAGGTATGGAGCTATGGTGCTATGGAGCTCTGAAGCCATGGAGCTCTGGTGCTATGGAGCTCTGGAGCTCTGGAGGTATGGAGCTCTGGAGGTATGGAGCTCTGGAGGTATGGAGCTATGGAGCCCTGGAGCTCTGGAGGTATGGAGCTATGGTGCTATGGAGCTCTGAAGCCATGGAGCTCTGGTGCTATGGAGCTCTGGAGGTATGGAGCTCTGGAGGTATGGAGCTCTGGAGGTATGGAGCTATGGAGCCCTGGAGCTCTGGAGGTATGGAGCTCTGGAGGTATGGAGCTCTGGAGGTATGGAGCTCTGGAGGTATGGAGCTATGGAGCCCTGGAGGTATGGAGCTCTGGAGGTATGGAGCTCTGGAGGTATGGAGCTCTGGAGGTATGGAGCTATGGAGCCCTGGTGCTATGGAGCTATGGAGCTATGGAGCTCTGGAAGTATGGAGCTCTGGTGCTATGGAGCTATGGAGCTATGGAGCTATGGAGCTCTGGTGCTATGGAGCTATGGAGCTCTGGTGCTATGGAGCTCTGGTGCTATGGAGCTCTGGTGCTATGGAGCTATGGAGCTCTGGTGCTATGGAGCTATGGAGCTCTGGAGGTATGGAGCTCTGGAGGTATGGAGCTCTGGAGGTATGGAGCTATGGAGCCCTGGAGCTCTGGAGGTATGGAGCTATGGTGCTATGGAGCTCTGAAGCCATGGAGCTCTGGTGCTATGGAGCTCTGGAGCTCTGGAGGTATGGAGCTCTGGAGGTATGGAGCTATGGAGCCCTGGAGCTCTGGAGGTATGGAGCTATGGTGCTATGGAGCTCTGGAGCTCTGAAGCCATGGAGCTCTGGTGCTATGGAGCTCTGGAGCTCTGGAGGTATGGAGCTCTGGAGGTATGGAGCTCTGGAGGTATGGAGCTATGGAGCCCTGGAGCTCTGGAGGTATGGAGCTATGGTGCTATGGAGCTCTGAAGCCATGGAGCTCTGGTGCTATGGAGCTCTGGAGGTATGGAGCTCTGGAGGTATGGAGCTCTGGAGGTATGGAGCTATGGAGCCCTGGAGCTCTGGAGGTATGGAGCTATGGTGCTATGGAGCTCTGAAGCCATGGAGCTCTGGTGCTATGGAGCTCTGGAGGTATGGAGCTCTGGAGGTATGGAGCTCTGGAGGTATGGAGCTATGGAGCCCTGGAGCTCTGGAGGTATGGAGCTATGGTGCTATGGAGCTCTGAAGCCATGGAGCTCTGGTGCTATGGAGTTATGGAGCTCTGGTGCTATGGAGCTATGGAGGTATGGAGCCACCAGCCAGCACCCTCCGTGGCTGGATCAATGGAAGTGTTTTAGGTACCAGGCAGCCAAAGGGCCGAGGCCTCACGCTCGACCACGCCGGCGCAGAGTTCCAGCCGCTCGGATAAGCTCTGTCACTCAACCGCCGCGCAGCCACCGGTAACGGGGAAATGTCGCCGCCTGGCGGACACGCCGTTGTAAATGAATGGGCTTTCGCACTTAGTGCAATTTTCGCCAACTCTCTGACTTAGAGCTATGGAAGTATGGAGCTATGGAGCCACCAGCCACCCAGGCTGGAGCTATGGAGCTCTGGAGGTATGGAGCTCAGGTGCTATGGAAGTATGGAGCTATGGAGCTATGGAAGTATGGAGCTATGGAGCTATGGAGCTCTGGAAGTAAGGAGCTATGGAGCTCTGGAGGTATGGAGCTATGGAGCCCTGGAGCCCTGGAGCTATGGAGCTCTGGTGCTATGGAGGTATGGAGCTCTGGAGGTATGGAGCTCTGGAGGTATGGAGCTATGGAGCTATGGAGCCCTGGAGCTATGGAGCTATGGAGCCCTGGAGCTATGGAGCTATGGAGCCCTGGAGCTATGGAGCTATGGAGCTCTGGTGCTATGGAGCTATGGAGCTCTGGTGCTATGGAGCTATGGAGCTCTGGTGCTATGGAGCTATGGAGCTCTGGTGCTATGGAGCTATGGAGCTCTGGAAGTATGGAGCTATGGAGCTCTGGAGGTATGGAGCTATGGAGCCCTGGAGCTATGGAGCCCTGGAGCTATGGAAGTATGGAGCTCTGGTGCTATGGAGCTATGGAGCTCTGGTGCTATGGAGCTATGGAGCTCTGGAGCTATGGAGCTCTGGAGGTATGGAGCTATGGAGCTATGGAGCTCTGGAGGTATGGAGCTATGGAGCTATGGAAGTATGGAGCTCTGGTGCTATGGAGCTATGGAGCTCTGGTGCTATGGAGCTATGGAGCTCTGGTGCTATGGAGCTATGGAGCTCTGGTGCTATGGAGCTATGGAGCTCTGGAGCTATGGAGCTCTGGAGGTATGGAGCTATGGAGCTATGGAGCTCTGGAGGTATGGAGCTATGGAGCTATGGAAGTATGGACCTCTGGTGCTATGGAGCTATGGAGCTCTGGTGCTATGGAGCTATGGAGCTCTGGTGCTATGGAGCTATGGAGCTCTGGAAGTATGGAGCTCTGGTGCTATGGAGCTATGGAGCTCTGGTGCTATGGAGCTATGGAGCTCTGGTGCTATGGAGCTATGGAGCTCTGGTGCTATGGAGCTCTGGTGCTATGGAGCTCTGGTGCTATGGAGCTATGGAGCTCTGGTGCTATGGAGCTATGGAGCTCTGGAGGTATGGAGCTCTGGAGGTATGGAGCTCTGGAGGTATGGAGCTTTGGAGCCCTGGAGCTCTGGAGGTATGGAGCTATGGTGCTATGGAGCTCTGAAGCCATGGAGCTCTGGTGCTATGGAGCTCTGGAGCTCTGGAGGTATGGAGCTCTGGAGGTATGGAGCTATGGAGCCCTGGAGCTCTGGAGGTATGGAGCTATGGTGCTATGGAGCTCTGAAGCCATGGAGCTCTGGTGCTATGGAGCTCTGGAGCTCTGGAGGTATGGAGCTCTGGAGGTATGGAGCTATGGAGCCCTGGAGCTCTGGAGGTATGGAGCTATGGTGCTATGGAGCTCTGAAGCCATGGAGCTCTGGTGCTATGGAGCTCTGGAGCTCTGGAGGTATGGAGCTCTGGAGGTATGGAGCTCTGGAGGTATGGAGCTATGGAGCCCTGGAGCTCTGGAGGTATGGAGCTATGGTGCTATGGAGCTCTGAAGCCATGGAGCTCTGGTGCTATGGAGCTCTGGAGGTATGGAGCTCTGGAGGTATGGAGCTCTGGAGGTATGGAGCTATGGAGCCCTGGAGCTCTGGAGGTATGGAGCTATGGTGCTATGGAGCTCTGAAGCCATGGAGCTCTGGTGCTATGGAGCTCTGGAGGTATGGAGCTCTGGAGGTATGGAGCTCTGGAGGTATGGAGCTATGGAGCCCTGGAGCTCTGGAGGTATGGAGCTATGGTGCTATGGAGCTCTGAAGCCATGGAGCTCTGGTGCTATGGAGCTATGGAGCTCTGGTGCTATGGAGCTATGGAGGTATGGAGCCACCAGCCAGCACCCTCCGTGGCTGGATCAATGGAAGTGTTTTAGGTACCAGGCAGCCAAAGGGCCGAGGCCTCACGCTCGACCACGCCGGCGCAGAGTTCCAGCCGCTCGGATAAGCTCTGTCACTCACCCGCCGCGCAGCCACCGGTAACGGGGAAATGTCGCCGCCTTGTGGACACGCCGTTGTAAATGAATGGGCTTTCGCACTTAGTGCAATTTTCGCCAACTCTCTGACTTAGAGCTATGGAAGTATGGAGCTATGGAGCCACCAGCCACCCAGGCTGGAGCTCTGGAGCTCTGGAGGTATGGAGCTCTGGTGCTATGGAAGTATGGAGCTCTGGTGCTATGGAAGTATGGAGCTATGGAGGTATGGAAGTATGGAGCTATGGAAGTATGGAGCTATGGAGCTCTGGAAGTATGGAGCTATGGAGCTCTGGAGGTATGGAGCCCTGGAGCTATGGAGCCCTGGAGCTATGGAAGTATGGAGCTCTGGTGCTATGGAGCTATGGAGCTCTGGTGCTATGGAGCTATGGAGCTATGGAGCTCTGGAGCTATGGAGCTCTGGAGGTATGGAGCTATGGAGCTATGGAGCTCTGGAGGTATGGAGCTATGGAGCTATGGAAGTATGGAGCTCTGGTGCTATGGAGCTATGGAGCTCTGGTGCTATGGAGCTATGGAGCTCTGGTGCTATGGAGCTATGGAGCTATGGAGCTCTGGAAGTATGGAGCTCTGGTGCTATGGAGCTATGGAGCTCTGGTGCTATGGAGCTATGGAGCTCTGGTGCTATGGAGCTCTGGTGCTATGGAGCTCTGGTGCTATGGAGCTATGGAGCTCTGGTGCTATGGAGCTCTGGAGGTATGGAGCTCTGGAGGTATGGAGCTCTGGAGGTATGGAGCTATGGAGCCCTGGAGCTCTGGAGGTATGGAGCTATGGTGCTATGGAGCTCTGAAGCCATGGAGCTCTGGTGCTATGGAGCTATGGAGCTCTGGTGCTATGGAGCTATGGAGCTATGGAGCTCTGGAAGTATGGAGCTCTGGTGCTATGGAGCTATGGAGCTCTGGTGCTATGGAGCTATGGAGCTCTGGTGCTATGGAGCTATGGAGCTCTGGTGCTATGGAGCTCTGGTGCTATGGAGCTCTGGTGCTATGGAGCTATGGAGCTCTGGTGCTATGGAGCTATGGAGCTCTGGAGGTATGGAGCTCTGGAGGTATGGAGCTCTGGAGGTATGGAGCTATGGAGCCCTGGAGCTCTGGAGGTATGGAGCTATGGTGCTATGGAGCTCTGAAGCCATGGAGCTCTGGTGCTATGGAGCTCTGGAGCTCTGGAGGTATGGAGCTCTGGAGGTATGGAGCTATGGAGCCCTGGAGCTCTGGAGGTATGGAGCTATGGTGCTATGGAGCTCTGAAGCCATGGAGCTCTGGTGCTATGGAGCTCTGGAGCTCTGGAGGTATGGAGCTCTGGAGGTATGGAGCTCTGGAGGTATGGAGCTATGGAGCCCTGGAGCTCTGGAGGTATGGAGCTATGGTGCTATGGAGCTCTGAAGCCATGGAGCTCTGGTGCTATGGAGCTCTGGAGGTATGGAGCTCTGGAGGTATGGAGCTCTGGAGGTATGGAGCTATGGAGCCCTGGAGCTCTGGAGGTATGGAGCTATGGTGCTATGGAGCTCTGAAGCCATGGAGCTCTGGTGCTATGGAGCTCTGGAGGTATGGAGCTCTGGAGGTATGGAGCTCTGGAGGTATGGAGCTATGGAGCCCTGGAGCTCTGGAGGTATGGAGCTATGGTGCTATGGAGCTCTGAAGCCATGGAGCTCTGGTGCTATGGAGCTATGGAGCTCTGGTGCTATGGAGCTATGGAGGTATGGAGCCACCAGCCAGCACCCTCCGTGGCTGGATCAATGGAAGTGTTTTAGGTACCAGGCAGCCAAAGGGCCGAGGCCTCACGCTCGACCACGCCGGCGCAGAGTTCCAGCCGCTCGGATAAGCTCTGTCACTCACCCGCCGCGCAGCCACCGGTAACGGGGAAATGTCGCCGCCTGGCGGACACGCCGTTGTAAATGAATGGGCTTTCGCACTTAGTGCAATTTTCGCCAACTCTCTGACTTAGAGCTATGGAAGTATGGAGCTATGGAGCCACCAGCCACCCAGGCTGGAGCTATGGAGCTCTGGAGGTATGGAGCTCAGGTGCTATGGAAGTATGGAGCTATGGAGCTATGGAAGTATGGAGCTATGGAGCTATGGAGCTCTGGAAGTATGGAGCTATGGAGCTCTGGAGGTATGGAGCTATGGAGCCCTGGAGCTATGGAGCTCTGGTGCTATGGAGGTATGGAGCTCTGGAGGTATGGAGCTCTGGAGGTATGGAGCTATGGAGCTATGGAGCCCTGGAGCTATGGAGCTATGGAGCCCTGGAGCTATGGAGCTATGGAGCCCTGGAGCTATGGAGCTATGGAGCTCTGGTGCTATGGAGCTATGGAGCTCTGGTGCTATGGAGCTATGGAGCTCTGGTGCTATGGAGCTATGGAGCTCTGGTGCTATGGAGCTATGGAGCTCTGGAAGTATGGAGCTATGGAGCTCTGGAGGTATGGAGCTATGGAGCCCTGGAGCTATGGAGCCCTGGAGCTATGGAAGTATGGAGCTCTGGTGCTATGGAGCTATGGAGCTCTGGTGCTATGGAGCTATGGAGCTCTGGAGCTATGGAGCTCTGGAGGTATGGAGCTATGGAGCTATGGAGCTCTGGAGGTATGGAGCTATGGAGCTATGGAAGTATGGAGCTCTGGTGCTATGGAGCTATGGAGCTCTGGTGCTATGGAGCTATGGAGCTCTGGTGCTATGGAGCTATGGAGCTATGGAGCTCTGGAAGTATGGAGCTCTGGTGCTATGGAGCTATGGAGCTCTGGTGCTATGGAGCTATGGAGCTCTGGTGCTATGGAGCTATGGAGCTCTGGTGCTATGGAGCTCTGGTGCTATGGAGCTCTGGTGCTATGGAGCTATGGAGCTCTGGTGCTATGGAGCTATGGAGCTCTGGAGGTATGGAGCTCTGGAGGTATGGAGCTCTGGAGGTATGGAGCTTTGGAGCCCTGGAGCTCTGGAGGTATGGAGCTATGGTGCTATGGAGCTCTGAAGCCATGGAGCTCTGGTGCTATGGAGCTCTGGAGCTCTGGAGGTATGGAGCTCTGGAGGTATGGAGCTATGGAGCTCTGGAGGTATGGAGCTATGGTGCTATGGAGCTCTGAAGCCATGGAGCTCTGGTGCTATGGAGCTCTGGAGCTCTGGAGGTATGGAGCTCTGGAGGTATGGAGCTATGGAGCCCTGGAGCTCTGGAGGTATGGAGCTATGGTGCTATGGAGCTCTGAAGCCATGGAGCTCTGGTGCTATGGAGCTCTGGAGCTCTGGAGGTATGGAGCTCTGGAGGTATGGAGCTCTGGAGGTATGGAGCTATGGAGCCCTGGAGCTCTGGAGGTATGGAGCTATGGTGCTATGGAGCTCTGAAGCCATGGAGCTCTGGTGCTATGGAGCTCTGGAGGTATGGAGCTCTGGAGGTATGGAGCTCTGGAGGTATGGAGCTATGGAGCCCTGGAGCTCTGGAGGTATGGAGCTATGGTGCTATGGAGCTCTGAAGCCATGGAGCTCTGGTGCTATGGAGCTATGGAGCTCTGGTGCTATGGAGCTATGGAGGTATGGAGCCACCAGCCAGCACCCTCCGTGGCTGGATCAATGGAAGTGTTTTAGGTACCAGGCAGCCAAAGGGCCGAGGCCTCACGCTCGACCACGCCGGCGCAGAGTTCCAGCCGCTCGGATAAGCTCTGTCACTCACCCGCCGCGCAGCCACCGGTAACGGGGAAATGTCGCCGCCTTGTGGACACGCCGTTGTAAATGAATGGGCTTTCGCACTTAGTGCAATTTTCGCCAACTCTCTGACTTAGAGCTATGGAAGTATGGAGCTATGGAGCCACCAGCCACCCAGGCTGGAGCTCTGGAGCTCTGGAGGTATGGAGCTCTGGTGCTATGGAAGTATGGAGCTCTGGTGCTATGGAAGTATGGAGCTATGGAGGTATGGAAGTATGGAGCTATGGAAGTATGGAGCTATGGAGCTCTGGAAGTATGGAGCTATGGAGCTCTGGAGGTATGGAGCCCTGGAGCTATGGAGCCCTGGAGCTATGGAAGTATGGAGCTCTGGTGCTATGGAGCTATGGAGCTCTGGTGCTATGGAGCTATGGAGCTATGGAGCTCTGGAGCTATGGAGCTCTGGAGGTATGGAGCTATGGAGCTATGGAGCTCTGGAGGTATGGAGCTATGGAGCTATGGAAGTATGGAGCTCTGGTGCTATGGAGCTATGGAGCTCTGGTGCTATGGAGCTATGGAGCTCTGGTGCTATGGAGCTATGGAGCTATGGAGCTATGGAGCTCTGGAAGTATGGAGCTCTGGTGCTATGGAGCTATGGAGCTCTGGTGCTATGGAGCTATGGAGCTCTGGTGCTATGGAGCTCTGGTGCTATGGAGCTCTGGTGCTATGGAGCTATGGAGCTCTGGTGCTATGGAGCTCTGGAGGTATGGAGCTCTGGAGGTATGGAGCTCTGGAGGTATGGAGCTATGGAGCCCTGGAGCTCTGGAGGTATGGAGCTATGGTGCTATGGAGCTCTGAAGCCATGGAGCTCTGGTGCTATGGAGCTATGGAGCTCTGGTGCTATGGAGCTATGGAGCTATGGAGCTCTGGAAGTATGGAGCTCTGGTGCTATGGAGCTATGGAGCTCTGGTGCTATGGAGCTATGGAGCTCTGGTGCTATGGAGCTATGGAGCTCTGGTGCTATGGAGCTCTGGTGCTATGGAGCTCTGGTGCTATGGAGCTATGGAGCTCTGGTGCTATGGAGCTATGGAGCTCTGGAGGTATGGAGCTCTGGAGGTATGGAGCTCTGGAGGTATGGAGCTATGGAGCCCTGGAGCTCTGGAGGTATGGAGCTATGGTGCTATGGAGCTCTGAAGCCATGGAGCTCTGGTGCTATGGAGCTCTGGAGCTCTGGAGGTATGGAGCTCTGGAGGTATGGAGCTATGGAGCCCTGGAGCTCTGGAGGTATGGAGCTATGGTGCTATGGAGCTCTGAAGCCATGGAGCTCTGGTGCTATGGAGCTCTGGAGCTCTGGAGGTATGGAGCTCTGGAGGTATGGAGCTCTGGAGGTATGGAGCTATGGAGCCCTGGAGCTCTGGAGGTATGGAGCTATGGTGCTATGGAGCTCTGAAGCCATGGAGCTCTGGTGCTATGGAGCTCTGGAGGTATGGAGCTCTGGAGGTATGGAGCTCTGGAGGTATGGAGCTATGGAGCCCTGGAGCTCTGGAGGTATGGAGCTATGGTGCTATGGAGCTCTGAAGCCATGGAGCTCTGGTGCTATGGAGCTCTGGAGCTCTGGAGGTATGGAGCTCTGGAGGTATGGAGCTCTGGAGGTATGGAGCTATGGAGCCCTGGAGCTCTGGAGGTATGGAGCTATGGTGCTATGGAGCTCTGAAGCCATGGAGCTCTGGTGCTATGGAGCTCTGGAGGTATGGAGCTCTGGAGGTATGGAGCTCTGGAGGTATGGAGCTATGGAGCCCTGGAGCTCTGGAGGTATGGAGCTATGGTGCTATGGAGCTCTGAAGCCATGGAGCTCTGGTGCTATGGAGCTCTGGAGGTATGGAGCTCTGGAGGTATGGAGCTCTGGAGGTATGGAGCTATGGAGCCCTGGAGCTCTGGAGGTATGGAGCTATGGTGCTATGGAGCTCTGAAGCCATGGAGCTCTGGTGCTATGGAGCTATGGAGCTCTGGTGCTATGGAGCTATGGAGGTATGGAGCCACCAGCCAGCACCCTCCGTGGCTGGATCAATGGAAGTGTTTTAGGTACCAGGCAGCCAAAGGGCCGAGGCCTCACGCTCGACCACGCCGGCGCAGAGTTCCAGCCGCTCGGATAAGCTCTGTCACTCACCCGCCGCGCAGCCACCGGTAACGGGGAAATGTCGCCGCCTGGCGGACACGCCGTTGTAAATGAATGGGCTTTCGCACTTAGTGCAATTTTCGCCAACTCTCTGACTTAGAGCTATGGAAGTATGGAGCTATGGAGCCACCAGCCACCCAGGCTGGAGCTATGGAGCTCTGGAGGTATGGAGCTCAGGTGCTATGGAAGTATGGAGCTATGGAGCTATGGAAGTATGGAGCTATGGAGCTATGGAGCTCTGGAAGTATGGAGCTATGGAGCTCTGGAGGTATGGAGCTATGGAGCCCTGGAGCTATGGAGCTCTGGTGCTATGGAGGTATGGAGCTCTGGAGGTATGGAGCTCTGGAGGTATGGAGCTATGGAGCTATGGAGCCCTGGAGCTATGGAGCTATGGAGCCCTGGAGCTATGGAGCTATGGAGCCCTGGAGCTATGGAGCTATGGAGCTCTGGTGCTATGGAGCTATGGAGCTCTGGTGCTATGGAGCTATGGAGCTCTGGTGCTATGGAGCTATGGAGCTCTGGTGCTATGGAGCTATGGAGCTCTGGAAGTATGGAGCTATGGAGCTCTGGAGGTATGGAGCTATGGAGCCCTGGAGCTATGGAGCCCTGGAGCTATGGAAGTATGGAGCTCTGGTGCTATGGAGCTATGGAGCTCTGGTGCTATGGAGCTATGGAGCTCTGGAGCTATGGAGCTCTGGAGGTATGGAGCTATGGAGCTATGGAGCTCTGGAGGTATGGAGCTATGGAGCTATGGAAGTATGGAGCTCTGGTGCTATGGAGCTATGGAGCTCTGGTGCTATGGAGCTATGGAGCTCTGGTGCTATGGAGCTATGGAGCTATGGAGCTCTGGAAGTATGGAGCTCTGGTGCTATGGAGCTATGGAGCTCTGGTGCTATGGAGCTATGGAGCTCTGGTGCTATGGAGCTATGGAGCTCTGGTGCTATGGAGCTCTGGTGCTATGGAGCTCTGGTGCTATGGAGCTATGGAGCTCTGGTGCTATGGAGCTATGGAGCTCTGGAGGTATGGAGCTCTGGAGGTATGGAGCTCTGGAGGTATGGAGCTTTGGAGCCCTGGAGCTCTGGAGGTATGGAGCTATGGTGCTATGGAGCTCTGAAGCCATGGAGCTCTGGTGCTATGGAGCTCTGGAGCTCTGGAGGTATGGAGCTCTGGAGGTATGGAGCTATGGAGCCCTGGAGCTCTGGAGGTATGGAGCTATGGTGCTATGGAGCTCTGAAGCCATGGAGCTCTGGTGCTATGGAGCTCTGGAGCTCTGGAGGTATGGAGCTCTGGAGGTATGGAGCTCTGGAGGTATGGAGCTATGGAGCCCTGGAGCTCTGGAGGTATGGAGCTATGGTGCTATGGAGCTCTGAAGCCATGGAGCTCTGGTGCTATGGAGCTCTGGAGGTATGGAGCTCTGGAGGTATGGAGCTCTGGAGGTATGGAGCTATGGAGCCCTGGAGCTCTGGAGGTATGGAGCTATGGTGCTATGGAGCTCTGAAGCCATGGAGCTCTGGTGCTATGGAGCTCTGGAGGTATGGAGCTCTGGAGGTATGGAGCTCTGGAGGTATGGAGCTATGGAGCCCTGGAGCTCTGGAGGTATGGAGCTATGGTGCTATGGAGCTCTGAAGCCATGGAGCTCTGGTGCTATGGAGCTCTGGAGGTATGGAGCTCTGGAGGTATGGAGCTCTGGAGGTATGGAGCTATGGAGCCCTGGAGCTCTGGAGGTATGGAGCTATGGTGGTATGGAGCTCTGAAGCCATGGAGCTCTGGTGCTATGGAGCTATGGAGCTCTGGTGCTATGGAGCTATGGAGGTATGGAGCCACCAGCCAGCACCCTCCGTGGCTGGATCAATGGAAGTGTTTTAGGTACCAGGCAGCCAAAGGGCCGAGGCCTCACGCTCGACCACGCCGGCGCAGAGTTCCAGCCGCTCGGATAAGCTCTGTCACTCACCCGCCGCGCAGCCACCGGTAACGGGGAAATGTCGCCGCCTTGTGGACACGCCGTTGTAAATGAATGGGCTTTCGCACTTAGTGCAATTTTCGCCAACTCTCTGACTTAGAGCTATGGAAGTATGGAGCTATGGAGCCACCAGCCACCCAGGCTGGAGCTCTGGAGCTCTGGAGGTATGGAGCTCTGGTGCTATGGAAGTATGGAGCTCTGGTGCTATGGAAGTATGGAGCTATGGAGGTATGGAAGTATGGAGCTATGGAAGTATGGAGCTATGGAGCTCTGGAAGTATGGAGCTATGGAGCTCTGGAGGTATGGAGCCCTGGAGCTATGGAGCCCTGGAGCTATGGAAGTATGGAGCTCTGGTGCTATGGAGCTATGGAGCTCTGGTGCTATGGAGCTATGGAGCTATGGAGCTCTGGAGCTATGGAGCTCTGGAGGTATGGAGCTATGGAGCTATGGAGCTCTGGAGGTATGGAGCTATGGAGCTATGGAAGTATGGAGCTCTGGTGCTATGGAGCTATGGAGCTCTGGTGCTATGGAGCTATGGAGCTCTGGTGCTATGGAGCTATGGAGCTATGGAGCTCTGGAAGTATGGAGCTCTGGTGCTATGGAGCTATGGAGCTCTGGTGCTATGGAGCTATGGAGCTCTGGTGCTATGGAGCTCTGGTGCTATGGAGCTCTGGTGCTATGGAGCTATGGAGCTCTGGTGCTATGGAGCTATGGAGCTCTGGAGGTATGGAGCTCTGGAGGTATGGAGCTCTGGAGGTATGGAGCTATGGAGCCCTGGAGCTCTGGAGGTATGGAGCTATGGTGCTATGGAGCTCTGAAGCCATGGAGCTCTGGTGCTATGGAGCTCTGGAGCTCTGGAGGTATGGAGCTCTGGAGGTATGGAGCTATGGAGCCCTGGAGCTCTGGAGGTATGGAGCTATGGAGCTCTGAAGCCATGGAGCTCTGGTGCTATGGAGCTCTGGAGCTCTGGAGGTATGGAGCTCTGGAGGTATGGAGCTCTGGAGGTATGGAGCTATGGAGCCCTGGAGCTCTGAAAGTATGGAGCTATGGTGCTATGGAGCTCTGAAGCCATGGAGCTCTGGTGCTATGGAGCTCTGGAGGTATGGAGCTCTGGAGGTATGGAGCTCTGGAGGTATGGAGCTATGGAGCCCTGGAGCTCTGGAGGTATGGAGCTATGGTGCTATGGAGCTCTGAAGCCATGGAGCTCTGGTGCTATGGAGCTCTGGAGGTATGGAGCTCTGGAGGTATGGAGCTCTGGAGGTATGGAGCCCTGGAGCTCTGGAGGTATGGAGCTATGGTGCTATGGAGCTCTGAAGCCATGGAGCTCTGGTGCTATGGAGCTATGGAGCTCTGGTGCTATGGAGCTATGGAGGTATGGAGCCACCAGCCAGCACCCTCCGTGGCTGGATCAATGGAAGTGTTTTAGGTACCAGGCAGCCAAAGGGCCGAGGCCTCACGCTCGACCACGCCGGCGCAGAGTTCCAGCCGCTCGGATAAGCTCTGTCACTCACCCGCCGCGCAGCCACCGGTAACGGGGAAATGTCGCCGCCTGGCGGACACGCCGTTGTAAATGAATGGGCTTTCGCACTTAGTGCAATTTTCGCCAACTCTCTGACTTAGAGCTATGGAAGTATGGAGCTATGGAGCCACCAGCCACCCAGGCTGGAGCTATGGAGCTCTGGAGGTATGGAGCTCAGGTGCTATGGAAGTATGGAGCTATGGAGCTATGGAAGTATGGAGCTATGGAGCTATGGAGCTCTGGAAGTATGGAGCTATGGAGCTCTGGAGGTATGGAGCTATGGAGCCCTGGAGCCCTGGAGCTATGGAGCTCTGGTGCTATGGAGGTATGGAGCTCTGGAGGTATGGAGCTCTGGAGGTATGGAGCTATGGAGCTATGGAGCCCTGGAGCTATGGAGCTATGAAGCCCTGGAGCTATGGAGCTATGGAGCCCTGGAGCTATGGAGCTATGGAGCTCTGGTGCTATGGAGCTATGGAGCTCTGGTGCTATGGAGCTATGGAGCTCTGGTGCTATGGAGCTATGGAGCTCTGGAAGTATGGAGCTATGGAGCTCTGGAGGTATGGAGCTATGGAGCCCTGGAGCTATGGAGCCCTGGAGCTATGGAAGTATGGAGCTCTGGTGCTATGGAGCTATGGAGCTCTGGTGCTATGGAGCTATGGAGCTCTGGAGCTATGGAGCTCTGGAGGTATGGAGCTATGGAGCTATGGAGCTCTGGAGGTATGGAGCTATGGAGCTATGGAAGTATGGAGCTCTGGTGCTATGGAGCTATGGAGCTCTGGTGCTATGGAGCTATGGAGCTATGGTGCTATGGAGCTATGGAGCTATGGAGCTCTGGAAGTATGGAGCTCTGGTGCTATGGAGCTATGGAGCTCTGGTGCTATGGAGCTATGGAGCTCTGGTGCTATGGAGCTATGGAGCTCTGGTGCTATGGAGCTCTGGTGCTATGGAGCTCTGGTGCTATGGAGCTATGGAGCTCTGGTGCTATGGAGCTATGGAGCTCTGGAGGTATGGAGCTCTGGAGGTATGGAGCTCTGGAGGTATGGAGCTTTGGAGCCCTGGAGCTCTGGAGGTATGGAGCTATGGTGCTATGGAGCTCTGAAGCCATGGAGCTCTGGTGCTATGGAGCTCTGGAGCTCTGGAGGTATGGAGCTCTGGAGGTATGGAGCTATGGAGCCCTGGAGCTCTGGAGGTATGGAGCTATGGTGCTATGGAGCTCTGAAGCCATGGAGCTCTGGTGCTATGGAGCTCTGGAGCTCTGGAGGTATGGAGCTCTGGAGGTATGGAGCTATGGAGCCCTGGAGCTCTGGAGGTATGGAGCTATGGTGCTATGGAGCTCTGAAGCCATGGAGCTCTGGTGCTATGGAGCTCTGGAGCTCTGGAGGTATGGAGCTCTGGAGGTATGGAGCTATGGAGCCCTGGAGCTCTGGAGGTATGGAGCTATGGTGCTATGGAGCTCTGAAGCCATGGAGCTCTGGTGCTATGGAGCTCTGGAGGTATGGAGCTCTGGAGGTATGGAGCTCTGGAGGTATGGAGCTATGGAGCCCTGGAGCTCTGGAGGTATGGAGCTATGGTGCTATGGAGCTCTGAAGCCATGGAGCTCTGGTGCTATGGAGCTATGGAGCTCTGGTGCTATGGAGCTATGGAGGTATGGAGCCACCAGCCAGCACCCTCCGTGGCTGGATCAATGGAAGTGTTTTAGGTACCAGGCAGCCAAAGGGCCGAGGCCTCACGCTCGACCACGCCGGCGCAGAGTTCCAGCCGCTCGGATAAGCTCTGTCACTCACCCGCCGCGCAGCCACCGGTAACGGGGAAATGTCGCCGCCTTGTGGACACGCCGTTGTAAATGAATGGGCTTTCGCACTTAGTGCAATTTTCGCCAACTCTCTGACTTAGAGCTATGGAAGTATGGAGCTATGGAGCCACCAGCCACCCAGGCTGGAGCTCTGGAGCTCTGGAGGTATGGAGCTCTGGTGCTATGGAAGTATGGAGCTCTGGTGCTATGGAAGTATGGAGCTATGGAGGTATGGAAGTATGGAGCTATGGAAGTATGGAGCTATGGAGCTCTGGAAGTATGGAGCTATGGAGCTCTGGAGGTATGGAGCCCTGGAGCTATGGAGCCCTGGAGCTATGGAAGTATGGAGCTCTGGTGCTATGGAGCTATGGAGCTCTGGTGCTATGGAGCTATGGAGCTATGGAGCTCTGGAGCTATGGAGCTCTGGAGGTATGGAGCTATGGAGCTCTGGAGGTATGGAGCTATGGAGCTATGGAAGTATGGAGCTCTGGTGCTATGGAGCTATGGAGCTCTGGTGCTATGGAGCTATGGAGCTCTGGTGCTATGGAGCTATGGAGCTATGGAGCTCTGGAAGTATGGAGCTCTGGTGCTATGGAGCTATGGAGCTCTGGTGCTATGGAGCTATGGAGCTCTGGTGCTATGGAGCTCTGGTGCTATGGAGCTATGGAGCTCTGGTGCTATGGAGCTCTGGAGGTATGGAGCTCTGGAGGTATGGAGCTCTGGAGGTATGGAGCTATGGAGCCCTGGAGCTCTGGAGGTATGGAGCTATGGTGCTATGGAGCTCTGAAGCCATGGAGCTCTGGTGCTATGGAGCTATGGAGCTCTGGTGCTATGGAGCTATGGAGCTATGGAGCTCTGGAAGTATGGAGCTCTGGTGCTATGGAGCTATGGAGCTCTGGTGCTATGGAGCTATGGAGCTCTGGTGCTATGGAGCTATGGAGCTCTGGTGCTATGGAGCTCTGGTGCTATGGAGCTCTGGTGCTATGGAGCTATGGAGCTCTGGTGCTATGGAGCTATGGAGCTCTGGAGGTATGGAGCTCTGGAGGTATGGAGCTCTGGAGGTATGGAGCTATGGAGCCCTGGAGCTCTGGAGGTATGGAGCTATGTTGCTATGGAGCTCTGAAGCCATGGAGCTCTGGTGCTATGGAGCTCTGGAGCTCTGGAGGTATGGAGCTCTGGAGGTATGGAGCTATGGAGCCCTGGAGCTCTGGAGGTATGGAGCTATGGTGCTATGGAGCTCTGAAGCCATGGAGCTCTGGTGCTATGGAGCTCTGGAGCTCTGGAGGTATGGAGCTCTGGAGGTATGGAGCTCTGGAGGTATGGAGCTATGGAGCCCTGGAGCTCTGGAGGTATGGAGCTATGGTGCTATGGAGCTCTGAAGCCATGGAGCTCTGGTGCTATGGAGCTCTGGAGGTATGGAGCTCTGGAGGTATGGAGCTCTGGAGGTATGGAGCTATGGAGCCCTGGAGCTCTGGAGGTATGGAGCTATGGTGCTATGGAGCTCTGAAGCCATGGAGCTCTGGTGCTATGGAGCTCTGGAGGTATGGAGCTCTGGAGGTATGGAGCTCTGGAGGTATGGAGCTATGGAGCCCTGGAGCTCTGGAGGTATGGAGCTATGGTGCTATGGAGCTCTGAAGCCATGGAGCTCTGGTGCTATGGAGCTATGGAGCTCTGGTGCTATGGAGCTATGGAGGTATGGAGCCACCAGCCAGCACCCTCCGTGGCTGGATCAATGGAAGTGTTTTAGGTACCAGGCAGCCAAAGGGCCGAGGCCTCACGCTCGACCACGCCGGCGCAGAGTTCCAGCCGCTCGGATAAGCTCTGTCACTCACCCGCCGCGCAGCCACCGGTAACGGGGAAATGTCGCCGCCTTGTGGACACGCCGTTGTAAATGAATGGGCTTTCGCACTTAGTGCAATTTTCGCCAACTCTCTGACTGGAGCTATGGAAGTATGGAGCTATGGAGCCACCAGCCACCCAGGCTGGAGCTATGGAGCTCTGGAGGTATGGAGCTCTGGTGCTATGGAAGTATGGAGCTATGGAGCTATGGAAGTATGGAGCTATGGAGCTATGGAGCTCTGGAAGTATGGAGCTATGGAGCTCTGGAGGTATGGAGCTATGGAGCCCTGGAGCCCTGGAGCTATGGAGCCCTGGAGCTATGGAGCTATGGAGCCCTGGAGCTATGGAGCTATGGAGCCCTGGAGCTATGGAGCTATGGAGCTCTGGTGCTATGGAGCTATGGAGCTCTGGTGCTATGGAGCTATGGAGCTCTGGTGCTATGGAGCTATGGAGCTCTGGTGCTATGGAGCTATGGAGCTCTGGAAGTATGGAGCTATGGAGCTCTGGAGGTATGGAGCTATGGAGCTCTGGAGGTATGGAGCTATGGAGCCCTGGAGCTATGGAGCCCTGGAGCTATGGAAGTATGGAGCTCTGGTGCTATGGAGCTATGGAGCTCTGGTGCTATGGAGCTATGGAGCTCTGGAGCTATGGAGCTCTGGAGGTATGGAGCTATGGAGCTCTGGAGGTATGGAGCTATGGAGCTATGGAAGTATGGAGCTCTGGTGCTATGGAGCTATGGAGCTCTGGTGCTATGGAGCTATGGAGCTCTGGTGCTATGGAGCTATGGAGCTATGGAGCTCTGGAAGTATGGAGCTCTGGTGCTATGGAGCTATGGAGCTCTGGTGCTATGGAGCTATGGAGCTCTGGTGCTATGGAGCTATGGAGCTCTGGTGCTATGGAGCTATGGTGCTATGGAGCTCTGGTGCTATGGAGCTATGGAGCTCTGGTGCTATGGAGCTATGGAGCTCTGGAGGTATGGAGCTCTGGAGGTATGGAGCTCTGGAGGTATGGAGCTTTGGAGCCCTGGAGCTCTGGAGGTATGGAGCTATGGTGCTATGGAGCTCTGAAGCCATGGAGCTCTGGTGCTATGGAGCTATGGAGCTCTGGTGCTATGGAGCTATGGAGGTATGGAGCCACCAGCCAGCACCCTCCGTGGCTGGATCAATGGAAGTGTTTTAGGTACCAGGCAGCCAAAGGGCCGAGGCCTCACGCTCGACCACGCCGGCGCAGAGTTCCAGCCGCTCGGATAAGCTCTGTCACTCACCCGCCGCGCAGCCACCGGTAACGGGGAAATGTCGCCGCCTTGTGGACACGCCGTTGTAAATGAATGGGCTTTCGCACTTAGTGCAATTTTCGCCAACTCTCTGACTTAGAGCTATGGAAGTATGGAGCTATGGAGCCACCAGCCACCCAGGCTGGAGCTCTGGAGCTCTGGAGGTATGGAGCTCTGGTGCTATGGAAGTATGGAGCTCTGGTGCTATGGAAGTATGGAGCTATGGAGGTATGGAAGTATGGAGCTATGGAAGTATGGAGCTATGGAGCTCTGGAAGTATGGAGCTATGGAGCTCTGGAGGTATGGAGCCCTGGAGCTATGGAGCCCTGGAGCTATGGAAGTATGGAGCTCTGGTGCTATGGAGCTATGGAGCTCTGGTGCTATGGAGCTATGGAGCTATGGAGCTCTGGAGCTATGGAGCTCTGGAGGTATGGAGCTATGGAGCTATGGAGCTCTGGAGGTATGGAGCTATGGAGCTATGGAAGTATGGAGCTCTGGTGCTATGGAGCTATGGAGCTCTGGTGCTATGGAGCTATGGAGCTCTGGTGCTATGGAGCTATGGAGCTATGGAGCTCTGGAAGTATGGAGCTCTGGTGCTATGGAGCTATGGAGCTCTGGTGCTATGGAGCTATGGAGCTCTGGTGCTATGGAGCTCTGGTGCTATGGAGCTCTGGTGCTATGGAGCTATGGAGCTCTGGTGCTATGGAGCTCTGGAGGTATGGAGCTCTGGAGGTATGGAGCTCTGGAGGTATGGAGCTATGGAGCCCTGGAGCTCTGGAGGTATGGAGCTATGGTGCTATGGAGCTCTGAAGCCATGGAGCTCTGGTGCTATGGAGCTATGGAGCTCTGGTGCTATGGAGCTATGGAGCTATGGAGCTCTGGAAGTATGGAGCTCTGGTGCTATGGAGCTATGGAGCTCTGGTGCTATGGAGCTATGGAGCTCTGGTGCTATGGAGCTATGGAGCTCTGGTGCTATGGAGCTCTGGTGCTATGGAGCTCTGGTGCTATGGAGCTATGGAGCTCTGGTGCTATGGAGCTATGGAGCTCTGGAGGTATGGAGCTCTGGAGGTATGGAGCTCTGGAGGTATGGAGCTATGGAGCCCTGGAGCTCTGGAGGTATGGAGCTATGGTGCTATGGAGCTCTGAAGCCATGGAGCTCTGGTGCTATGGAGCTCTGGAGCTCTGGAGGTATGGAGCTCTGGAGGTATGGAGCTATGGAGCCCTGGAGCTCTGGAGGTATGGAGCTATGGTGCTATGGAGCTCTGAAGCCATGGAGCTCTGGTGCTATGGAGCTCTGGAGCTCTGGAGGTATGGAGCTCTGGAGGTATGGAGCTCTGGAGGTATGGAGCTATGGAGCCCTGGAGCTCTGGAGGTATGGAGCTATGGTGCTATGGAGCTCTGAAGCCATGGAGCTCTGGTGCTATGGAGCTCTGGAGGTATGGAGCTCTGGAGGTATGGAGCTCTGGAGGTATGGAGCTATGGAGCCCTGGAGCTCTGGAGGTATGGAGCTATGGTGCTATGGAGCTCTGAAGCCATGGAGCTCTGGTGCTATGGAGCTCTGGAGGTATGGAGCTCTGGAGGTATGGAGCTCTGGAGGTATGGAGCTATGGAGCCCTGGAGCTCTGGAGGTATGGAGCTATGGTGCTATGGAGCTCTGAAGCCATGGAGCTCTGGTGCTATGGAGCTATGGAGCTCTGGTGCTATGGAGCTATGGAGGTATGGAGCCACCAGCCAGCACCCTCCGTGGCTGGATCAATGGAAGTGTTTTAGGTACCAGGCAGCCAAAGGGCCGAGGCCTCACGCTCGACCACGCCGGCGCAGAGTTCCAGCCGCTCGGATAAGCTCTGTCACTCACCCGCCGCGCAGCCACCGGTAACGGGGAAATGTCGCCGCCTTGTGGACACGCCGTTGTAAATGAATGGGCTTTCGCACTTAGTGCAATTTTCGCCAACTCTCTGACTGGAGCTATGGAAGTATGGAGCTATGGAGCCACCAGCCACCCAGGCTGGAGCTATGGAGCTCTGGAGGTATGGAGCTCTGGTGCTATGGAAGTATGGAGCTATGGAGCTATGGAAGTATGGAGCTATGGAGCTATGGAGCTCTGGAAGTATGGAGCTATGGAGCTCTGGAGGTATGGAGCTATGGAGCCCTGGAGCCCTGGAGCTATGGAGCCCTGGAGCTATGGAGCTATGGAGCCCTGGAGCTATGGAGCTATGGAGCCCTGGAGCTATGGAGCTATGGAGCTCTGGTGCTATGGAGCTATGGAGCTCTGGTGCTATGGAGCTATGGAGCTCTGGTGCTATGGAGCTATGGAGCTCTGGTGCTATGGAGCTATGGAGCTCTGGAAGTATGGAGCTATGGAGCTCTGGAGGTATGGAGCTATGGAGCCCTGGAGCTATGGAGCCCTGGAGCTATGGAAGTATGGAGCTCTGGTGCTATGGAGCTCTGGTGCTATGGAGCTATGGAGCTCTGGAGCTATGGAGCTCTGGAGGTATGGAGCTATGGAGCTATGGAGCTCTGGAGGTATGGAGCTATGGAGCTATGGAAGTATGGAGCTCTGGTGCTATGGAGCTATGGAGCTCTGGTGCTATGGAGCTATGGAGCTCTGGTGCTATGGAGCTATGGAGCTCTGGAAGTATGGAGCTCTGGTGCTATGGAGCTATGGAGCTCTGGTGCTATGGAGCTATGGAGCTCTGGTGCTATGGAGCTATGGAGCTCTGGTGCTATGGAGCTCTGGTGCTATGGAGCTCTGGTGCTATGGAGCTATGGAGCTCTGGTGCTATGGAGCTATGGAGCTCTGGAGCTATGGAGCTCTGGAGGTATGGAGCTATGGAGGTATGGAGCTTTGGAGCCCTGGAGCTCTGGAGGTATGGAGCTATGGTGCTATGGAGCTCTGAAGCCATGGAGCTCTGGTGCTATGGAGCTCTGGAGCTCTGGAGGTATGGAGCTCTGGAGGTATGGAGCTATGGAGCCCTGGAGCTCTGGAGGTATGGAGCTATGGTGCTATGGAGCTCTGAAGCCATGGAGCTCTGGTGCTATGGAGCTCTGGAGCTCTGGAGGTATGGAGCTATGGAGCCCTGGAGCTCTGGAGGTATGGAGCTATGGAAGTATGGAGCTATGGAGCTATGGAAGTATGGAGCTATGGAGCTATGGAGCTCTGGAAGTATGGAGCTATGGAGTTCTGGAGGTATGGAGCTATGGAGCCCTGGAGCCCTGGAGCTATGGAGCCCTGGAGCTATGGAGCTATGGAGCCCTGGAGCTATGGAGCTATGGAGCCCTGGAGCTATGGAGCTATGGAGCTCTGGTGCTATGGAGCTATGGAGCTCTGGTGCTATGGAGCTATGGAGCTCTGGTGCTATGGAGCTATGGAGCTCTGGTGCTATGGAGCTATGGAGCTCTGGAAGTATGGAGCTATGGAGCTCTGGAGGTATGGAGCTATGGAGCTCTGGAGGTATGGAGCTATGGAGCCCTGGAGCTATGGAGCCCTGGAGCTATGGAAGTATGGAGCTCTGGTGCTATGGAGCTATGGAGCTCTGGTGCTATGGAGCTATGGAGCTCTGGAGCTATGGAGCTCTGGAGGTATGGAGCTATGGAGCTCTGGAGGTATGGAGCTATGGAGCTATGGAAGTATGGAGCTCTGGTGCTATGGAGCTCTGGAGCTATGGAGCTCTGGAGGTATGGAGCTATGGAGCTCTGGAGGTATGGAGCTATGGAGCTATGGAAGTATGGAGCTCTGGTGCTATGGAGCTATGGAGCTCTGGTGCTATGGAGCTATGGAGCTCTGGTGCTATGGAGCTATGGAGCTATGGAGCTCTGGAAGTATGGAGCTCTGGTGCTATGGAGCTATGGAGCTCTGGTGCTATGGAGCTATGGAGCTCTGGTGCTATGGAGCTATGGAGCTCTGGTGCTATGGAGCTATGGTGCTATGGAGCTCTGGTGCTATGGAGCTATGGAGCTCTGGTGCTATGGAGCTATGGAGCTCTGGAGGTATGGAGCTCTGGAGGTATGGAGCTCTGGAGGTATGGAGCTTTGGAGCCCTGGAGCTCTGGAGGTATGGAGCTATGGTGCTATGGAGCTCTGAAGCCATGGAGCTCTGGTGCTATGGAGCTATGGAGCTCTGGTGCTATGGAGCTATGGAGGTATGGAGCTATGGAGCCCTGGAGCTCTGGAGGTATGGAGCTATGGTGCTATGGAGCTCTGAAGCCATGGAGCTCTGGTGCTATGGAGCTCTGGAGCTCTGGAGGTATGGAGCTCTGGAGGTATGGAGCTATGGAGCCCTGGAGCTCTGGAGGTATGGAGCTATGGTGCTATGGAGCTCTGAAGCCATGGAGCTCTGGTGCTATGGAGCTCTGGAGCTCTGGAGGTATGGAGCTCTGGAGGTATGGAGCTCTGGAGGTATGGAGCTATGGAGCCCTGGAGCTCTGGAGGTATGGAGCTATGGTGCTATGGAGCTCTGAAGCCATGGAGCTCTGGTGCTATGGAGCTCTGGAGGTATGGAGCTCTGGAGGTATGGAGCTCTGGAGGTATGGAGCTATGGAGCCCTGGAGCTCTGGAGGTATGGAGCTATGGTGCTATGGAGCTCTGAAGCCATGGAGCTCTGGTGCTATGGAGCTATGGAGCTCTGGTGCTATGGAGCTATGGAGGTATGGAGCCACCAGCCAGCACCCTCCGTGGCTGGATCAATGGAAGTGTTTTAGGTACCAGGCAGCCAAAGGGCCGAGGCCTCACGCTCGACCACGCCGGCGCAGAGTTCCAGCCGCTCGGATAAGCTCTGTCACTCACCCGCCGCGCAGCCACCGGTAACGGGGAAATGTCGCCGCCTTGTGGACACGCCGTTGTAAATGAATGGGCTTTCGCACTTAGTGCAATTTTCGCCAACTCTCTGACTTAGAGCTATGGAAGTATGGAGCTATGGAGCCACCAGCCACCCAGGCTGGAGCTCTGGAGCTCTGGAGGTATGGAGCTCTGGTGCTATGGAAGTATGGAGCTCTGGTGCTATGGAAGTATGGAGCTATGGAGGTATGGAAGTATGGAGCTATGGAAGTATGGAGCTATGGAGCTCTGGAAGTATGGAGCTATGGAGCTCTGGAGGTATGGAGCCCTGGAGCTATGGAGCCCTGGAGCTATGGAAGTATGGAGCTCTGGTGCTATGGAGCTATGGAGCTCTGGTGCTATGGAGCTCTGGTGCTATGGAGCTCTGGTGCTATGGAGCTATGGAGCTCTGGTGCTATGGAGCTATGGAGCTCTGGAGGTATGGAGCTCTGGAGGTATGGAGCTCTGGAGGTATGGAGCTATGGAGCCCTGGAGCTCTGGAGGTATGGAGCTATGGTGCTATGGAGCTCTGAAGCCATGGAGCTCTGGTGCTATGGAGCTCTGGAGCTCTGGAGGTATGGAGCTCTGGAGGTATGGAGCTATGGAGCCCTGGAGCTCTGGAGGTATGGAGCTATGGAGCTCTGAAGCCATGGAGCTCTGGTGCTATGGAGGTATGGAGCTCTGGAGGTATGGAGCTCTGGAGGTATGGAGCTCTGGAGGTATGGAGCTATGGAGCCCTGGAGCTCTGGAGGTATGGAGCTATGGTGCTATGGAGCTCTGAAGCCATGGAGCTCTGGTGCTATGGAGCTCTGGAGGTATGGAGCTCTGGAGGTATGGAGCTCTGGAGGTATGGAGCTATGGAGCCCTGGAGCTCTGGAGGTATGGAGCTATGGTGCTATGGAGCTCTGAAGCCATGGAGCTCTGGTGCTATGGAGCTCTGGAGGTATGGAGCTCTGGAGGTATGGAGCTCTGGAGGTATGGAGCTATGGAGCCCTGGAGCTCTGGAGGTATGGAGCTATGGTGCTATGGAGCTCTGAAGCCATGGAGCTCTGGTGCTATGGAGCTATGGAGCTCTGGTGCTATGGAGCTATGGAGGTATGGAGCCACCAGCCAGCACCCTCCGTGGCTGGATCAATGGAAGTGTTTTAGGTACCAGGCAGCCAAAGGGCCGAGGCCTCACGCTCGACCACGCCGGCGCAGAGTTCCAGCCGCTCGGATAAGCTCTGTCACTCACCCGCCGCGCAGCCACCGGTAACGGGGAAATGTCGCCGCCTTGTGGACACGCCGTTGTAAATGAATGGGCTTTCGCACTTAGTGCAATTTTCGCCAACTCTCTGACTTAGAGCTATGGAAGTATGGAGCTATGGAGCCACCAGCCACCCAGGCTGGAGCTCTGGAGCTCTGGAGGTATGGAGCTCTGGTGCTATGGAAGTATGGAGCTCTGGTGCTATGGAAGTATGGAGCTATGGAGGTATGGAAGTATGGAGCTATGGAAGTATGGAGCTATGGAGCTCTGGAAGTATGGAGCTATGGAGCTCTGGAGGTATGGAGCCCTGGAGCTATGGAGCCCTGGAGCTATGGAAGTATGGAGCTCTGGTGCTATGGAGCTATGGAGCTCTGGTGCTATGGAGCTATGGAGCTATGGAGCTCTGGAGCTATGGAGCTCTGGAGGTATGCAGCTATGGAGCTATGGAGCTCTGGAGGTATGGAGCTATGGAGCTATGGAAGTATGGAGCTCTGGTGCTATGGAGCTATGGAGCTCTGGTGCTATGGAGCTATGGAGCTCTGGTGCTATGGAGCTATGGAGCTATGGAGCTCTGGAAGTATGGAGCTCTGGTGCTATGGAGCTATGGAGCTCTGGTGCTATGGAGCTATGGAGCTCTGGTGCTATGGAGCTATGGAGCTCTGGTGCTATGGAGCTCTGGTGCTATGGAGCTCTGGTGCTATGGAGCTATGGAGCTCTGGTGCTATGGAGCTATGGAGCTCTGGAGGTATGGAGCTCTGGAGGTATGGAGCTCTGGAGGTATGGAGCTATGGAGCCCTGGAGCTCTGGAGGTATGGAGCTATGGTGCTATGGAGCTCTGAAGCCATGGAGCTCTGGTGCTATGGAGCTCTGGAGCTCTGGAGGTATGGAGCTCTGGAGGTATGGAGCTATGGAGCCCTGGAGCTCTGGAGGTATGGAGCTATGGAGCTCTGAAGCCATGGAGCTCTGGTGCTATGGAGCTCTGGAGCTCTGGAGGTATTGAGCTCTGGAGGTATGGAGCTCTGGAGGTATGGAGCTATGGAGCCCTGGAGCTCTGGAGGTATGGAGCTATGGTGCTATGGAGCTCTGAAGCCATGGAGCTCTGGTGCTATGGAGCTCTGGAGGTATGGAGCTCTGGAGGTATGGAGCTCTGGAGGTATGGAGCTATGGAGCCCTGGAGCTCTGGAGGTATGGAGCTATGGTGCTATGGAGCTCTGAAGCCATGGAGCTCTGGTGCTATGGAGCTCTGGAGGTATGGAGCTCTGGAGGTATGGAGCTCTGGAGGTATGGAGCTATGGAGCCCTGGAGCTCTGGAGGTATGGAGCTATGGTGCTATGGAGCTCTGAAGCCATGGAGCTCTGGTGCTATGGAGCTATGGAGCTCTGGTGCTATGGAGCTATGGAGGTATGGAGCCACCAGCCAGCACCCTCCGTGGCTGGATCAATGGAAGTGTTTTAGGTACCAGGCAGCCAAAGGGCCGAGGCCTCACGCTCGACCACGCCGGCGCAGAGTTCCAGCCGCTCGGATAAGCTCTGTCACTCACCCGCCGCGCAGCCACCGGTAACGGGGAAATGTCGCCGCCTGGCGGACACGCCGTTGTAAATGAATGGGCTTTCGCACTTAGTGCAATTTTCGCCAACTCTCTGACTTAGAGCTATGGAAGTATGGAGCTATGGAGGCACCAGCCACCCAGGCTGGAGCTCTGGAGCTCTGGAGGTATGGAGCTCTGGTGCTATGGAAGTATGGAGCTCTGGTGCTATGGAAGTATGGAGCTATGGAGGTATGGAAGTATGGAGCTATGGAAGTATGGAGCTATGGAGCTCTGGAAGTATGGAGCTATGGAGCTCTGGAGGTATGGAGCTATGGAGCCCTGGAGCTATGGAGCCCTGGAGCTATGGAAGTATGGAGCTCTGGTGCTATGGAGCTATGGAGCTCTGGTGCTATGGAGCTATGGAGCTCTGGAGCTATGGAGCTCTGGAGGTATGGAGCTATGGAGCTCTGGAGGTATGGAGCTATGGAGCTATGGAAGTATGGAGCTCTGGTGCTATGGAGCTATGGAGCTCTGGTGCTATGGAGCTATGGAGCTCTGGTGCTATGGAGCTATGGAGCTATGGAGCTCTGGAAGTATGGAGCTCTGGTGCTATGGAGCTATGGAGCTCTGGTGCTATGGAGCTATGGAGCTCTGGTGCTATGGAGCTATGGAGCTCTGGTGCTATGGAGCTCTGGTGCTATGGAGCTATGGAGCTCTGGTGCTATGGAGCTATGGAGCTCTGGAGGTATGGAGCTCTGGAGGTATGGAGCTCTGGAGGTATGGAGCTTTGGAGCCCTGGAGCTCTGGAGGTATGGAGCTATGGTGCTATGGAGCTCTGAAGCCATGGAGCTCTGGTGCTATGGAGCTCTGGAGCTCTGGAGGTATGGAGCTCTGGAGGTATGGAGCTATGGAGCCCTGGAGCTCTGGAGGTATGGAGCTATGGTGCTATGGAGCTCTGAAGCCATGGAGCTCTGGTGCTATGGAGCTCTGGAGCTCTGGAGGTATGGAGCTCTGGAGGTATGGAGCTATGGAGCCCTGGAGCTCTGGAGGTATGGAGCTATGGTGCTATGGAGCTCTGAAGCCATGGAGCTCTGGTGCTATGGAGCTCTGGAGCTCTGGAGGTATGGAGCTCTGGAGGTATGGAGCTCTGGAGGTATGGAGCTATGGAGCCCTGGAGCTCTGGAGGTATGGAGCTATGGTGCTATGGAGCTCTGAAGCCATGGAGCTCTGGTGCTATGGAGCTCTGGAGGTATGGAGCTCTGGAGGTATGGAGCTCTGGAGGTATGGAGCTATGGAGCCCTGGAGCTCTGGAGGTATGGAGCTATGGTGCTATGGAGCTCTGAAGCCATGGAGCTCTGGTGCTATGGAGCTCTGGAGGTATGGATCTCTGGAGGTATGGAGCTCTGGAGGTATGGAGCTATGGAGCTCTGGAGGTATGGAGCTATGGTGCTATGGAGCTCTGAAGCCATGGAGCTCTGGTGCTATGGAGCTCTGGAGGTATGGAGCTCTGGAGGTATGGAGCTCTGGAGGTATGGAGCTATGGAGCCCTGGAGCTCTGGAGGTATGGAGCTATGGTGCTATGGAGCTCTGAAGCCATGGAGCTCTGGTGCTATGGAGCTATGGAGCTCTGGTGCTATGGAGCTATGGAGGTATGGAGCCACCAGCCAGCACCCTCCGTGGCTGGATCAATGGAAGTGTTTTAGGTACCAGGCAGCCAAAGGGCCGAGGCCTCACGCTCGACCACGCCGGCGCAGAGTTCCAGCCGCTCGGATAAGCTCTGTCACTCACCCGCCGCGCAGCCACCGGTAACGGGGAAATGTCGCCGCCTTGTGGACACGCCGTTGTAAATGAATGGGCTTTCGCACTTAGTGCAATTTTCGCCAACTCTCTGACTTAGAGCTATGGAAGTATGGAGCTATGGAGCCACCAGCCACCCAGGCTGGAGCTCTGGAGCTCTGGAGGTATGGAGCTCTGGTGCTATGGAAGTATGGAGCTCTGGTGCTATGGAAGTATGGAGCTATGGAGGTATGGAAGTATGGAGCTATGGAAGTATGGAGCTATGGAGCTCTGGAAGTATGGAGCTATGGAGCTCTGGAGGTATGGAGCCCTGGAGCTATGGAGCCCTGGAGCTATGGAAGTATGGAGCTCTGGTGCTATGGAGCTATGGAGCTCTGGTGCTATGGAGCTCTGGTGCTATGGAGCTCTGGTGCTATGGAGCTATGGAGCTCTGGTGCTATGGAGCTATGGAGCTCTGGAGGTATGGAGCTCTGGAGGTATGGAGCTCTGGAGGTATGGAGCTATGGAGCCCTGGAGCTCTGGAGGTATGGAGCTATGGTGCTATGGAGCTCTGAAGCCATGGAGCTCTGGTGCTATGGAGCTCTGGAGCTCTGGAGGTATGGAGCTCTGGAGGTATGGAGCTATGGAGCCCTGGAGCTCTGGAGGTATGGAGCTATGGAGCTCTGAAGCCATGGAGCTCTGGTGCTATGGAGCTCTGGAGCTCTGGAGGTATGGAGCTCTGGAGGTATGGAGCTCTGGAGGTATGGAGCTATGGAGCCCTGGAGCTCTGGAGGTATGGAGCTATGGTGCTATGGAGCTCTGAAGCCATGGAGCTCTGGTGCTATGGAGCTCTGGAGGTATGGAGCTCTGGAGGTATGGAGCTCTGGAGGTATGGAGCTATGGAGCCCTGGAGCTCTGGAGGTATGGAGCTATGGTGCTATGGAGCTCTGAAGCCATGGAGCTCTGGTGCTATGGAGCTCTGGAGGTATGGAGCTCTGGAGGTATGGAGCTCTGGAGGTATGGAGCTATGGAGCCCTGGAGCTCTGGAGGTATGGAGCTATGGTGCTATGGAGCTCTGAAGCCATGGAGCTCTGGTGCTATGGAGCTATGGAGCTCTGGTGCTATGGAGCTATGGAGGTATGGAGCCACCAGCCAGCACCCTCCGTGGCTGGATCAATGGAAGTGTTTTAGGTACCAGGCAGCCAAAGGGCCGAGGCCTCACGCTCGACCACGCCGGCGCAGAGTTCCAGCCGCTCGGATAAGCTCTGTCACTCACCCGCCGCGCAGCCACCGGTAACGGGGAAATGTCGCCGCCTGGCGGACACGCCGTTGTAAATGAATGGGCTTTCGCACTTAGTGCAATTTTCGCCAACTCTCTGACTTAGAGCTATGGAAGTATGGAGCTATGGAGGCACCAGCCACCCAGGCTGGAGCTATGGAGCTCTGGAGGTATGGAGCTATGGAGCTCTGGAGGTATGGAGCTATGGAGCTATGGAGCTCTGGAGGTATGGAGCTATGGAGCTATGGAAGTATGGAGCTCTGGTGCTATGGAGCTATGGAGCTCTGGTGCTATGGAGCTATGGAGCTCTGGTGCTATGGAGCTATGGAGCTATGGAGCTCTGGAAGTATGGAGCTCTGGTGCTATGGAGCTATGGAGCTCTGGTGCTATGGAGCTATGGAGCTCTGGTGCTATGGAGCTATGGAGCTCTGGTGCTATGGAGCTCTGGTGCTATGGAGCTCTGGTGCTATGGAGCTATGGAGCTCTGGTGCTATGGCGCTATGGAGCTCTGGAGGTATGGAGCTCTGGAGGTATGGAGCTCTGGAGGTATGGAGCTTTGGAGCCCTGGAGCTCTGGAGGTATGGAGCTATGGTGCTATGGAGCTCTGAAGCCATGGAGCTCTGGTGCTATGGAGCTCTGGAGCTCTGGAGGTATGGAGCTCTGGAGGTATGGAGCTATGGAGCCCTGGAGCTCTGGAGGTATGGAGCTATGGTGCTATGGAGCTCTGAAGCCATGGAGCTCTGGTGCTATGGAGCTCTGGAGCTCTGGAGGTATGGAGCTCTGGAGGTATGGAGCTATGGAGCCCTGGAGCTCTGGAGGTATGGAGCTATGGAAGTATGGAGCTATGGAGCTATGGAAGTATGGAGCTATGGAGCTATGGAGCTCTGGAAGTATGGAGCTATGGAGTTCTGGAGGTATGGAGCTATGGAGCCCTGGAGCCCTGGAGCTATGGAGCCCTGGAGCTATGGAGCTATGGAGCCCTGGAGCTATGGAGCTATGGAGCCCTGGAGCTATGGAGCTATGGAGCTCTGGTGCTATGGAGCTATGGAGCTCTGGTGCTATGGAGCTATGGAGCTCTGGTGCTATGGAGCTATGGAGCTCTGGTGCTATGGAGCTATGGAGCTCTGGAAGTATGGAGCTATGGAGCTCTGGAGGTATGGAGCTATGGAGCTCTGGAGGTATGGAGCTATGGAGCCCTGGAGCTATGGAGCCCTGGAGCTATGGAAGTATGGAGCTCTGGTGCTATGGAGCTATGGAGCTCTGGTGCTATGGAGCTATGGAGCTCTGGAGCTATGGAGCTCTGGAGGTATGGAGCTATGGAGCTCTGGAGGTATGGAGCTATGGAGCTATGGAAGTATGGAGCTCTGGTGCTATGGAGCTCTGGAGCTATGGAGCTCTGGAGGTATGGAGCTATGGAGCTCTGGAGGTATGGAGCTATGGAGCTATGGAAGTATGGAGCTCTGGTGCTATGGAGCTATGGAGCTCTGGTGCTATGGAGCTATGGAGCTCTGGTGCTATGGAGCTATGGAGCTATGGAGCTCTGGAAGTATGGAGCTCTGGTGCTATGGAGCTATGGAGCTCTGGTGCTATGGAGCTATGGAGCTCTGGTGCTATGGAGCTATGGAGCTCTGGTGCTATGGAGCTATGGTGCTATGGAGCTCTGGTGCTATGGAGCTATGGAGCTCTGGTGCTATGGAGCTATGGAGCTCTGGAGGTATGGAGCTCTGGAGGTATGGAGCTCTGGAGGTATGGAGCTTTGGAGCCCTGGAGCTCTGGAGGTATGGAGCTATGGTGCTATGGAGCTCTGAAGCCATGGAGCTCTGGTGCTATGGAGCTATGGAGCTCTGGTGCTATGGAGCTATGGAGGTATGGAGCTATGGAGCCCTGGAGCTCTGGAGGTATGGAGCTATGGTGCTATGGAGCTCTGAAGCCATGGAGCTCTGGTGCTATGGAGCTCTGGAGCTCTGGAGGTATGGAGCTCTGGAGGTATGGAGCTATGGAGCCCTGGAGCTCTGGAGGTATGGAGCTATGGTGCTATGGAGCTCTGAAGCCATGGAGCTCTGGTGCTATGGAGCTCTGGAGCTCTGGAGGTATGGAGCTCTGGAGGTATGGAGCTCTGGAGGTATGGAGCTATGGAGCCCTGGAGCTCTGGAGGTATGGAGCTATGGTGCTATGGAGCTCTGAAGCCATGGAGCTCTGGTGCTATGGAGCTCTGGAGGTATGGAGCTCTGGAGGTATGGAGCTCTGGAGGTATGGAGCTATGGAGCCCTGGAGCTCTGGAGGTATGGAGCTATGGTGCTATGGAGCTCTGAAGCCATGGAGCTCTGGTGCTATGGAGCTATGGAGCTCTGGTGCTATGGAGCTATGGAGGTATGGAGCCACCAGCCAGCACCCTCCGTGGCTGGATCAATGGAAGTGTTTTAGGTACCAGGCAGCCAAAGGGCCGAGGCCTCACGCTCGACCACGCCGGCGCAGAGTTCCAGCCGCTCGGATAAGCTCTGTCACTCACCCGCCGCGCAGCCACCGGTAACGGGGAAATGTCGCCGCCTTGTGGACACGCCGTTGTAAATGAATGGGCTTTCGCACTTAGTGCAATTTTCGCCAACTCTCTGACTTAGAGCTATGGAAGTATGGAGCTATGGAGCCACCAGCCACCCAGGCTGGAGCTCTGGAGCTCTGGAGGTATGGAGCTCTGGTGCTATGGAAGTATGGAGCTCTGGTGCTATGAAAGTATGGAGCTATGGAGGTATGGAAGTATGGAGCTATGGAAGTATGGAGCTATGGAGCTCTGGAAGTATGGAGCTATGGAGCTCTGGAGGTATGGAGCCCTGGAGCTATGGAGCCCTGGAGCTATGGAAGTATGGAGCTCTGGTGCTATGGAGCTATGGAGCTCTGGTGCTATGGAGCTCTGGTGCTATGGAGCTCTGGTGCTATGGAGCTATGGAGCTCTGGTGCTATGGAGCTATGGAGCTCTGGAGGTATGGAGCTCTGGAGGTATGGAGCTCTGGAGGTATGGAGCTATGGAGCCCTGGAGCTCTGGAGGTATGGAGCTATGGTGCTATGGAGCTCTGAAGCCATGGAGCTCTGGTGCTATGGAGCTCTGGAGCTCTGGAGGTATGGAGCTCTGGAGGTATGGAGCTATGGAGCCCTGGAGCTCTGGAGGTATGGAGCTATGGAGCTCTGAAGCCATGGAGCTCTGGTGCTATGGAGCTCTGGAGCTCTGGAGGTATGGAGCTCTGGAGGTATGGAGCTCTGGAGGTATGGAGCTATGGAGCCCTGGAGCTCTGGAGGTATGGAGCTATGGTGCTATGGAGCTCTGAAGCCATGGAGCTCTGGTGCTATGGAGCTCTGGAGGTATGGAGCTCTGGAGGTATGGAGCTCTGGAGGTATGGAGCTATGGAGCCCTGGAGCTCTGGAGGTATGGAGCTATGGTGCTATGGAGCTCTGAAGCCATGGAGCTCTGGTGCTATGGAGCTCTGGAGGTATGGAGCTCTGGAGGTATGGAGCTCTGGAGGTATGGAGCTATGGAGCCCTGGAGCTCTGGAGGTATGGAGCTATGGTGCTATGGAGCTCTGAAGCCATGGAGCTCTGGTGCTATGGAGCTATGGAGCTCTGGTGCTATGGAGCTATGGAGGTATGGAGCCACCAGCCAGCACCCTCCGTGGCTGGATCAATGGAAGTGTTTTAGGTACCAGGCAGCCAAAGGGCCGAGGCCTCACGCTCGACCACGCCGGCGCAGAGTTCCAGCCGCTCGGATAAGCTCTGTCACTCACCCGCCGCGCAGCCACCGGTAACGGGGAAATGTCGCCGCCTGGCGGACACGCCGTTGTAAATGAATGGGCTTTCGCACTTAGTGCAATTTTCGCCAACTCTCTGACTTAGAGCTATGGAAGTATGGAGCTATGGAGGCACCAGCCACCCAGGCTGGAGCTATGGAGCTCTGGAGGTATGGAGCTCAGGTGCTATGGAAGTATGGAGCTATGGAGCTATGGAAGTATGGAGCTATGGAGCTATGGAGCTCTGGAAGTATGGAGCTATGGAGCTCTGGAGGTATGGAGCTATGGAGCCCTGGAGCCCTGGAGCTATGGAGCTCTGGTGCTATGGAGGTATGGAGCTCTGGAGGTATGGAGCTCTGGAGGTATGGAGCTATGGAGCTATGGAGCCCTGGAGCTATGGAGCTATGGAGCCCTGGAGCTATGGAGCTATGGAGCCCTGGAGCTATGGAGCTATGGAGCTCTGGTGCTATGGAGCTATGGAGCTCTGGTGCTATGGAGCTATGGAGCTCTGGTGCTATGGAGCTATGGAGCTCTGGTGCTATGGAGCTATGGAGCTCTGGAAGTATGGAGCTATGGAGCTCTGGAGGTATGGAGCTATGGAGCCCTGGAGCTATGGAGCCCTGGAGCTATGGAAGTATGGAGCTCTGGTGCTATGGAGCTCTGGTGCTATGGAGCTATGGAGCTCTGGAGCTATGGAGCTCTGGAGGTATGGAGCTATGGAGCTATGGAGCTCTGGAGGTATGGAGCTATGGAGCTATGGAAGTATGGAGCTCTGGTGCTATGGAGCTATGGAGCTCTGGTGCTATGGAGCTATGGAGCTCTGGTGCTATGGAGCTATGGAGCTATGGAGCTCTGGAAGTATGGAGCTCTGGTGCTATGGAGCTATGGAGCTCTGGTGCTATGGAGCTATGGAGCTCTGGTGCTATGGAGCTATGGAGCTCTGGTGCTATGGAGCTCTGGTGCTATGGAGCTCTGGTGCTATGGAGCTATGGAGCTCTGGTGCTATGGCGCTATGGAGCTCTGGAGGTATGGAGCTCTGGAGGTATGGAGCTCTGGAGGTATGGAGCTTTGGAGCCCTGGAGCTCTGGAGGTATGGAGCTATGGTGCTATGGAGCTCTGAAGCCATGGAGCTCTGGTGCTATGGAGCTCTGGAGCTCTGGAGGTATGGAGCTCTGGAGGTATGGAGCTATGGAGCCCTGGAGCTCTGGAGGTATGGAGCTATGGTGCTATGGAGCTCTGAAGCCATGGAGCTCTGGTGCTATGGAGCTCTGGAGCTCTGGAGGTATGGAGCTCTGGAGGTATGGAGCTATGGAGCCCTGGAGCTCTGGAGGTATGGAGCTATGGAAGTATGGAGCTATGGAGCTATGGAAGTATGGAGCTATGGAGCTATGGAGCTCTGGAAGTATGGAGCTATGGAGTTCTGGAGGTATGGAGCTATGGAGCCCTGGAGCCCTGGAGCTATGGAGCCCTGGAGCTATGGAGCTATGGAGCCCTGGAGCTATGGAGCTATGGAGCCCTGGAGCTATGGAGCTATGGAGCTCTGGTGCTATGGAGCTATGGAGCTCTGGTGCTATGGAGCTATGGAGCTCTGGTGCTATGGAGCTATGGAGCTCTGGTGCTATGGAGCTATGGAGCTCTGGAAGTATGGAGCTATGGAGCTCTGGAGGTATGGAGCTATGGAGCTCTGGAGGTATGGAGCTATGGAGCCCTGGAGCTATGGAGCCCTGGAGCTATGGAAGTATGGAGCTCTGGTGCTATGGAGCTATGGAGCTCTGGTGCTATGGAGCTATGGAGCTCTGGAGCTATGGAGCTCTGGAGGTATGGAGCTATGGAGCTCTGGAGGTATGGAGCTATGGAGCTATGGAAGTATGGAGCTCTGGTGCTATGGAGCTCTGGAGCTATGGAGCTCTGGAGGTATGGAGCTATGGAGCTCTGGAGGTATGGAGCTATGGAGCTATGGAAGTATGGAGCTCTGGTGCTATGGAGCTATGGAGCTCTGGTGCTATGGAGCTATGGAGCTCTGGTGCTATGGAGCTATGGAGCTATGGAGCTCTGGAAGTATGGAGCTCTGGTGCTATGGAGCTATGGAGCTCTGGTGCTATGGAGCTATGGAGCTCTGGTGCTATGGAGCTATGGAGCTCTGGTGCTATGGAGCTATGGTGCTATGGAGCTCTGGTGCTATGGAGCTATGGAGCTCTGGTGCTATGGAGCTATGGAGCTCTGGAGGTATGGAGCTCTGGAGGTATGGAGCTCTGGAGGTATGGAGCTTTGGAGCCCTGGAGCTCTGGAGGTATGGAGCTATGGTGCTATGGAGCTCTGAAGCCATGGAGCTCTGGTGCTATGGAGCTATGGAGCTCTGGTGCTATGGAGCTATGGAGGTATGGAGCTATGGAGCCCTGGAGCTCTGGAGGTATGGAGCTATGGTGCTATGGAGCTCTGAAGCCATGGAGCTCTGGTGCTATGGAGCTCTGGAGCTCTGGAGGTATGGAGCTCTGGAGGTATGGAGCTATGGAGCCCTGGAGCTCTGGAGGTATGGAGCTATGGTGCTATGGAGCTCTGAAGCCATGGAGCTCTGGTGCTATGGAGCTCTGGAGCTCTGGAGGTATGGAGCTCTGGAGGTATGGAGCTCTGGAGGTATGGAGCTATGGAGCCCTGGAGCTCTGGAGGTATGGAGCTATGGTGCTATGGAGCTCTGAAGCCATGGAGCTCTGGTGCTATGGAGCTCTGGAGGTATGGAGCTCTGGAGGTATGGAGCTCTGGAGGTATGGAGCTATGGAGCCCTGGAGCTCTGGAGGTATGGAGCTATGGTGCTATGGAGCTCTGAAGCCATGGAGCTCTGGTGCTATGGAGCTATGGAGCTCTGGTGCTATGGAGCTATGGAGGTATGGAGCCACCAGCCAGCACCCTCCGTGGCTGGATCAATGGAAGTGTTTTAGGTACCAGGCAGCCAAAGGGCCGAGGCCTCACGCTCGACCACGCCGGCGCAGAGTTCCAGCCGCTCGGATAAGCTCTGTCACTCACCCGCCGCGCAGCCACCGGTAACGGGGAAATGTCGCCGCCTTGTGGACACGCCGTTGTAAATGAATGGGCTTTCGCACTTAGTGCAATTTTCGCCAACTCTCTGACTTAGAGCTATGGAAGTATGGAGCTATGGAGCCACCAGCCACCCAGGCTGGAGCTCTGGAGCTCTGGAGGTATGGAGCTCTGGTGCTATGGAAGTATGGAGCTCTGGTGCTATGGAAGTATGGAGCTATGGAGGTATGGAAGTATGGAGCTATGGAAGTATGGAGCTATGGAGCTCTGGAAGTATGGAGCTATGGAGCTCTGGAGGTATGGAGCCCTGGAGCTATGGAGCCCTGGAGCTATGGAAGTATGGAGCTCTGGTGCTATGGAGCTATGGAGCTCTGGTGCTATGGAGCTCTGGTGCTATGGAGCTCTGGTGCTATGGAGCTATGGAGCTCTGGTGCTATGGAGCTATGGAGCTCTGGAGGTATGGAGCTCTGGAGGTATGGAGCTCTGGAGCTCTGGAGGTATGGAGCTCTGGAGGTATGGAGCTATGGAGCCCTGGAGCTCTGGAGGTATGGAGCTATGGAGCTCTGAAGCCATGGAGCTCTGGTGCTATGGAGCTCTGGAGCTCTGGAGGTATGGAGCTCTGGAGGTATGGAGCTCTGGAGGTATGGAGCTATGGAGCCCTGGAGCTCTGGAGGTATGGAGCTATGGTGCTATGGAGCTCTGAAGCCATGGAGCTCTGGTGCTATGGAGCTCTGGAGGTATGGAGCTCTGGAGGTATGGAGCTCTGGAGGTATGGAGCTATGGAGCCCTGGAGCTCTGGAGGTATGGAGCTATGGTGCTATGGAGCTCTGAAGCCATGGAGCTCTGGTGCTATGGAGCTCTGGAGGTATGGAGCTCTGGAGGTATGGAGCTCTGGAGGTATGGAGCTATGGAGCTATGGAGCCCTGGAGCTCTGGAGGTATGGAGCTATGGTGCTATGGAGCTCTGAAGCCATGGAGCTCTGGTGCTATGGAGCTATGGAGCTCTGGTGCTATGGAGCTATGGAGGTATGGAGCCACCAGCCAGCACCCTCCGTGGCTGGATCAATGGAAGTGTTTTAGGTACCAGGCAGCCAAAGGGCCGAGGCCTCACGCTCGACCACGCCGGCGCAGAGTTCCAGCCGCTCGGATAAGCTCTGTCACTCACCCGCCGCGCAGCCACCGGTAACGGGGAAATGTCGCCGCCTTGTGGACACGCCGTTGTAAATGAATGGGCTTTCGCACTTAGTGCAATTTTCGCCAACTCTCTGACTGGAGCTATGGAAGTATGGAGCTATGGAGCCACCAGCCACCCAGGCTGGAGCTATGGAGCTCTGGAGGTATGGAGCTCTGGTGCTATGGAAGTATGGAGCTATGGAGCTATGGAAGTATGGAGCTATGGAGCTATGGAGCTCTGGAAGTATGGAGCTATGGAGCTCTGGAGGTATGGAGCTATGGAGCCCTGGAGCCCTGGAGCTATGGAGCCCTGGAGCTATGGAGCTATGGAGCCCTGGAGCTATGGAGCTATGGAGCCCTGGAGCTATGGAGCTATGGAGCTCTGGTGCTATGGAGCTATGGAGCTCTGGTGCTATGGAGCTATGGAGCTCTGGTGCTATGGAGCTATGGAGCTCTGGTGCTATGGAGCTATGGAGCTCTGGAAGTATGGAGCTATGGAGCTCTGGAGGTATGGAGCTATGGAGCCCTGGAGCTATGGAGCCCTGGAGCTATGGAAGTATGGAGCTCTGGTGCTATGGAGCTCTGGTGCTATGGAGCTATGGAGCTCTGGAGCTATGGAGCTCTGGAGGTATGGAGCTATGGAGCTATGGAGCTCTGGAGGTATGGAGCTATGGAGCTATGGAAGTATGGAGCTCTGGTGCTATGGAGCTATGGAGCTCTGGTGCTATGGAGCTATGGAGCTCTGGTGCTATGGAGCTATGGAGCTCTGGAAGTATGGAGCTCTGGTGCTATGGAGCTATGGAGCTCTGGTGCTATGGAGCTATGGAGCTCTGGTGCTATGGAGCTATGGAGCTCTGGTGCTATGGAGCTCTGGTGCTATGGAGCTCTGGTGCTATGGAGCTATGGAGCTCTGGTGCTATGGAGCTATGGAGCTCTGGAGCTATGGAGCTCTGGAGGTATGGAGCTATGGAGGTATGGAGCTTTGGAGCCCTGGAGCTCTGGAGGTATGGAGCTATGGTGCTATGGAGCTCTGAAGCCATGGAGCTCTGGTGCTATGGAGCTCTGGAGCTCTGGAGGTATGGAGCTCTGGAGGTATGGAGCTATGGAGCCCTGGAGCTCTGGAGGTATGGAGCTATGGTGCTATGGAGCTCTGAAGCCATGGAGCTCTGGTGCTATGGAGCTCTGGAGCTCTGGAGGTATGGAGCTATGGAGCCCTGGAGCTCTGGAGGTATGGAGCTATGGAAGTATGGAGCTATGGAGCTATGGAAGTATGGAGCTATGGAGCTATGGAGCTCTGGAAGTATGGAGCTATGGAGTTCTGGAGGTATGGAGCTATGGAGCCCTGGAGCCCTGGAGCTATGGAGCCCTGGAGCTATGGAGCTATGGAGCCCTGGAGCTATGGAGCTATGGAGCCCTGGAGCTATGGAGCTATGGAGCTCTGGTGCTATGGAGCTATGGAGCTCTGGTGCTATGGAGCTATGGAGCTCTGGTGCTATGGAGCTATGGAGCTCTGGTGCTATGGAGCTATGGAGCTCTGGAAGTATGGAGCTATGGAGCTCTGGAGGTATGGAGCTATGGAGCTCTGGAGGTATGGAGCTATGGAGCCCTGGAGCTATGGAGCCCTGGAGCTATGGAAGTATGGAGCTCTGGTGCTATGGAGCTATGGAGCTCTGGTGCTATGGAGCTATGGAGCTCTGGAGCTATGGAGCTCTGGAGGTATGGAGCTATGGAGCTCTGGAGGTATGGAGCTATGGAGCTATGGAAGTATGGAGCTCTGGTGCTATGGAGCTCTGGAGCTATGGAGCTCTGGAGGTATGGAGCTATGGAGCTCTGGAGGTATGGAGCTATGGAGCTATGGAAGTATGGAGCTCTGGTGCTATGGAGCTATGGAGCTCTGGTGCTATGGAGCTATGGAGCTCTGGTGCTATGGAGCTATGGAGCTATGGAGCTCTGGAAGTATGGAGCTCTGGTGCTATGGAGCTATGGAGCTCTGGTGCTATGGAGCTATGGAGCTCTGGTGCTATGGAGCTATGGAGCTCTGGTGCTATGGAGCTATGGTGCTATGGAGCTCTGGTGCTATGGAGCTATGGAGCTCTGGTGCTATGGAGCTATGGAGCTCTGGAGGTATGGAGCTCTGGAGGTATGGAGCTCTGGAGGTATGGAGCTTTGGAGCCCTGGAGCTCTGGAGGTATGGAGCTATGGTGCTATGGAGCTCTGAAGCCATGGAGCTCTGGTGCTATGGAGCTATGGAGCTCTGGTGCTATGGAGCTATGGAGGTATGGAGCTATGGAGCCCTGGAGCTCTGGAGGTATGGAGCTATGGTGCTATGGAGCTCTGAAGCCATGGAGCTCTGGTGCTATGGAGCTCTGGAGCTCTGGAGGTATGGAGCTCTGGAGGTATGGAGCTATGGAGCCCTGGAGCTCTGGAGGTATGGAGCTATGGTGCTATGGAGCTCTGAAGCCATGGAGCTCTGGTGCTATGGAGCTCTGGAGCTCTGGAGGTATGGAGCTCTGGAGGTATGGAGCTCTGGAGGTATGGAGCTATGGAGCCCTGGAGCTCTGGAGGTATGGAGCTATGGTGCTATGGAGCTCTGAAGCCATGGAGCTCTGGTGCTATGGAGCTCTGGAGGTATGGAGCTCTGGAGGTATGGAGCTCTGGAGGTATGGAGCTATGGAGCCCTGGAGCTCTGGAGGTATGGAGCTATGGTGCTATGGAGCTCTGAAGCCATGGAGCTCTGGTGCTATGGAGCTATGGAGCTCTGGTGCTATGGAGCTATGGAGGTATGGAGCCACCAGCCAGCACCCTCCGTGGCTGGATCAATGGAAGTGTTTTAGGTACCAGGCAGCCAAAGGGCCGAGGCCTCACGCTCGACCACGCCGGCGCAGAGTTCCAGCCGCTCGGATAAGCTCTGTCACTCACCCGCCGCGCAGCCACCGGTAACGGGGAAATGTCGCCGCCTTGTGGACACGCCGTTGTAAATGAATGGGCTTTCGCACTTAGTGCAATTTTCGCCAACTCTCTGACTTAGAGCTATGGAAGTATGGAGCTATGGAGCCACCAGCCACCCAGGCTGGAGCTCTGGAGCTCTGGAGGTATGGAGCTCTGGTGCTATGGAAGTATGGAGCTCTGGTGCTATGGAAGTATGGAGCTATGGAGGTATGGAAGTATGGAGCTATGGAAGTATGGAGCTATGGAGCTCTGGAAGTATGGAGCTATGGAGCTCTGGAGGTATGGAGCCCTGGAGCTATGGAGCCCTGGAGCTATGGAAGTATGGAGCTCTGGTGCTATGGAGCTATGGAGCTCTGGTGCTATGGAGCTCTGGTGCTATGGAGCTCTGGTGCTATGGAGCTATGGAGCTCTGGTGCTATGGAGCTATGGAGCTCTGGAGGTATGGAGCTCTGGAGGTATGGAGCTCTGGAGGTATGGAGCTATGGAGCCCTGGAGCTCTGGAGGTATGGAGCTATGGTGCTATGGAGCTCTGAAGCCATGGAGCTCTGGTGCTATGGAGCTCTGGAGCTCTGGAGGTATGGAGCTCTGGAGGTATGGAGCTATGGAGCCCTGGAGCTCTGGAGGTATGGAGCTATGGAGCTCTGAAGCCATGGAGCTCTGGTGCTATGGAGGTATGGAGCTCTGGAGGTATGGAGCTCTGGAGGTATGGAGCTCTGGAGGTATGGAGCTATGGAGCCCTGGAGCTCTGGAGGTATGGAGCTATGGTGCTATGGAGCTCTGAAGCCATGGAGCTCTGGTGCTATGGAGCTCTGGAGGTATGGAGCTCTGGAGGTATGGAGCTCTGGAGGTATGGAGCTATGGAGCCCTGGAGCTCTGGAGGTATGGAGCTATGGTGCTATGGAGCTCTGAAGCCATGGAGCTCTGGTGCTATGGAGCTCTGGAGGTATGGAGCTCTGGAGGTATGGAGCTCTGGAGGTATGGAGCTATGGAGCCCTGGAGCTCTGGAGGTATGGAGCTATGGTGCTATGGAGCTCTGAAGCCATGGAGCTCTGGTGCTATGGAGCTATGGAGCTCTGGTGCTATGGAGCTATGGAGGTATGGAGCCACCAGCCAGCACCCTCCGTGGCTGGATCAATGGAAGTGTTTTAGGTACCAGGCAGCCAAAGGGCCGAGGCCTCACGCTCGACCACGCCGGCGCAGAGTTCCAGCCGCTCGGATAAGCTCTGTCACTCACCCGCCGCGCAGCCACCGGTAACGGGGAAATGTCGCCGCCTTGTGGACACGCCGTTGTAAATGAATGGGCTTTCGCACTTAGTGCAATTTTCGCCAACTCTCTGACTTAGAGCTATGGAAGTATGGAGCTATGGAGCCACCAGCCACCCAGGCTGGAGCTCTGGAGCTCTGGAGGTATGGAGCTCTGGTGCTATGGAAGTATGGAGCTCTGGTGCTATGGAAGTATGGAGCTATGGAGGTATGGAAGTATGGAGCTATGGAAGTATGGAGCTATGGAGCTCTGGAAGTATGGAGCTATGGAGCTCTGGAGGTATGGAGCCCTGGAGCTATGGAGCCCTGGAGCTATGGAAGTATGGAGCTCTGGTGCTATGGAGCTATGGAGCTCTGGTGCTATGGAGCTATGGAGCTATGGAGCTCTGGAGCTATGGAGCTCTGGAGGTATGCAGCTATGGAGCTATGGAGCTCTGGAGGTATGGAGCTATGGAGCTATGGAAGTATGGAGCTCTGGTGCTATGGAGCTATGGAGCTCTGGTGCTATGGAGCTATGGAGCTCTGGTGCTATGGAGCTATGGAGCTATGGAGCTCTGGAAGTATGGAGCTCTGGTGCTATGGAGCTATGGAGCTCTGGTGCTATGGAGCTATGGAGCTCTGGTGCTATGGAGCTATGGAGCTCTGGTGCTATGGAGCTCTGGTGCTATGGAGCTCTGGTGCTATGGAGCTATGGAGCTCTGGTGCTATGGAGCTATGGAGCTCTGGAGGTATGGAGCTCTGGAGGTATGGAGCTCTGGAGGTATGGAGCTATGGAGCCCTGGAGCTCTGGAGGTATGGAGCTATGGTGCTATGGAGCTCTGAAGCCATGGAGCTCTGGTGCTATGGAGCTCTGGAGCTCTGGAGGTATGGAGCTCTGGAGGTATGGAGCTATGGAGCCCTGGAGCTCTGGAGGTATGGAGCTATGGAGCTCTGAAGCCATGGAGCTCTGGTGCTATGGAGCTCTGGAGCTCTGGAGGTATTGAGCTCTGGAGGTATGGAGCTCTGGAGGTATGGAGCTATGGAGCCCTGGAGCTCTGGAGGTATGGAGCTATGGTGCTATGGAGCTCTGAAGCCATGGAGCTCTGGTGCTATGGAGCTCTGGAGGTATGGAGCTCTGGAGGTATGGAGCTCTGGAGGTATGGAGCTATGGAGCCCTGGAGCTCTGGAGGTATGGAGCTATGGTGCTATGGAGCTCTGAAGCCATGGAGCTCTGGTGCTATGGAGCTCTGGAGGTATGGAGCTCTGGAGGTATGGAGCTCTGGAGGTATGGAGCTATGGAGCCCTGGAGCTCTGGAGGTATGGAGCTATGGTGCTATGGAGCTCTGAAGCCATGGAGCTCTGGTGCTATGGAGCTATGGAGCTCTGGTGCTATGGAGCTATGGAGGTATGGAGCCACCAGCCAGCACCCTCCGTGGCTGGATCAATGGAAGTGTTTTAGGTACCAGGCAGCCAAAGGGCCGAGGCCTCACGCTCGACCACGCCGGCGCAGAGTTCCAGCCGCTCGGATAAGCTCTGTCACTCACCCGCCGCGCAGCCACCGGTAACGGGGAAATGTCGCCGCCTGGCGGACACGCCGTTGTAAATGAATGGGCTTTCGCACTTAGTGCAATTTTCGCCAACTCTCTGACTTAGAGCTATGGAAGTATGGAGCTATGGAGGCACCAGCCACCCAGGCTGGAGCTCTGGAGCTCTGGAGGTATGGAGCTCTGGTGCTATGGAAGTATGGAGCTCTGGTGCTATGGAAGTATGGAGCTATGGAGGTATGGAAGTATGGAGCTATGGAAGTATGGAGCTATGGAGCTCTGGAAGTATGGAGCTATGGAGCTCTGGAGGTATGGAGCTATGGAGCCCTGGAGCTATGGAGCCCTGGAGCTATGGAAGTATGGAGCTCTGGTGCTATGGAGCTATGGAGCTCTGGTGCTATGGAGCTATGGAGCTCTGGAGCTATGGAGCTCTGGAGGTATGGAGCTATGGAGCTCTGGAGGTATGGAGCTATGGAGCTATGGAAGTATGGAGCTCTGGTGCTATGGAGCTATGGAGCTCTGGTGCTATGGAGCTATGGAGCTCTGGTGCTATGGAGCTATGGAGCTATGGAGCTCTGGAAGTATGGAGCTCTGGTGCTATGGAGCTATGGAGCTCTGGTGCTATGGAGCTATGGAGCTCTGGTGCTATGGAGCTATGGAGCTCTGGTGCTATGGAGCTCTGGTGCTATGGAGCTATGGAGCTCTGGTGCTATGGAGCTATGGAGCTCTGGAGGTATGGAGCTCTGGAGGTATGGAGCTCTGGAGGTATGGAGCTTTGGAGCCCTGGAGCTCTGGAGGTATGGAGCTATGGTGCTATGGAGCTCTGAAGCCATGGAGCTCTGGTGCTATGGAGCTCTGGAGCTCTGGAGGTATGGAGCTCTGGAGGTATGGAGCTATGGAGCCCTGGAGCTCTGGAGGTATGGAGCTATGGTGCTATGGAGCTCTGAAGCCATGGAGCTCTGGTGCTATGGAGCTCTGGAGCTCTGGAGGTATGGAGCTCTGGAGGTATGGAGCTATGGAGCCCTGGAGCTCTGGAGGTATGGAGCTATGGTGCTATGGAGCTCTGAAGCCATGGAGCTCTGGTGCTATGGAGCTCTGGAGCTCTGGAGGTATGGAGCTCTGGAGGTATGGAGCTCTGGAGGTATGGAGCTATGGAGCCCTGGAGCTCTGGAGGTATGGAGCTATGGTGCTATGGAGCTCTGAAGCCATGGAGCTCTGGTGCTATGGAGCTCTGGAGGTATGGAGCTCTGGAGGTATGGAGCTCTGGAGGTATGGAGCTATGGAGCCCTGGAGCTCTGGAGGTATGGAGCTATGGTGCTATGGAGCTCTGAAGCCATGGAGCTCTGGTGCTATGGAGCTCTGGAGGTATGGATCTCTGGAGGTATGGAGCTCTGGAGGTATGGAGCTATGGAGCTCTGGAGGTATGGAGCTATGGTGCTATGGAGCTCTGAAGCCATGGAGCTCTGGTGCTATGGAGCTCTGGAGGTATGGAGCTCTGGAGGTATGGAGCTCTGGAGGTATGGAGCTATGGAGCCCTGGAGCTCTGGAGGTATGGAGCTATGGTGCTATGGAGCTCTGAAGCCATGGAGCTCTGGTGCTATGGAGCTATGGAGCTCTGGTGCTATGGAGCTATGGAGGTATGGAGCCACCAGCCAGCACCCTCCGTGGCTGGATCAATGGAAGTGTTTTAGGTACCAGGCAGCCAAAGGGCCGAGGCCTCACGCTCGACCACGCCGGCGCAGAGTTCCAGCCGCTCGGATAAGCTCTGTCACTCACCCGCCGCGCAGCCACCGGTAACGGGGAAATGTCGCCGCCTTGTGGACACGCCGTTGTAAATGAATGGGCTTTCGCACTTAGTGCAATTTTCGCCAACTCTCTGACTTAGAGCTATGGAAGTATGGAGCTATGGAGCCACCAGCCACCCAGGCTGGAGCTCTGGAGCTCTGGAGGTATGGAGCTCTGGTGCTATGGAAGTATGGAGCTCTGGTGCTATGGAAGTATGGAGCTATGGAGGTATGGAAGTATGGAGCTATGGAAGTATGGAGCTATGGAGCTCTGGAAGTATGGAGCTATGGAGCTCTGGAGGTATGGAGCCCTGGAGCTATGGAGCCCTGGAGCTATGGAAGTATGGAGCTCTGGTGCTATGGAGCTATGGAGCTCTGGTGCTATGGAGCTCTGGTGCTATGGAGCTCTGGTGCTATGGAGCTATGGAGCTCTGGTGCTATGGAGCTATGGAGCTCTGGAGGTATGGAGCTCTGGAGGTATGGAGCTCTGGAGGTATGGAGCTATGGAGCCCTGGAGCTCTGGAGGTATGGAGCTATGGTGCTATGGAGCTCTGAAGCCATGGAGCTCTGGTGCTATGGAGCTCTGGAGCTCTGGAGGTATGGAGCTCTGGAGGTATGGAGCTATGGAGCCCTGGAGCTCTGGAGGTATGGAGCTATGGAGCTCTGAAGCCATGGAGCTCTGGTGCTATGGAGCTCTGGAGCTCTGGAGGTATGGAGCTCTGGAGGTATGGAGCTCTGGAGGTATGGAGCTATGGAGCCCTGGAGCTCTGGAGGTATGGAGCTATGGTGCTATGGAGCTCTGAAGCCATGGAGCTCTGGTGCTATGGAGCTCTGGAGGTATGGAGCTCTGGAGGTATGGAGCTCTGGAGGTATGGAGCTATGGAGCCCTGGAGCTCTGGAGGTATGGAGCTATGGTGCTATGGAGCTCTGAAGCCATGGAGCTCTGGTGCTATGGAGCTCTGGAGGTATGGAGCTCTGGAGGTATGGAGCTCTGGAGGTATGGAGCTATGGAGCCCTGGAGCTCTGGAGGTATGGAGCTATGGTGCTATGGAGCTCTGAAGCCATGGAGCTCTGGTGCTATGGAGCTATGGAGCTCTGGTGCTATGGAGCTATGGAGGTATGGAGCCACCAGCCAGCACCCTCCGTGGCTGGATCAATGGAAGTGTTTTAGGTACCAGGCAGCCAAAGGGCCGAGGCCTCACGCTCGACCACGCCGGCGCAGAGTTCCAGCCGCTCGGATAAGCTCTGTCACTCACCCGCCGCGCAGCCACCGGTAACGGGGAAATGTCGCCGCCTGGCGGACACGCCGTTGTAAATGAATGGGCTTTCGCACTTAGTGCAATTTTCGCCAACTCTCTGACTTAGAGCTATGGAAGTATGGAGCTATGGAGGCACCAGCCACCCAGGCTGGAGCTATGGAGCTCTGGAGGTATGGAGCTATGGAGCTCTGGAGGTATGGAGCTATGGAGCTATGGAGCTCTGGAGGTATGGAGCTATGGAGCTATGGAAGTATGGAGCTCTGGTGCTATGGAGCTATGGAGCTCTGGTGCTATGGAGCTATGGAGCTCTGGTGCTATGGAGCTATGGAGCTATGGAGCTCTGGAAGTATGGAGCTCTGGTGCTATGGAGCTATGGAGCTCTGGTGCTATGGAGCTATGGAGCTCTGGTGCTATGGAGCTATGGAGCTCTGGTGCTATGGAGCTCTGGTGCTATGGAGCTCTGGTGCTATGGAGCTATGGAGCTCTGGTGCTATGGCGCTATGGAGCTCTGGAGGTATGGAGCTCTGGAGGTATGGAGCTCTGGAGGTATGGAGCTTTGGAGCCCTGGAGCTCTGGAGGTATGGAGCTATGGTGCTATGGAGCTCTGAAGCCATGGAGCTCTGGTGCTATGGAGCTCTGGAGCTCTGGAGGTATGGAGCTCTGGAGGTATGGAGCTATGGAGCCCTGGAGCTCTGGAGGTATGGAGCTATGGTGCTATGGAGCTCTGAAGCCATGGAGCTCTGGTGCTATGGAGCTCTGGAGCTCTGGAGGTATGGAGCTCTGGAGGTATGGAGCTATGGAGCCCTGGAGCTCTGGAGGTATGGAGCTATGGAAGTATGGAGCTATGGAGCTATGGAAGTATGGAGCTATGGAGCTATGGAGCTCTGGAAGTATGGAGCTATGGAGTTCTGGAGGTATGGAGCTATGGAGCCCTGGAGCCCTGGAGCTATGGAGCCCTGGAGCTATGGAGCTATGGAGCCCTGGAGCTATGGAGCTATGGAGCCCTGGAGCTATGGAGCTATGGAGCTCTGGTGCTATGGAGCTATGGAGCTCTGGTGCTATGGAGCTATGGAGCTCTGGTGCTATGGAGCTATGGAGCTCTGGTGCTATGGAGCTATGGAGCTCTGGAAGTATGGAGCTATGGAGCTCTGGAGGTATGGAGCTATGGAGCTCTGGAGGTATGGAGCTATGGAGCCCTGGAGCTATGGAGCCCTGGAGCTATGGAAGTATGGAGCTCTGGTGCTATGGAGCTATGGAGCTCTGGTGCTATGGAGCTATGGAGCTCTGGAGCTATGGAGCTCTGGAGGTATGGAGCTATGGAGCTCTGGAGGTATGGAGCTATGGAGCTATGGAAGTATGGAGCTCTGGTGCTATGGAGCTCTGGAGCTATGGAGCTCTGGAGGTATGGAGCTATGGAGCTCTGGAGGTATGGAGCTATGGAGCTATGGAAGTATGGAGCTCTGGTGCTATGGAGCTATGGAGCTCTGGTGCTATGGAGCTATGGAGCTCTGGTGCTATGGAGCTATGGAGCTATGGAGCTCTGGAAGTATGGAGCTCTGGTGCTATGGAGCTATGGAGCTCTGGTGCTATGGAGCTATGGAGCTCTGGTGCTATGGAGCTATGGAGCTCTGGTGCTATGGAGCTATGGTGCTATGGAGCTCTGGTGCTATGGAGCTATGGAGCTCTGGTGCTATGGAGCTATGGAGCTCTGGAGGTATGGAGCTCTGGAGGTATGGAGCTCTGGAGGTATGGAGCTTTGGAGCCCTGGAGCTCTGGAGGTATGGAGCTATGGTGCTATGGAGCTCTGAAGCCATGGAGCTCTGGTGCTATGGAGCTATGGAGCTCTGGTGCTATGGAGCTATGGAGGTATGGAGCTATGGAGCCCTGGAGCTCTGGAGGTATGGAGCTATGGTGCTATGGAGCTCTGAAGCCATGGAGCTCTGGTGCTATGGAGCTCTGGAGCTCTGGAGGTATGGAGCTCTGGAGGTATGGAGCTATGGAGCCCTGGAGCTCTGGAGGTATGGAGCTATGGTGCTATGGAGCTCTGAAGCCATGGAGCTCTGGTGCTATGGAGCTCTGGAGCTCTGGAGGTATGGAGCTCTGGAGGTATGGAGCTCTGGAGGTATGGAGCTATGGAGCCCTGGAGCTCTGGAGGTATGGAGCTATGGTGCTATGGAGCTCTGAAGCCATGGAGCTCTGGTGCTATGGAGCTCTGGAGGTATGGAGCTCTGGAGGTATGGAGCTCTGGAGGTATGGAGCTATGGAGCCCTGGAGCTCTGGAGGTATGGAGCTATGGTGCTATGGAGCTCTGAAGCCATGGAGCTCTGGTGCTATGGAGCTATGGAGCTCTGGTGCTATGGAGCTATGGAGGTATGGAGCCACCAGCCAGCACCCTCCGTGGCTGGATCAATGGAAGTGTTTTAGGTACCAGGCAGCCAAAGGGCCGAGGCCTCACGCTCGACCACGCCGGCGCAGAGTTCCAGCCGCTCGGATAAGCTCTGTCACTCACCCGCCGCGCAGCCACCGGTAACGGGGAAATGTCGCCGCCTTGTGGACACGCCGTTGTAAATGAATGGGCTTTCGCACTTAGTGCAATTTTCGCCAACTCTCTGACTTAGAGCTATGGAAGTATGGAGCTATGGAGCCACCAGCCACCCAGGCTGGAGCTCTGGAGCTCTGGAGGTATGGAGCTCTGGTGCTATGGAAGTATGGAGCTCTGGTGCTATGAAAGTATGGAGCTATGGAGGTATGGAAGTATGGAGCTATGGAAGTATGGAGCTATGGAGCTCTGGAAGTATGGAGCTATGGAGCTCTGGAGGTATGGAGCCCTGGAGCTATGGAGCCCTGGAGCTATGGAAGTATGGAGCTCTGGTGCTATGGAGCTATGGAGCTCTGGTGCTATGGAGCTCTGGTGCTATGGAGCTCTGGTGCTATGGAGCTATGGAGCTCTGGTGCTATGGAGCTATGGAGCTCTGGAGGTATGGAGCTCTGGAGGTATGGAGCTCTGGAGGTATGGAGCTATGGAGCCCTGGAGCTCTGGAGGTATGGAGCTATGGTGCTATGGAGCTCTGAAGCCATGGAGCTCTGGTGCTATGGAGCTCTGGAGCTCTGGAGGTATGGAGCTCTGGAGGTATGGAGCTATGGAGCCCTGGAGCTCTGGAGGTATGGAGCTATGGAGCTCTGAAGCCATGGAGCTCTGGTGCTATGGAGCTCTGGAGCTCTGGAGGTATGGAGCTCTGGAGGTATGGAGCTCTGGAGGTATGGAGCTATGGAGCCCTGGAGCTCTGGAGGTATGGAGCTATGGTGCTATGGAGCTCTGAAGCCATGGAGCTCTGGTGCTATGGAGCTCTGGAGGTATGGAGCTCTGGAGGTATGGAGCTCTGGAGGTATGGAGCTATGGAGCCCTGGAGCTCTGGAGGTATGGAGCTATGGTGCTATGGAGCTCTGAAGCCATGGAGCTCTGGTGCTATGGAGCTCTGGAGGTATGGAGCTCTGGAGGTATGGAGCTCTGGAGGTATGGAGCTATGGAGCCCTGGAGCTCTGGAGGTATGGAGCTATGGTGCTATGGAGCTCTGAAGCCATGGAGCTCTGGTGCTATGGAGCTATGGAGCTCTGGTGCTATGGAGCTATGGAGGTATGGAGCCACCAGCCAGCACCCTCCGTGGCTGGATCAATGGAAGTGTTTTAGGTACCAGGCAGCCAAAGGGCCGAGGCCTCACGCTCGACCACGCCGGCGCAGAGTTCCAGCCGCTCGGATAAGCTCTGTCACTCACCCGCCGCGCAGCCACCGGTAACGGGGAAATGTCGCCGCCTGGCGGACACGCCGTTGTAAATGAATGGGCTTTCGCACTTAGTGCAATTTTCGCCAACTCTCTGACTTAGAGCTATGGAAGTATGGAGCTATGGAGGCACCAGCCACCCAGGCTGGAGCTATGGAGCTCTGGAGGTATGGAGCTCAGGTGCTATGGAAGTATGGAGCTATGGAGCTATGGAAGTATGGAGCTATGGAGCTATGGAGCTCTGGAAGTATGGAGCTATGGAGCTCTGGAGGTATGGAGCTATGGAGCCCTGGAGCCCTGGAGCTATGGAGCTCTGGTGCTATGGAGGTATGGAGCTCTGGAGGTATGGAGCTCTGGAGGTATGGAGCTATGGAGCTATGGAGCCCTGGAGCTATGGAGCTATGGAGCCCTGGAGCTATGGAGCTATGGAGCCCTGGAGCTATGGAGCTATGGAGCTCTGGTGCTATGGAGCTATGGAGCTCTGGTGCTATGGAGCTATGGAGCTCTGGTGCTATGGAGCTATGGAGCTCTGGTGCTATGGAGCTATGGAGCTCTGGAAGTATGGAGCTATGGAGCTCTGGAGGTATGGAGCTATGGAGCCCTGGAGCTATGGAGCCCTGGAGCTATGGAAGTATGGAGCTCTGGTGCTATGGAGCTCTGGTGCTATGGAGCTATGGAGCTCTGGAGCTATGGAGCTCTGGAGGTATGGAGCTATGGAGCTATGGAGCTCTGGAGGTATGGAGCTATGGAGCTATGGAAGTATGGAGCTCTGGTGCTATGGAGCTATGGAGCTCTGGTGCTATGGAGCTATGGAGCTCTGGTGCTATGGAGCTATGGAGCTATGGAGCTCTGGAAGTATGGAGCTCTGGTGCTATGGAGCTATGGAGCTCTGGTGCTATGGAGCTATGGAGCTCTGGTGCTATGGAGCTATGGAGCTCTGGTGCTATGGAGCTCTGGTGCTATGGAGCTCTGGTGCTATGGAGCTATGGAGCTCTGGTGCTATGGCGCTATGGAGCTCTGGAGGTATGGAGCTCTGGAGGTATGGAGCTCTGGAGGTATGGAGCTTTGGAGCCCTGGAGCTCTGGAGGTATGGAGCTATGGTGCTATGGAGCTCTGAAGCCATGGAGCTCTGGTGCTATGGAGCTCTGGAGCTCTGGAGGTATGGAGCTCTGGAGGTATGGAGCTATGGAGCCCTGGAGCTCTGGAGGTATGGAGCTATGGTGCTATGGAGCTCTGAAGCCATGGAGCTCTGGTGCTATGGAGCTCTGGAGCTCTGGAGGTATGGAGCTCTGGAGGTATGGAGCTATGGAGCCCTGGAGCTCTGGAGGTATGGAGCTATGGAAGTATGGAGCTATGGAGCTATGGAAGTATGGAGCTATGGAGCTATGGAGCTCTGGAAGTATGGAGCTATGGAGTTCTGGAGGTATGGAGCTATGGAGCCCTGGAGCCCTGGAGCTATGGAGCCCTGGAGCTATGGAGCTATGGAGCCCTGGAGCTATGGAGCTATGGAGCCCTGGAGCTATGGAGCTATGGAGCTCTGGTGCTATGGAGCTATGGAGCTCTGGTGCTATGGAGCTATGGAGCTCTGGTGCTATGGAGCTATGGAGCTCTGGTGCTATGGAGCTATGGAGCTCTGGAAGTATGGAGCTATGGAGCTCTGGAGGTATGGAGCTATGGAGCTCTGGAGGTATGGAGCTATGGAGCCCTGGAGCTATGGAGCCCTGGAGCTATGGAAGTATGGAGCTCTGGTGCTATGGAGCTATGGAGCTCTGGTGCTATGGAGCTATGGAGCTCTGGAGCTATGGAGCTCTGGAGGTATGGAGCTATGGAGCTCTGGAGGTATGGAGCTATGGAGCTATGGAAGTATGGAGCTCTGGTGCTATGGAGCTCTGGAGCTATGGAGCTCTGGAGGTATGGAGCTATGGAGCTCTGGAGGTATGGAGCTATGGAGCTATGGAAGTATGGAGCTCTGGTGCTATGGAGCTATGGAGCTCTGGTGCTATGGAGCTATGGAGCTCTGGTGCTATGGAGCTATGGAGCTATGGAGCTCTGGAAGTATGGAGCTCTGGTGCTATGGAGCTATGGAGCTCTGGTGCTATGGAGCTATGGAGCTCTGGTGCTATGGAGCTATGGAGCTCTGGTGCTATGGAGCTATGGTGCTATGGAGCTCTGGTGCTATGGAGCTATGGAGCTCTGGTGCTATGGAGCTATGGAGCTCTGGAGGTATGGAGCTCTGGAGGTATGGAGCTCTGGAGGTATGGAGCTTTGGAGCCCTGGAGCTCTGGAGGTATGGAGCTATGGTGCTATGGAGCTCTGAAGCCATGGAGCTCTGGTGCTATGGAGCTATGGAGCTCTGGTGCTATGGAGCTATGGAGGTATGGAGCTATGGAGCCCTGGAGCTCTGGAGGTATGGAGCTATGGTGCTATGGAGCTCTGAAGCCATGGAGCTCTGGTGCTATGGAGCTCTGGAGCTCTGGAGGTATGGAGCTCTGGAGGTATGGAGCTATGGAGCCCTGGAGCTCTGGAGGTATGGAGCTATGGTGCTATGGAGCTCTGAAGCCATGGAGCTCTGGTGCTATGGAGCTCTGGAGCTCTGGAGGTATGGAGCTCTGGAGGTATGGAGCTCTGGAGGTATGGAGCTATGGAGCCCTGGAGCTCTGGAGGTATGGAGCTATGGTGCTATGGAGCTCTGAAGCCATGGAGCTCTGGTGCTATGGAGCTCTGGAGGTATGGAGCTCTGGAGGTATGGAGCTCTGGAGGTATGGAGCTATGGAGCCCTGGAGCTCTGGAGGTATGGAGCTATGGTGCTATGGAGCTCTGAAGCCATGGAGCTCTGGTGCTATGGAGCTATGGAGCTCTGGTGCTATGGAGCTATGGAGGTATGGAGCCACCAGCCAGCACCCTCCGTGGCTGGATCAATGGAAGTGTTTTAGGTACCAGGCAGCCAAAGGGCCGAGGCCTCACGCTCGACCACGCCGGCGCAGAGTTCCAGCCGCTCGGATAAGCTCTGTCACTCACCCGCCGCGCAGCCACCGGTAACGGGGAAATGTCGCCGCCTTGTGGACACGCCGTTGTAAATGAATGGGCTTTCGCACTTAGTGCAATTTTCGCCAACTCTCTGACTTAGAGCTATGGAAGTATGGAGCTATGGAGCCACCAGCCACCCAGGCTGGAGCTCTGGAGCTCTGGAGGTATGGAGCTCTGGTGCTATGGAAGTATGGAGCTCTGGTGCTATGGAAGTATGGAGCTATGGAGGTATGGAAGTATGGAGCTATGGAAGTATGGAGCTATGGAGCTCTGGAAGTATGGAGCTATGGAGCTCTGGAGGTATGGAGCCCTGGAGCTATGGAGCCCTGGAGCTATGGAAGTATGGAGCTCTGGTGCTATGGAGCTATGGAGCTCTGGTGCTATGGAGCTCTGGTGCTATGGAGCTCTGGTGCTATGGAGCTATGGAGCTCTGGTGCTATGGAGCTATGGAGCTCTGGAGGTATGGAGCTCTGGAGGTATGGAGCTCTGGAGGTATGGAGCTATGGAGCCCTGGAGCTCTGGAGGTATGGAGCTATGGTGCTATGGAGCTCTGAAGCCATGGAGCTCTGGTGCTATGGAGCTCTGGAGCTCTGGAGGTATGGAGCTCTGGAGGTATGGAGCTATGGAGCCCTGGAGCTCTGGAGGTATGGAGCTATGGAGCTCTGAAGCCATGGAGCTCTGGTGCTATGGAGCTCTGGAGCTCTGGAGGTATGGAGCTCTGGAGGTATGGAGCTCTGGAGGTATGGAGCTATGGAGCCCTGGAGCTCTGGAGGTATGGAGCTATGGTGCTATGGAGCTCTGAAGCCATGGAGCTCTGGTGCTATGGAGCTCTGGAGGTATGGAGCTCTGGAGGTATGGAGCTCTGGAGGTATGGAGCTATGGAGCCCTGGAGCTCTGGAGGTATGGAGCTATGGTGCTATGGAGCTCTGAAGCCATGGAGCTCTGGTGCTATGGAGCTCTGGAGGTATGGAGCTCTGGAGGTATGGAGCTCTGGAGGTATGGAGCTATGGAGCCCTGGAGCTCTGGAGGTATGGAGCTATGGTGCTATGGAGCTCTGAAGCCATGGAGCTCTGGTGCTATGGAGCTATGGAGCTCTGGTGCTATGGAGCTATGGAGGTATGGAGCCACCAGCCAGCACCCTCCGTGGCTGGATCAATGGAAGTGTTTTAGGTACCAGGCAGCCAAAGGGCCGAGGCCTCACGCTCGACCACGCCGGCGCAGAGTTCCAGCCGCTCGGATAAGCTCTGTCACTCACCCGCCGCGCAGCCACCGGTAACGGGGAAATGTCGCCGCCTGGCGGACACGCCGTTGTAAATGAATGGGCTTTCGCACTTAGTGCAATTTTCGCCAACTCTCTGACTTAGAGCTATGGAAGTATGGAGCTATGGAGGCACCAGCCACCCAGGCTGGAGCTATGGAGCTCTGGAGGTATGGAGCTCAGGTGCTATGGAAGTATGGAGCTATGGAGCTATGGAAGTATGGAGCTATGGAGCTATGGAGCTCTGGAAGTATGGAGCTATGGAGCTCTGGAGGTATGGAGCTATGGAGCCCTGGAGCCCTGGAGCTATGGAGCTCTGGTGCTATGGAGGTATGGAGCTCTGGAGGTATGGAGCTCTGGAGGTATGGAGCTATGGAGCTATGGAGCCCTGGAGCTATGGAGCTATGGAGCCCTGGAGCTATGGAGCTATGGAGCCCTGGAGCTATGGAGCTATGGAGCTCTGGTGCTATGGAGCTATGGAGCTCTGGTGCTATGGAGCTATGGAGCTCTGGTGCTATGGAGCTATGGAGCTCTGGTGCTATGGAGCTATGGAGCTCTGGAAGTATGGAGCTATGGAGCTCTGGAGGTATGGAGCTATGGAGCCCTGGAGCTATGGAGCCCTGGAGCTATGGAAGTATGGAGCTCTGGTGCTATGGAGCTCTGGTGCTATGGAGCTATGGAGCTCTGGAGCTCTGGAGCTATGGAGCTCTGGAGGTATGGAGCTATGGAGCTATGGAGCTCTGGAGGTATGGAGCTATGGAGCTATGGAAGTATGGAGCTCTGGTGCTATGGAGCTATGGAGCTCTGGTGCTATGGAGCTATGGAGCTCTGGTGCTATGGAGCTATGGAGCTATGGAGCTCTGGAAGTATGGAGCTCTGGTGCTATGGAGCTATGGAGCTCTGGTGCTATGGAGCTATGGAGCTCTGGTGCTATGGAGCTATGGAGCTCTGGTGCTATGGAGCTCTGGTGCTATGGAGCTCTGGTGCTATGGAGCTATGGAGCTCTGGTGCTATGGCGCTATGGAGCTCTGGAGGTATGGAGCTCTGGAGGTATGGAGCTCTGGAGGTATGGAGCTTTGGAGCCCTGGAGCTCTGGAGGTATGGAGCTATGGTGCTATGGAGCTCTGAAGCCATGGAGCTCTGGTGCTATGGAGCTCTGGAGCTCTGGAGGTATGGAGCTCTGGAGGTATGGAGCTATGGAGCCCTGGAGCTCTGGAGGTATGGAGCTATGGTGCTATGGAGCTCTGAAGCCATGGAGCTCTGGTGCTATGGAGCTCTGGAGCTCTGGAGGTATGGAGCTCTGGAGGTATGGAGCTATGGAGCCCTGGAGCTCTGGAGGTATGGAGCTATGGAAGTATGGAGCTATGGAGCTATGGAAGTATGGAGCTATGGAGCTATGGAGCTCTGGAAGTATGGAGCTATGGAGCTCTGGAGGTATGGAGCTATGGAGCCCTGGAGCCCTGGAGCTATGGAGCCCTGGAGCTATGGAGCTATGGAGCCCTGGAGCTATGGAGCTATGGAGCCCTGGAGCTATGGAGCTATGGAGCTCTGGTGCTATGGAGCTATGGAGCTCTGGTGCTATGGAGCTATGGAGCTCTGGTGCTATGGAGCTATGGAGCTCTGGTGCTATGGAGCTATGGAGCTCTGGAAGTATGGAGCTATGGAGCTCTGGAGGTATGGAGCTATGGAGCTCTGGAGGTATGGAGCTATGGAGCCCTGGAGCTATGGAGCCCTGGAGCTATGGAAGTATGGAGCTCTGGTGCTATGGAGCTATGGAGCTCTGGTGCTATGGAGCTATGGAGCTCTGGAGCTATGGAGCTCTGGAGGTATGGAGCTATGGAGCTCTGGAGGTATGGAGCTATGGAGCTATGGAAGTATGGAGCTCTGGTGCTATGGAGCTCAGGAGCTATGGAGCTCTGGAGGTATGGAGCTATGGAGCTCTGGAGGTATGGAGCTATGGAGCTATGGAAGTATGGAGCTCTGGTGCTATGGAGCTATGGAGCTCTGGTGCTATGGAGCTATGGAGCTCTGGTGCTATGGAGCTATGGAGCTATGGAGCTCTGGAAGTATGGAGCTCTGGTGCTATGGAGCTATGGAGCTCTGGTGCTATGGAGCTATGGAGCTCTGGTGCTATGGAGCTATGGAGCTCTGGTGCTATGGAGCTCTGGTGCTATGGAGCTCTGGTGCTATGGAGCTATGGAGCTCTGGTGCTATGGAGCTATGGAGCTCTGGAGGTATGGAGCTCTGGAGGTATGGAGCTCTGGAGGTATGGAGCTATGGAGCCCTGGAGCTCTGGAGGTATGGAGCTATGGTGCTATGGAGCTCTGAAGCCATGGAGCTCTGGTGCTATGGAGCTCTGGAGCTCTGGAGGTATGGAGCTCTGGAGGTATGGAGCTATGGAGCCCTGGAGCTCTGGAGGTATGGAGCTATGGAGCTCTGAAGCCATGGAGCTCTGGTGCTATGGAGCTCTGGAGCTCTGGAGGTATGGAGCTCTGGAGGTATGGAGCTCTGGAGGTATGGAGCTATGGAGCCCTGGAGCTCTGGAGGTATGGAGCTATGGTGCTATGGAGCTCTGAAGCCATGGAGCTCTGGTGCTATGGAGCTCTGGAGGTATGGAGCTCTGGAGGTATGGAGCTCTGGAGGTATGGAGCTATGGAGCCCTGGAGCTCTGGAGGTATGGAGCTATGGTGCTATGGAGCTCTGAAGCCATGGAGCTCTGGTGCTATGGAGCTCTGGAGGTATGGAGCTCTGGAGGTATGGAGCTCTGGAGGTATGGAGCTATGGAGCTATGGAGCCCTGGAGCTCTGGAGGTATGGAGCTATGGTGCTATGGAGCTCTGAAGCCATGGAGCTCTGGTGCTATGGAGCTATGGAGCTCTGGTGCTATGGAGCTATGGAGGTATGGAGCCACCAGCCAGCACCCTCCGTGGCTGGATCAATGGAAGTGTTTTAGGTACCAGGCAGCCAAAGGGCCGAGGCCTCACGCTCGACCACGCCGGCGCAGAGTTCCAGCCGCTCGGATAAGCTCTGTCACTCACCCGCCGCGCAGCCACCGGTAACGGGGAAATGTCGCCGCCTGGCGGACACGCCGTTGTAAATGAATGGGCTTTCGCACTTAGTGCAATTTTCGCCAACTCTCTGACTTAGAGCTATGGAAGTATGGAGCTATGGAGCCACCAGCCACCCAGGCTGGAGCTATGGAGCTCTGGAGGTATGGAGCTCAGGTGCTATGGAAGTATGGAGCTATGGAGCTATGGAAGTATGGAGCTATGGAGCTATGGAGCTCTGGAAGTATGGAGCTATGGAGCTCTGGAGGTATGGAGCTATGGAGCCCTGGAGCCCTGGAGCTATGGAGCTCTGGTGCTATGGAGGTATGGAGCTCTGGAGGTATGGAGCTCTGGAGGTATGGAGCTATGGAGCTATGGAGCCCTGGAGCTATGGAGCTATGGAGCCCTGGAGCTATGGAGCTATGGAGCTCTGGTGCTATGGAGCTATGGAGCTCTGGTGCTATGGAGCTATGGAGCTCTGGTGCTATGGAGCTATGGAGCTCTGGTGCTATGGAGCTATGGAGCTCTGGTGCTATGGAGCTATGGAGCTCTGGTGCTATGGAGCTATGGAGCTCTGGTGCTATGGAGCTATGGAGCTCTGGTGCTATGGAGCTATGGAGCTCTGGAAGTATGGAGCTATGGAGCTCTGGAGGTATGGAGCTATGGAGCCCTGGAGCTATGGAGCCCTGGAGCTATGGAAGTATGGAGCTCTGGTGCTATGGAGCTATGGAGCTCTGGTGCTATGGAGCTATGGAGCTCTGGAGCTATGGAGCTCTGGAGGTATGGAGCTATGGAGCCCTGGAGCTCTGGAGGTATGGAGCTATGGTGCTATGGAGCTCTGAAGCCATGGAGCTCTGGTGCTATGGAGCTCTGGAGGTATGGAGCTCTGGAGGTATGGAGCTCTGGAGGTATGGAGCTATGGAGCCCTGGAGCTCTGGAGGTATGGAGCTATGGTGCTATGGAGCTCTGAAGCCATGGAGCTCTGGTGCTATGGAGCTCTGGAGGTATGGAGCTCTGGAGGTATGGAGCTCTGGAGGTATGGAGCTATGGAGCCCTGGAGCTCTGGAGGTATGGAGCTATGGTGCTATGGAGCTCTGAAGCCATGGAGCTCTGGTGCTATGGAGCTATGGAGCTCTGGTGCTATGGAGCTATGGAGGTATGGAGCCACCAGCCAGCACCCTCCGTGGCTGGATCAATGGAAGTGTTTTAGGTACCAGGCAGCCAAAGGGCCGAGGCCTCACGCTCGACCACGCCGGCGCAGAGTTCCAGCCGCTCGGATAAGCTCTGTCACTCACCCGCCGCGCAGCCACCGGTAACGGGGAAATGTCGCCGCCTTGTGGACACGCCGTTGTAAATGAATGGGCTTTCGCACTTAGTGCAATTTTCGCCAACTCTCTGACTGGAGCTATGGAAGTATGGAGCTATGGAGCCACCAGCCACCCAGGCTGGAGCTATGGAGCTCTGGAGGTATGGAGCTCTGGTGCTATGGAAGTATGGAGCTATGGAGCTATGGAAGTATGGAGCTATGGAGCTATGGAGCTCTGGAAGTATGGAGCTATGGAGCTCTGGAGGTATGGAGCTATGGAGCCCTGGAGCCCTGGAGCTATGGAGCCCTGGAGCTATGGAGCTATGGAGCCCTGGAGCTATGGAGCTATGGAGCCCTGGAGCTATGGAGCTATGGAGCTCTGGTGCTATGGAGCTATGGAGCTCTGGTGCTATGGAGCTATGGAGCTCTGGTGCTATGGAGCTATGGAGCTCTGGTGCTATGGAGCTATGGAGCTCTGGAAGTATGGAGCTATGGAGCTCTGGAGGTATGGAGCTATGGAGCTCTGGAGGTATGGAGCTATGGAGCCCTGGAGCTATGGAGCCCTGGAGCTATGGAAGTATGGAGCTCTGGTGCTATGGAGCTATGGAGCTCTGGTGCTATGGAGCTATGGAGCTCTGGAGCTATGGAGCTCTGGAGGTATGGAGCTATGGAGCTCTGGAGGTATGGAGCTATGGAGCTATGGAAGTATGGAGCTCTGGTGCTTTGGAGCCCTGGAGCTCTGGAGGTATGGAGCTATGGTGCTATGGAGCTCTGAAGCCATGGAGCTCTGGTGCTATGGAGCTATGGAGCTCTGGTGCTATGGAGCTATGGAGGTATGGAGCCACCAGCCAGCACCCTCCGTGGCTGGATCAATGGAAGTGTTTTAGGTACCAGGCAGCCAAAGGGCCGAGGCCTCACGCTCGACCACGCCGGCGCAGAGTTCCAGCCGCTCGGATAAGCTCTGTCACTCACCCGCCGCGCAGCCACCGGTAACGGGGAAATGTCGCCGCCTGGCGGACACGCCGTTGTAAATGAATGGGCTTTCGCACTTAGTGCAATTTTCGCCAACTCTCTGACTTAGAGCTATGGAAGTATGGAGCTATGGAGCCACCAGCCACCCAGGCTGGAGCTATGGAGCTCTGGAGGTATGGAGCTCAGGTGCTATGGAAGTATGGAGCTATGGAGCTATGGAAGTATGGAGCTATGGAGCTATGGAGCTCTGGAAGTATGGAGCTATGGAGCTCTGGAGGTATGGAGCTATGGAGCCCTGGAGCCCTGGAGCTATGGAGCTCTGGTGCTATGGAGGTATGGAGCTCTGGAGGTATGGAGCTCTGGAGGTATGGAGCTATGGAGCTATGGAGCCCTGGAGCTATGGAGCTATGGAGCCCTGGAGCTATGGAGCTATGGAGCCCTGGAGCTATGGAGCTATGGAGCTCTGGTGCTATGGAGCTATGGAGCTCTGGTGCTATGGAGCTATGGAGCTCTGGTGCTATGGAGCTATGGAGCTCTGGTGCTATGGAGCTATGGAGCTCTGGAAGTATGGAGCTATGGAGCTCTGGAGGTATGGAGCTATGGAGCCCTGGAGCTATGAAGCCCTGGAGCTATGGAAGTATGGAGCTCTGGTGCTATGGAGCTATGGAGCTCTGGTGCTATGGAGCTATGGAGCTCTGGAGCTATGGAGCTCTGGAGGTATGGAGCTATGGAGCTCTGGAGGTATGGAGCTATGGAGCTATGGAAGTATGGAGCTCTGGTGCTATGGAGCTATGGAGCTCTGGTGCTATGGAGCTATGGAGCTCTGGTGCTATGGAGCTATGGAGCTATGGAGCTCTGGAAGTATGGAGCTCTGGTGCTATGGAGCTATGGAGCTCTGGTGCTATGGAGCTATGGAGCTCTGGTGCTATGGAGCTATGGAGCTCTGGTGCTATGGAGCTCTGGTGCTATGGAGCTATGGAGCTCTGGTGCTATGGAGCTATGGAGCTCTGGAGGTATGGAGCTCTGGAGGTATGGAGCTCTGGAGGTATGGAGCTTTGGAGCCCTGGAGCTCTGGAGGTATGGAGCTATGGTGCTATGGAGCTCTGAAGCCATGGAGCTCTGGTGCTATGGAGCTCTGGAGCTCTGGAGGTATGGAGCTCTGGAGGTATGGAGCTATGGAGCCCTGGAGCTCTGGAGGTATGGAGCTATGGTGCTATGGAGCTCTGAAGCCATGGAGCTCTGGTGCTATGGAGCTCTGGAGCTCTGGAGGTATGGAGCTCTGGAGGTATGGAGCTATGGAGCCCTGGAGCTCTGGAGGTATGGAGCTATGGTGCTATGGAGCTCTGAAGCCATGGAGCTCTGGTGCTATGGAGCTCTGGAGCTCTGGAGGTATGGAGCTCTGGAGGTATGGAGCTCTGGAGGTATGGAGCTATGGAGCCCTGGAGCTCTGGAGGTATGGAGCTATGGTGCTATGGAGCTCTGAAGCCATGGAGCTCTGGTGCTATGGAGCTCTGGAGGTATGGAGCTCTGGAGGTATGGAGCTCTGGAGGTATGGAGCTATGGAGCCCTGGAGCTCTGGAGGTATGGAGCTATGGTGCTATGGAGCTCTGAAGCCATGGAGCTCTGGTGCTATGGAGCTCTGGAGGTATGGAGCTCTGGAGGTATGGAGCTCTGGAGGTATGGAGCTATGGAGCCCTGGAGCTCTGGAGGTATGGAGCTATGGTGCTATGGAGCTCTGAAGCCATGGAGCTCTGGTGCTATGGAGCTATGGAGCTCTGGTGCTATGGAGCTATGGAGGTATGGAGCCACCAGCCAGCACCCTCCGTGGCTGGATCAATGGAAGTGTTTTAGGTACCAGGCAGCCAAAGGGCCGAGGCCTCACGCTCGACCACGCCGGCGCAGAGTTCCAGCCGCTCGGATAAGCTCTGTCACTCACCCGCCGCGCAGCCACCGGTAACGGGGAAATGTCGCCGCCTGGCGGACACGCCGTTGTAAATGAATGGGCTTTCGCACTTAGTGCAATTTTCGCCAACTCTCTGACTTAGAGCTATGGAAGTATGGAGCTATGGAGGCACCAGCCACCCAGGCTGGAGCTCTGGAGCTCTGGAGGTATGGAGCTCTGGTGCTATGGAAGTATGGAGCTCTGGTGCTATGGAAGTATGGAGCTATGGAGGTATGGAAGTATGGAGCTATGGAAGTATGGAGCTATGGAGCTCTGGAAGTATGGAGCTATGGAGCTCTGGAGGTATGGAGCTATGGAGCCCTGGAGCTATGGAGCCCTGGAGCTATGGAAGTATGGAGCTCTGGTGCTATGGAGCTATGGAGCTCTGGTGCTATGGAGCTATGGAGCTCTGGAGCTATGGAGCTCTGGAGGTATGGAGCTATGGAGCTCTGGAGGTATGGAGCTATGGAGCTATGGAAGTATGGAGCTCTGGTGCTATGGAGCTATGGAGCTCTGGTGCTATGGAGCTATGGAGCTCTGGTGCTATGGAGCTATGGAGCTATGGAGCTCTGGAAGTATGGAGCTCTGGTGCTATGGAGCTATGGAGCTCTGGTGCTATGGAGCTATGGAGCTCTGGTGCTATGGAGCTATGGAGCTATGGTGCTATGGAGCTCTGGTGCTATGGAGCTATGGAGCTCTGGTGCTATGGAGCTATGGAGCTCTGGAGGTATGGAGCTCTGGAGGTATGGAGCTCTGGAGGTATGGAGCTTTGGAGCCCTGGAGCTCTGGAGGTATGGAGCTATGGTGCTATGGAGCTCTGAAGCCATGGAGCTCTGGTGCTATGGAGCTCTGGAGCTCTGGAGGTATGGAGCTCTGGAGGTATGGAGCTATGGAGCCCTGGAGCTCTGGAGGTATGGAGCTATGGTGCTATGGAGCTCTGAAGCCATGGAGCTCTGGTGCTATGGAGCTCTGGAGCTCTGGAGGTATGGAGCTCTGGAGGTATGGAGCTATGGAGCCCTGGAGCTCTGGAGGTATGGAGCTATGGTGCTATGGAGCTCTGAAGCCATGGAGCTCTGGTGCTATGGAGCTCTGGAGCTCTGGAGGTATGGAGCTCTGGAGGTATGGAGCTCTGGAGGTATGGAGCTATGGAGCCCTGGAGCTCTGGAGGTATGGAGCTATGGTGCTATGGAGCTCTGAAGCCATGGAGCTCTGGTGCTATGGAGCTCTGGAGGTATGGAGCTCTGGAGGTATGGAGCTCTGGAGGTATGGAGCTATGGAGCCCTGGAGCTCTGGAGGTATGGAGCTATGGTGCTATGGAGCTCTGAAGCCATGGAGCTCTGGTGCTATGGAGCTCTGGAGGTATGGAGCTCTGGAGGTATGGAGCTCTGGAGGTATGGAGCTATGGAGCCCTGGAGCTCTGGAGGTATGGAGCTATGGTGCTATGGAGCTCTGAAGCCATGGAGCTCTGGTGCTATGGAGCTCTGGAGGTATGGAGCTCTGGAGGTATGGAGCTCTGGAGGTATGGAGCTATGGAGCCCTGGAGCTCTGGAGGTATGGAGCTATGGTGCTATGGAGCTCTGAAGCCATGGAGCTCTGGTGCTATGGAGCTATGGAGCTCTGGTGCTATGGAGCTATGGAGGTATGGAGCCACCAGCCAGCACCCTCCGTGGCTGGATCAATGGAAGTGTTTTAGGTACCAGGCAGCCAAAGGGCCGAGGCCTCACGCTCGACCACGCCGGCGCAGAGTTCCAGCCGCTCGGATAAGCTCTGTCACTCACCCGCCGCGCAGCCACCGGTAACGGGGAAATGTCGCCGCCTTGTGGACACGCCGTTGTAAATGAATGGGCTTTCGCACTTAGTGCAATTTTCGCCAACTCTCTGACTTAGAGCTATGGAAGTATGGAGCTATGGAGCCACCAGCCACCCAGGCTGGAGCTCTGGAGCTCTGGAGGTATGGAGCTCTGGTGCTATGGAAGTATGGAGCTCTGGTGCTATGGAAGTATGGAGCTATGGAGGTATGGAAGTATGGAGCTATGGAAGTATGGAGCTATGGAGCTCTGGAAGTATGGAGCTATGGAGCTCTGGAGGTATGGAGCCCTGGAGCTATGGAGCCCTGGAGCTATGGAAGTATGGAGCTCTGGTGCTATGGAGCTATGGAGCTCTGGTGCTATGGAGCTATGGAAGTATGGAGCTATGGAGCTCTGGAGGTATGGAGCTATGGAGCCCTGGAGCCCTGGAGCTATGGAGCTCTGGTGCTATGGAGGTATGGAGCTCTGGAGGTATGGAGCTCTGGAGGTATGGAGCTATGGAGCTATGGAGCCCTGGAGCTATGGAGCTATGGAGCCCTGGAGCTATGGAGCTATGGAGCCCTGGAGCTATGGAGCTATGGAGCTCTGGTGCTATGGAGCTATGGAGCTCTGGTGCTATGGAGCTATGGAGCTCTGGTGCTATGGAGCTATGGAGCTCTGGTGCTATGGAGCTATGGAGCTCTGGAAGTATGGAGCTATGGAGCTCTGGAGGTATGGAGCTATGGAGCCCTGGAGCTATGGAGCCCTGGAGCTATGGAAGTATGGAGCTCTGGTGCTATGGAGCTCTGGTGCTATGGAGCTATGGAGCTCTGGAGCTATGGAGCTCTGGAGGTATGGAGCTATGGAGCTATGGAGCTCTGGAGGTATGGAGCTATGGAGCTATGGAAGTATGGAGCTCTGGTGCTATGGAGCTATGGAGCTCTGGTGCTATGGAGCTATGGAGCTCTGGTGCTATGGAGCTATGGAGCTATGGAGCTCTGGAAGTATGGAGCTCTGGTGCTATGGAGCTATGGAGCTCTGGTGCTATGGAGCTATGGAGCTCTGGTGCTATGGAGCTATGGAGCTCTGGTGCTATGGAGCTCTGGTGCTATGGAGCTCTGGTGCTATGGAGCTATGGAGCTCTGGTGCTATGGAGCTATGGAGCTCTGGAGGTATGGAGCTCTGGAGGTATGGAGCTCTGGAGGTATGGAGCTTTGGAGCCCTGGAGCTCTGGAGGTATGGAGCTATGGTGCTATGGAGCTCTGAAGCCATGGAGCTCTGGTGCTATGGAGCTCTGGAGCTCTGGAGGTATGGAGCTCTGGAGGTATGGAGCTATGGAGCCCTGGAGCTCTGGAGGTATGGAGCTATGGTGCTATGGATCTCTGAAGCCATGGAGCTCTGGTGCTATGGAGCTCTGGAGCTCTGGAGGTATGGAGCTATGGAGCCCTGGAGCTCTGGAGGTATGGAGCTATGGAAGTATGGAGCTATGGAGCTATGGAAGTATGGAGCTATGGAGCTATGGAGCTCTGGAAGTATGGAGCTATGGAGTTCTGGAGGTATGGAGCTATGGAGCCCTGGAGCCCTGGAGCTATGGAGCCCTGGAGCTATGGAGCTATGGAGCCCTGGAGCTATGGAGCTATGGAGCCCTGGAGCTATGGAGCTATGGAGCTCTGGTGCTATGGAGCTATGGAGCTCTGGTGCTATGGAGCTATGGAGCTCTGGTGCTATGGAGCTATGGAGCTCTGGTGCTATGGAGCTATGGAGCTCTGGAAGTATGGAGCTATGGAGCTCTGGAGGTATTGAGCTATGGAGCTCTGGAGGTATGGAGCTATGGAGCCCTGGAGCTATGGAGCCCTGGAGCTATGGAAGTATGGAGCTCTGGTGCTATGGAGCTATGGAGCTCTGGTGCTATGGAGCTATGGAGCTCTGGAGCTATGGAGCTCTGGAGGTATGGAGCTATGGAGCTCTGGAGGTATGGAGCTATGGAGCTATGGAAGTATGGAGCTCTGGTGCTATGGAGCTCTGGAGCTATGGAGCTCTGGAGGTATGGAGCTATGGAGCTCTGGAGGTATGGAGCTATGGAGCTATGGAAGTATGGAGCTCTGGTGCTATGGAGCTATGGAGCTCTGGTGCTATGGAGCTATGGAGCTCTGGTGCTATGGAGCTATGGAGCTATGGAGCTCTGGAAGTATGGAGCTCTGGTGCTATGGAGCTATGGAGCTCTGGTGCTATGGAGCTATGGAGCTCTGGTGCTATGGAGCTATGGAGCTCTGGTGCTATGGAGCTATGGTGCTATGGAGCTCTGGTGCTATGGAGCTATGGAGCTCTGGTGCTATGGAGCTATGGAGCTCTGGAGGTATGGAGCTCTGGAGGTATGGAGCTCTGGAGGTATGGAGCTTTGGAGCCCTGGAGCTCTGGAGGTATGGAGCTATGGTGCTATGGAGCTCTGAAGCCATGGAGCTCTGGTGCTATGGAGCTATGGAGCTCTGGTGCTATGGAGCTATGGAGGTATGGAGCTATGGAGCCCTGGAGCTCTGGAGGTATGGAGCTATGGTGCTATGGAGCTCTGAAGCCATGGAGCTCTGGTGCTATGGAGCTCTGGAGCTCTGGAGGTATGGAGCTCTGGAGGTATGGAGCTATGGAGCCCTGGAGCTCTGGAGGTATGGAGCTATGGTGCTATGGAGCTCTGAAGCCATGGAGCTCTGGTGCTATGGAGCTCTGGAGCTCTGGAGGTATGGAGCTCTGGAGGTATGGAGCTCTGGAGGTATGGAGCTATGGAGCCCTGGAGCTCTGGAGGTATGGAGCTATGGTGCTATGGAGCTCTGAAGCCATGGAGCTCTGGTGCTATGGAGCTCTGGAGGTATGGAGCTCTGGAGGTATGGAGCTCTGGAGGTATGGAGCTATGGAGCCCTGGAGCTCTGGAGGTATGGAGCTATGGTGCTATGGAGCTCTGAAGCCATGGAGCTCTGGTGCTATGGAGCTATGGAGCTCTGGTGCTATGGAGCTATGGAGGTATGGAGCCACCAGCCAGCACCCTCCGTGGCTGGATCAATGGAAGTGTTTTAGGTACCAGGCAGCCAAAGGGCCGAGGCCTCACGCTCGACCACGCCGGCGCAGAGTTCCAGCCGCTCGGATAAGCTCTGTCACTCACCCGCCGCGCAGCCACCGGTAACGGGGAAATGTCGCCGCCTTGTGGACACGCCGTTGTAAATGAATGGGCTTTCGCACTTAGTGCAATTTTCGCCAACTCTCTGACTTAGAGCTATGGAAGTATGGAGCTATGGAGCCACCAGCCACCCAGGCTGGAGCTCTGGAGCTCTGGAGGTATGGAGCTCTGGTGCTATGGAAGTATGGAGCTCTGGTGCTATGGAAGTATGGAGCTATGGAGGTATGGAAGTATGGAGCTATGGAAGTATGGAGCTATGGAGCTCTGGAAGTATGGAGCTATGGAGCTCTGGAGGTATGGAGCCCTGGAGCTATGGAGCCCTGGAGCTATGGAAGTATGGAGCTCTGGTGCTATGGAGCTATGGAGCTCTGGTGCTATGGAGCTCTGGTGCTATGGAGCTCTGGTGCTATGGAGCTATGGAGCTCTGGTGCTATGGAGCTATGGAGCTCTGGAGGTATGGAGCTCTGGAGGTATGGAGCTCTGGAGGTATGGAGCTATGGAGCCCTGGAGCTCTGGAGGTATGGAGCTATGGTGCTATGGAGCTCTGAAGCCATGGAGCTCTGGTGCTATGGAGCTCTGGAGCTCTGGAGGTATGGAGCTCTGGAGGTATGGAGCTATGGAGCCCTGGAGCTCTGGAGGTATGGAGCTATGGAGCTCTGAAGCCATGGAGCTCTGGTGATATGGAGCTCTGGAGCTCTGGAGGTATGGAGCTCTGGAGGTATGGAGCTCTGGAGGTATGGAGCTATGGAGCCCTGGAGCTCTGGAGGTATGGAGCTATGGTGCTATGGAGCTCTGAAGCCATGGAGCTCTGGTGCTATGGAGCTCTGGAGGTATGGAGCTCTGGAGGTATGGAGCTCTGGAGGTATGGAGCTATGGAGCCCTGGAGCTCTGGAGGTATGGAGCTATGGTGCTATGGAGCTCTGAAGCCATGGAGCTCTGGTGCTATGGAGCTCCGGAGGTATGGAGCTCTGGAGGTATGGAGCTCTGGAGGTATGGAGCTATGGAGCCCTGGAGCTCTGGAGGTATGGAGCTATGGTGCTATGGAGCTCTGAAGCCATGGAGCTCTGGTGCTATGGAGCTATGGAGCTCTGGTGCTATGGAGCTATGGAGGTATGGAGCCACCAGCCAGCACCCTCCGTGGCTGGATCAATGGAAGTGTTTTAGGTACCAGGCAGCCAAAGGGCCGAGGCCTCACGCTCGACCACGCCGGCGCAGAGTTCCAGCCGCTCGGATAAGCTCTGTCACTCACCCGCCGCGCAGCCACCGGTAACGGGGAAATGTCGCCGCCTGGCGGACACGCCGTTGTAAATGAATGGGCTTTCGCACTTAGTGCAATTTTCGCCAACTCTCTGACTTAGAGCTATGGAAGTATGGAGCTATGGAGGCACCAGCCACCCAGGCTGGAGCTATGGAGCTCTGGAGGTATGGAGCTCAGGTGCTATGGAAGTATGGAGCTATGGAGCTATGGAAGTATGGAGCTATGGAGCTATGGAGCTCTGGAAGTATGGAGCTATGGAGCTCTGGAGGTATGGAGCTATGGAGCCCTGGAGCCCTGGAGCTATGGAGCTCTGGTGCTATGGAGGTATGGAGCTCTGGAGGTATGGAGCTCTGGAGGTATGGAGCTATGGAGCTATGGAGCCCTGGAGCTATGGAGCTATGGAGCCCTGGAGCTATGGAGCTATGGAGCCCTGGAGCTATGGAGCTATGGAGCTCTGGTGCTATGGAGCTATGGAGCTCTGGTGCTATGGAGCTATGGAGCTCTGGTGCTATGGAGCTATGGAGCTCTGGTGCTATGGAGCTATGGAGCTCTGGAAGTATGGAGCTATGGAGCTCTGGAGGTATGGAGCTATGGAGCCCTGGAGCTATGGAGCCCTGGAGCTATGGAAGTATGGAGCTCTGGTGCTATGGAGCTCTGGTGCTATGGAGCTATGGAGCTCTGGAGCTATGGAGCTCTGGAGGTATGGAGCTATGGAGCTATGGAGCTCTGGAGGTATGGAGCTATGGAGCTATGGAAGTATGGAGCTCTGGTGCTATGGAGCTATGGAGCTCTGGTGCTATGGAGCTATGGAGCTCTGGTGCTATGGAGCTATGGAGCTATGGAGCTCTGGAAGTATGGAGCTCTGGTGCTATGGAGCTATGGAGCTCTGGTGCTATGGAGCTATGGAGCTCTGGTGCTATGGAGCTATGGAGCTCTGGTGCTATGGAGCTCTGGTGCTATGGAGCTCTGGTGCTATGGAGCTATGGAGCTCTGGTGCTATGGAGCTATGGAGCTCTGGAGGTATGGAGCTCTGGAGGTATGGAGCTCTGGAGGTATGGAGCTTTGGAGCCCTGGAGCTCTGGAGGTATGGAGCTATGGTGCTATGGAGCTCTGAAGCCATGGAGCTCTAGTGCTATGGAGCTCTGGAGCTCTGGAGGTATGGAGCTCTGGAGGTATGGAGCTATGGAGCCCTGGAGCTCTGGAGGTATGGAGCTATGGTGCTATGGAGCTCTGAAGCCATGGAGCTCTGGTGCTATGGAGCTCTGGAGCTCTGGAGGTATGGAGCTCTGGAGGTATGGAGCTATGGAGCCCTGGAGCTCTGGAGGTATGGAGCTATGGAAGTATGGAGCTATGGAGCTATGGAAGTATGGAGCTATGGAGCTATGGAGCTCTGGAAGTATGGAGCTATGGAGCTCTGGAGGTATGGAGCTATGGAGCCCTGGAGCCCTGGAGCTATGGAGCCCTGGAGCTATGGAGCTATGGAGCCCTGGAGCTATGGAGCTATGGAGCCCTGGAGCTATGGAGCTATGGAGCTCTGGTGCTATGGAGCTATGGAGCTCTGGTGCTATGGAGCTATGGAGCTCTGGTGCTATGGAGCTATGGAGCTCTGGTGCTATGGAGCTATGGAGCTCTGGAAGTATGGAGCTATGGAGCTCTGGAGGTATGGAGCTATGGAGCTCTGGAGGTATGGAGCTATGGAGCCCTGGAGCTATGGAGCCCTGGAGCTATGGAAGTATGGAGCTCTGGTGCTATGGAGCTATGGAGCTCTGGTGCTATGGAGCTATGGAGCTCTGGAGCTATGGAGCTCTGGAGGTATGGAGCTATGGAGCTCTGGAGGTATGGAGCTATGGAGCTATGGAAGTATGGAGCTCTGGTGCTATGGAGCTCTGGAGCTATGGAGCTCTGGAGGTATGGAGCTATGGAGCTCTGGAGGTATGGAGCTATGGAGCTATGGAAGTATGGAGCTCTGGTGCTATGGAGCTATGGAGCTCTGGTGCTATGGAGCTATGGAGCTCTGGTGCTATGGAGCTATGGAGCTATGGAGCTCTGGAAGTATGGAGCTCTGGTGCTATGGAGCTATGGAGCTCTGGTGCTATGGAGCTATGGAGCTCTGGTGCTATGGAGCTATGGAGCTCTGGTGCTATGGAGCTATGGTGCTATGGAGCTCTGGTGCTATGGAGCTATGGAGCTCTGGTGCTATGGAGCTATGGAGCTCTGGAGGTATGGAGCTCTGGAGGTATGGAGCTCTGGAGGTATGGAGCTTTGGAGCCCTGGAGCTCTGGAGGTATGGAGCTATGGTGCTATGGAGCTCTGAAGCCATGGAGCTCTGGTGCTATGGAGCTATGGAGCTCTGGTGCTATGGAGCTATGGAGGTATGGAGCTATGGAGCCCTGGAGCTCTGGAGGTATGGAGCTATGGTGCTATGGAGCTCTGAAGCCATGGAGCTCTGGTGCTATGGAGCTCTGGAGGTATGGAGCTCTGGAGGTATGGAGCTATGGAGCCCTGGAGCTCTGGAGGTATGGAGCTATGGTGCTATGGAGCTCTGAAGCCATGGAGCTCTGGTGCTATGGAGCTCTGGAGCTCTGGAGGTATGGAGCTCTGGAGGTATGGAGCTCTGGAGGTATGGAGCTATGGAGCCCTGGAGCTCTGGAGGTATGGAGCTATGGTGCTATGGAGCTCTGAAGCCATGGAGCTCTGGTGCTATGGAGCTCTGGAGGTATGGAGCTCTGGAGGTATGGAGCTCTGGAGGTATGGAGCTATGGAGCCCTGGAGCTCTGGAGGTATGGAGCTATGGTGCTATGGAGCTCTGAAGCCATGGAGCTCTGGTGCTATGGAGCTATGGAGCTCTGGTGCTATGGAGCTATGGAGGTATGGAGCCACCAGCCAGCACCCTCCGTGGCTGGATCAATGGAAGTGTTTTAGGTACCAGGCAGCCAAAGGGCCGAGGCCTCACGCTCGACCACGCCGGCGCAGAGTTCCAGCCGCTCGGATAAGCTCTGTCACTCACCCGCCGCGCAGCCACCGGTAACGGGGAAATGTCGCCGCCTTGTTTATGGAGCTCTGGAGGTATGGAGCTATGGAGCCCTGGAGCTCTGGAGGTATGGAGCTATGGTGCTATGGAGCTCTGAAGCCATGGAGCTCTGGTGCTATGGAGCTATGGAGCTCTGGTGCTATGGAGCTATGGAGCTATGGAGCTCTGGAAGTATGGAGCTCTGGTGCTATGGAGCTATGGAGCTCTGGTGCTATGGAGCTATGGAGCTCTGGTGCTATGGAGCTATGGAGCTCTGGTGCTATGGAGCTCTGGTGCTATGGAGCTCTGGTGCTATGGAGCTATGGAGCTCTGGAGGTATGGAGCTCTGGAGGTACTGAGCTCTGGAGGTATGGAGCTATGGAGCCCTGGAGCTCTGGTGCTATGGAGCTCTGGTGCTATGGAGCTATGGAGCTCTGGTGCTATGGAGCTATGGAGCTATGGAGCTATGGAGCTCTGGTGCTATGGAGCTATGGAGCTCTGGTGCTATGGAGCTATGGTGCTATGGAGCTCTGGTGCTATGGAGCTATGGAGCTCTGGTGCTATGGAGCTATGGAGCTCTGGAGGTATGGAGCTCTGGAGGTATGGAGCTCTGGAGGTATGGAGCTTTGGAGCCCTGGAGCTCTGGAGGTATGGAGCTATGGTGCTATGGAGCTCTGAAGCCATGGAGCTCTGGTGCTATGGAGCTATGGAGCTCTGGTGCTATGGAGCTATGGAGGTATGGAGCTATGGAGCCCTGGAGCTCTGGAGGTATGGAGCTATGGTGCTATGGAGCTCTGAAGCCATGGAGCTCTGGTGCTATGGAGCTCTGGAGCTCTGGAGGTATGGAGCTCTGGAGGTATGGAGCTATGGAGCCCTGGAGCTCTGGAGGTATGGAGCTATGGTGCTATGGAGCTCTGAAGCCATGGAGCTCTGGTGCTATGGAGCTCTGGAGCTCTGGAGGTATGGAGCTCTGGAGGTATGGAGCTATGGAGCCCTGGAGCTCTGGAGGTATGGAGCTATGGTGCTATGGAGCTCTGAAGCCATGGAGCTCTGGTGCTATGGAGCTATGGAGCTCTGGTGCTATGGAGCTATGGAGGTATGGAGCCACCAGCCAGCACCCTCCGTGGCTGGATCAATGGAAGTGTTTTAGGTACCAGGCAGCCAAAGGGCCGAGGCCTCACGCTCGACCACGCCGGCGCAGAGTTCCAGCCGCTCGGATAAGCTCTGTCACTCACCCGCCGCGCAGCCACCGGTAACGGGGAAATGTCGCCGCCTTGTGGACACGCCGTTGTAAATGAATGGGCTTTCGCACTTAGTGCAATTTTCGCCAACTCTCTGACTTAGAGCTATGGAAGTATGGAGCTATGGAGCCACCAGCCACCCAGGCTGGAGCTCTGGAGCTCTGGAGGTATGGAGCTCTGGTGCTATGGAAGTATGGAGCTCTGGTGCTATGGAAGTATGGAGCTATGGAGGTATGGAAGTATGGAGCTATGGAAGTATGGAGCTATGGAGCTCTGGAAGTATGGAGCTATGGAGCTCTGGAGGTATGGAGCCCTGGAGCTATGGAGCCCTGGAGCTATGGAAGTATGGAGCTCTGGTGCTATGGAGCTATGGAGCTCTGGTGCTATGGAGCTATGGAGCTATGGAGCTCTGGAGCTATGGAGCTCTGGAGGTATGGAGCTATGGAGCTATGGAGCTCTGGAGGTATGGAGCTATGGAGCTATGGAAGTATGGAGCTCTGGTGCTATGGAGCTATGGAGCTCTGGTGCTATGGAGCTATGGAGCTCTGGTGCTATGGAGCTATGGAGCTATGGAGCTCTGGAAGTATGGAGCTCTGGTGCTATGGAGCTATGGAGCTCTGGTGCTATGGAGCTATGGAGCTCTGGTGCTATGGAGCTCTGGTGCTATGGAGCTCTGGTGCTATGGAGCTATGGAGCTCTGGTGCTATGGAGCTCTGGAGGTATGGAGCTCTGGAGGTATGGAGCTCTGGAGGTATGGAGCTATGGAGCCCTGGAGCTCTGGAGGTATGGAGCTATGGTGCTATGGAGCTCTGAAGCCATGGAGCTCTGGTGCTATGGAGCTATGGAGCTCTGGTGCTATGGAGCTATGGAGCTATGGAGCTCTGGAAGTATGGAGCTCTGGTGCTATGGAGCTATGGAGCTCTGGTGCTATGGAGCTATGGAGCTCTGGTGCTATGGAGCTATGGAGCTCTGGTGCTATGGAGCTCTGGTGCTATGGAGCTCTGGTGCTATGGAGCTATGGAGCTCTGGTGCTATGGAGCTATGGAGCTCTGGAGGTATGGAGCTCTGGAGGTACTGAGCTCTGGAGGTATGGAGCTATGGAGCCCTGGAGCTCTGGAGGTATGGAGCTATGGTGCTATGGAGCTCTGAAGCCATGGAGCTCTGGTGCTATGGAGCTCTGGAGCTCTGGAGGTATGGAGCTCTGGAGGTATGGAGCTATGGAGCCCTGGAGCTCTGGAGGTATGGAGCTATGGTGCTATGGAGCTCTGAAGCCATGGAGCTCTGGTGCTATGGAGCTCTGGAGGTATGGAGCTCTGGAGGTATGGAGCTCTGGAGGTATGGAGCTATGGAGCCCTGGAGCTCTGGAGGTATGGAGCTATGGTGCTATGGAGCTCTGAAGCCATGGAGCTCTGGTGCTATGGAGCTCTGGAGGTATGGAGCTCTGGAGGTATGGAGCTCTGGAGGTATGGAGCTATGGAGCCCTGGAGCTCTGGAGGTATGGAGCTATGGTGCTATGGAGCTCTGAAGCCATGGAGCTCTGGTGCTATGGAGCTCTGGAGGTATGGAGCTCTGGAGGTATGGAGCTCTGGAGGTATGGAGCTATGGAGCCCTGGAGCTCTGGAGGTATGGAGCTATGGTGCTATGGAGCTCTGAAGCCATGGAGCTCTGGTGCTATGGAGCTATGGAGCTCTGGTGCTATGGAGCTATGGAGGTATGGAGCCACCAGCCAGCACCCTCCGTGGCTGGATCAATGGAAGTGTTTTAGGTACCAGGCAGCCAAAGGGCCGAGGCCTCACGCTCGACCACGCCGGCGCAGAGTTCCAGCCGCTCGGATAAGCTCTGTCACTCACCCGCCGCGCAGCCACCGGTAACGGGGAAATGTCGCCGCCTGGCGGACACGCCGTTGTAAATGAATGGGCTTTCGCACTTAGTGCAATTTTCGCCAACTCTCTGACTTAGAGCTATGGAAGTATGGAGCTATGGAGACACCAGCCACCCAGGCTGGAGCTCTGGAGCTCTGGAGGTATGGAGCTCTGGTGCTATGGAAGTATGGAGCTCTGGTGCTATGGAAGTATGGAGCTATGGAGGTATGGAAGTATGGAGCTATGGAAGTATGGAGCTATGGAGCTCTGGAAGTATGGAGCTATGGAGCTCTGGAGGTATGGAGCTATGGAGCCCTGGAGCTATGGAGCCCTGGAGCTATGGAAGTATGGAGCTCTGGTGCTATGGAGCTATGGAGCTCTGGTGCTATGGAGCTATGGAGCTCTGGAGCTATGGAGCTCTGGAGGTATGGAGCTATGGAGCTCTGGAGGTATGGAGCTATGGAGCTATGGAAGTATGGAGCTCTGGTGCTATGGAGCTATGGAGCTCTGGTGCTATGGAGCTATGGAGCTCTGGTGCTATGGAGCTATGGAGCTATGGAGCTCTGGAAGTATGGAGCTCTGGTGCTATGGAGCTATGGAGCTCTGGTGCTATGGAGCTATGGAGCTCTGGTGCTATGGAGCTATGGAGCTCTGGTGCTATGGAGCTCTGGTGCTATGGAGCTATGGAGCTCTGGTGCTATGGAGCTATGGAGCTCTGGAGGTATGGAGCTCTGGAGGTATGGAGCTCTGGAGGTATGGAGCTTTGGAGCCCTGGAGCTCTGGAGGTATGGAGCTATGGTGCTATGGAGCTCTGAAGCCATGGAGCTCTGGTGCTATGGAGCTCTGGAGCTCTGGAGGTATGGAGCTCTGGAGGTATGGAGCTATGGAGCCCTGGAGCTCTGGAGGTATGGAGCTATGGTGCTATGGAGCTCTGAAGCCATGGAGCTCTGGTGCTATGGAGCTCTGGAGCTCTGGAGGTATGGAGCTCTGGAGGTATGGAGCTATGGAGCCCTGGAGCTCTGGAGGTATGGAGCTATGGTGCTATGGAGCTCTGAAGCCATGGAGCTCTGGTGCTATGGAGCTCTGGAGCTCTGGAGGTATGCAGCTCTGGAGGTATGGAGCTCTGGAGGTATGGAGCTATGGAGCCCTGGAGCTCTGGAGGTATGGAGCTATGGTGCTATGGAGCTCTGAAGCCATGGAGCTCTGGTGCTATGGAGCTCTGGAGGTATGGAGCTCTGGAGGTATGGAGCTCTGGAAATATGGAGCTATGGAGCCCTGGAGCTCTGGAGGTATGGAGCTATGGTGCTATGGAGCTATGGAGCTCTGGAGGTATGGAGCTCTGGAGGTACTGAGCTCTGGAGGTATGGAGCTATGGAGCCCTGGAGCTCTGGTGCTATGGAGCTCTGGTGCTATGGAGCTATGGAGCTCTGGTGCTATGGAGCTATGGAGCTATGGAGCTATGGAGCTCTGGTGCTATGGAGCTATGGAGCTCTGGTGCTATGGAGCTATGGTGCTATGGAGCTCTGGTGCTATGGAGCTATGGAGCTCTGGTGCTATGGAGCTATGGAGCTCTGGAGGTATGGAGCTCTGGAGGTATGGAGCTCTGGAGGTATGGAGCTTTGGAGCCCTGGAGCTCTGGAGGTATGGAGCTATGGTGCTATGGAGCTCTGAAGCCATGGAGCTCTGGTGCTATGGAGCTATGGAGCTCTGGTGCTATGGAGCTATGGAGGTATGGAGCTATGGAGCCCTGGAGCTCTGGAGGTATGGAGCTATGGTGCTATGGAGCTCTGAAGCCATGGAGCTCTGGTGCTATGGAGCTCTGGAGCTCTGGAGGTATGGAGCTCTGGAGGTATGGAGCTATGGAGCCCTGGAGCTCTGGAGGTATGGAGCTATGGTGCTATGGAGCTCTGAAGCCATGGAGCTCTGGTGCTATGGAGCTCTGGAGCTCTGGAGGTATGGAGCTCTGGAGGTATGGAGCTATGGAGCCCTGGAGCTCTGGAGGTATGGAGCTATGGTGCTATGGAGCTCTGAAGCCATGGAGCTCTGGTGCTATGGAGCTATGGAGCTCTGGTGCTATGGAGCTATGGAGGTATGGAGCCACCAGCCAGCACCCTCCGTGGCTGGATCAATGGAAGTGTTTTAGGTACCAGGCAGCCAAAGGGCCGAGGCCTCACGCTCGACCACGCCGGCGCAGAGTTCCAGCCGCTCGGATAAGCTCTGTCACTCACCCGCCGCGCAGCCACCGGTAACGGGGAAATGTCGCCGCCTTGTGGACACGCCGTTGTAAATGAATGGGCTTTCGCACTTAGTGCAATTTTCGCCAACTCTCTGACTTAGAGCTATGGAAGTATGGAGCTATGGAGCCACCAGCCACCCAGGCTGGAGCTCTGGAGCTCTGGAGGTATGGAGCTCTGGTGCTATGGAAGTATGGAGCTCTGGTGCTATGGAAGTATGGAGCTATGGAGGTATGGAAGTATGGAGCTATGGAAGTATGGAGCTATGGAGCTCTGGAAGTATGGAGCTATGGAGCTCTGGAGGTATGGAGCCCTGGAGCTATGGAGCCCTGGAGCTATGGAAGTATGGAGCTCTGGTGCTATGGAGCTATGGAGCTCTGGTGCTATGGAGCTATGGAGCTATGGAGCTCTGGAGCTATGGAGCTCTGGAGGTATGGAGCTATGGAGCTATGGAGCTCTGGAGGTATGGAGCTATGGAGCTATGGAAGTATGGAGCTCTGGTGCTATGGAGCTATGGAGCTCTGGTGCTATGGAGCTATGGAGCTCTGGTGCTATGGAGCTATGGAGCTATGGAGCTCTGGAAGTATGGAGCTCTGGTGCTATGGAGCTATGGAGCTCTGGTGCTATGGAGCTATGGAGCTCTGGTGCTATGGAGCTCTGGTGCTATGGAGCTCTGGTGCTATGGAGCTATGGAGCTCTGGTGCTATGGAGCTCTGGAGGTATGGAGCTCTGGAGGTATGGAGCTCTGGAGGTATGGAGCTATGGAGCCCTGGAGCTCTGGAGGTATGGAGCTATGGTGCTATGGAGCTCTGAAGCCATGGAGCTCTGGTGCTATGGAGCTATGGAGCTCTGGTGCTATGGAGCTATGGAGCTATGGAGCTCTGGAAGTATGGAGCTCTGGTGCTATGGAGCTATGGAGCTCTGGTGCTATGGAGCTATGGAGCTCTGGTGCTATGGAGCTATGGAGCTCTGGTGCTATGGAGCTCTGGTGCTATGGAGCTCTGGTGCTATGGAGCTATGGAGCTCTGGTGCTATGGAGCTATGGAGCTCTGGAGGTATGGAGCTCTGGAGGTACTGAGCTCTGGAGGTATGGAGCTATGGAGCCCTGGAGCTCTGGAGGTATGGAGCTATGGTGCTATGGAGCTCTGAAGCCATGGAGCTCTGGTGCTATGGAGCTCTGGAGCTCTGGAGGTATGGAGCTCTGGAGGTATGGAGCTATGGAGCCCTGGAGCTCTGGAGGTATGGAGCTATGGTGCTATGGAGCTCTGAAGCCATGGAGCTCTGGTGCTATGGAGCTCTGGAGGTATGGAGCTCTGGAGGTATGGAGCTCTGGAGGTATGGAGCTATGGAGCCCTGGAGCTCTGGAGGTATGGAGCTATGGTGCTATGGAGCTCTGAAGCCATGGAGCTCTGGTGCTATGGAGCTCTGGAGGTATGGAGCTCTGGAGGTATGGAGCTCTGGAAATATGGAGCTATGGAGCCCTGGAGCTCTGGAGGTATGGAGCTATGGTGCTATGGAGCTCTGAAGCCATGGAGCTCTGGTGCTATGGAGCTATGGAGCTCTGGTGCTATGGAGCTATGGAGGTATGGAGCCACCAGCCAGCACCCTCCGTGGCTGGATCAATGGAAGTGTTTTAGGTACCAGGCAGCCAAAGGGCCGAGGCCTCACGCTCGACCACGCCGGCGCAGAGTTCCAGCCGCTCGGATAAGCTCTGTCACTCACCCGCCGCGCAGCCACCGGTAACGGGGAAATGTCGCCGCCTTGTGGACACGCCGTTGTAAATGAATGGGCTTTCGCACTTAGTGCAATTTTCGCCAACTCTCTGACTTAGAGCTATGGAAGTATGGAGCTATGGAGCCACCAGCCACCCAGGCTGGAGCTCTGGAGCTCTGGAGGTATGGAGCTCTGGTGCTATGGAAGTATGGAGCTCTGGTGCTATGGAAGTATGGAGCTATGGAGGTATGGAAGTATGGAGCTATGGAAGTATGGAGCTATGGAGCTCTGGAAGTATGGAGCTATGGAGCTCTGGAGGTATGGAGCCCTGGAGCTATGGAGCCCTGGAGCTATGGAAGTATGGAGCTCTGGTGCTATGGAGCTATGGAGCTCTGGTGCTATGGAGCTATGGAGCTATGGAGCTCTGGAGCTATGGAGCTCTGGAGGTATGCAGCTATGGAGCTATGGAGCTCTGGAGGTATGGAGCTATGGAGCTATGGAAGTATGGAGCTCTGGTGCTATGGAGCTATGGAGCTCTGGTGCTATGGAGCTATGGAGCTCTGGTGCTATGGAGCTATGGAGCTATGGAGCTCTGGAAGTATGGAGCTCTGGTGCTATGGAGCTATGGAGCTCTGGTGCTATGGAGCTATGGAGCTCTGGTGCTATGGAGCTATGGAGCTCTGGTGCTATGGAGCTCTGGTGCTATGGAGCTCTGGTGCTATGGAGCTATGGAGCTCTGGTGCTATGGAGCTATGGAGCTCTGGAGGTATGGAGCTCTGGAGGTATGGAGCTCTGGAGGTATGGAGCTATGGAGCCCTGGAGCTCTGGAGGTATGGAGCTATGGTGCTATGGAGCTCTGAAGCCATGGAGCTCTGGTGCTATGGAGCTCTGGAGCTCTGGAGGTATGGAGCTCTGGAGGTATGGAGCTATGGAGCCCTGGAGCTCTGGAGGTATGGAGCTATGGAGCTCTGAAGCCATGGAGCTCTGGTGCTATGGAGCTCTGGAGCTCTGGAGGTATGGAGCTCTGGAGGTATGGAGCTCTGGAGGTATGGAGCTATGGAGCCCTGGAGCTCTGGAGGTATGGAGCTATGGTGCTATGGAGCTCTGAAGCCATGGAGCTCTGGTGCTATGGAGCTCTGGAGGTATGGAGCTCTGGAGGTATGGAGCTCTGGAGGTATGGAGCTATGGAGCCCTGGAGCTCTGGAGGTATGGAGCTATGGTGCTATGGAGCTCTGAAGCCATGGAGCTCTGGTGCTATGGAGCTATGGAGCTCTGGTGCTATGGAGCTATGGAGGTATGGAGCCACCAGCCAGCACCCTCCGTGGCTGGATCAATGGAAGTGTTTTAGGTACCAGGCAGCCAAAGGGCCGAGGCCTCACGCTCGACCACGCCGGCGCAGAGTTCCAGCCGCTCGGATAAGCTCTGTCACTCACCCGCCGCGCAGCCACCGGTAACGGGGAAATGTCGCCGCCTGGCGGACACGCCGTTGTAAATGAATGGGCTTTCGCACTTAGTGCAATTTTCGCCAACTCTCTGACTTAGAGCTATGGAAGTATGGAGCTATGGAGGCACCAGCCACCCAGGCTGGAGCTCTGGAGCTCTGGAGGTATGGAGCTCTGGTGCTATGGAAGTATGGAGCTCTGGTGCTATGGAAGTATGGAGCTATGGAGGTATGGAAGTATGGAGCTATGGAAGTATGGAGCTATGGAGCTCTGGAAGTATGGAGCTATGGAGCTCTGGAGGTATGGAGCTATGGAGCCCTGGAGCTATGGAGCCCTGGAGCTATGGAAGTATGGAGCTCTGGTGCTATGGAGCTATGGAGCTCTGGTGCTATGGAGCTATGGAGCTCTGGAGCTATGGAGCTCTGGAGGTATGGAGCTATGGAGCTCTGGAGGTATGGAGCTATGGAGCTATGGAAGTATGGAGCTCTGGTGCTATGGAGCTATGGAGCTCTGGTGCTATGGAGCTATGGAGCTCTGGTGCTATGGAGCTATGGAGCTATGGAGCTCTGGAAGTATGGAGCTCTGGTGCTATGGAGCTATGGAGCTCTGGTGCTATGGAGCTATGGAGCTCTGGTGCTATGGAGCTATGGAGCTCTGGTGCTATGGAGCTCTGGTGCTATGGAGCTATGGAGCTCTGGTGCTATGGAGCTATGGAGCTCTGGAGGTATGGAGCTCTGGAGGTATGGAGCTCTGGAGGTATGGAGCTTTGGAGCCCTGGAGCTCTGGAGGTATGGAGCTATGGTGCTATGGAGCTCTGAAGCCATGGAGCTCTGGTGCTATGGAGCTCTGGAGCTCTGGAGGTATGGAGCTCTGGAGGTATGGAGCTATGGAGCCCTGGAGCTCTGGAGGTATGGAGCTATGGTGCTATGGAGCTCTGAAGCCATGGAGCTCTGGTGCTATGGAGCTCTGGAGCTCTGGAGGTATGGAGCTCTGGAGGTATGGAGCTATGGAGCCCTGGAGCTCTGGAGGTATGGAGCTATGGTGCTATGGAGCTCTGAAGCCATGGAGCTCTGGTGCTATGGAGCTCTGGAGCTCTGGAGGTATGGAGCTCTGGAGGTATGGAGCTCTGGAGGTATGGAGCTATGGAGCCCTGGAGCTCTGGAGGTATGGAGCTATGGTGCTATGGAGCTCTGAAGCCATGGAGCTCTGGTGCTATGGAGCTCTGGAGGTATGGAGCTCTGGAGGTATGGAGCTCTGGAGGTATGGAGCTATGGAGCCCTGGAGCTCTGGAGGTATGGAGCTATGGTGCTATGGAGCTCTGAAGCCATGGAGCTCTGGTGCTATGGAGCTCTGGAGGTATGGAGCTCTGGAGGTATGGAGCTCTGGAGGTATGGAGCTATGGAGCCCTGGAGCTCTGGAGGTATGGAGCTATGGTGCTATGGAGCTCTGAAGCCATGGAGCTCTGGTGCTATGGAGTTATGGAGCTCTGGTGCTATGGAGCTATGGAGGTATGGAGCCACCAGCCAGCACCCTCCGTGGCTGGATCAATGGAAGTGTTTTAGGTACCAGGCAGCCAAAGGGCCGAGGCCTCACGCTCGACCACGCCGGCGCAGAGTTCCAGCCGCTCGGATAAGCTCTGTCACTCAACCGCCGCGCAGCCACCGGTAACGGGGAAATGTCGCCGCCTGGCGGACACGCCGTTGTAAATGAATGGGCTTTCGCACTTAGTGCAATTTTCGCCAACTCTCTGACTTAGAGCTATGGAAGTATGGAGCTATGGAGCCACCAGCCACCCAGGCTGGAGCTATGGAGCTCTGGAGGTATGGAGCTCAGGTGCTATGGAAGTATGGAGCTATGGAGCTATGGAAGTATGGAGCTATGGAGCTATGGAGCTCTGGAAGTAAGGAGCTATGGAGCTCTGGAGGTATGGAGCTATGGAGCCCTGGAGCCCTGGAGCTATGGAGCTCTGGTGCTATGGAGGTATGGAGCTCTGGAGGTATGGAGCTCTGGAGGTATGGAGCTATGGAGCTATGGAGCCCTGGAGCTATGGAGCTATGGAGCCCTGGAGCTATGGAGCTATGGAGCCCTGGAGCTATGGAGCTATGGAGCTCTGGTGCTATGGAGCTATGGAGCTCTGGTGCTATGGAGCTATGGAGCTCTGGTGCTATGGAGCTATGGAGCTCTGGTGCTATGGAGCTATGGAGCTCTGGAAGTATGGAGCTATGGAGCTCTGGAGGTATGGAGCTATGGAGCCCTGGAGCTATGGAGCCCTGGAGCTATGGAAGTATGGAGCTCTGGTGCTATGGAGCTATGGAGCTCTGGTGCTATGGAGCTATGGAGCTCTGGAGCTATGGAGCTCTGGAGGTATGGAGCTATGGAGCTATGGAGCTCTGGAGGTATGGAGCTATGGAGCTATGGAAGTATGGAGCTCTGGTGCTATGGAGCTATGGAGCTCTGGTGCTATGGAGCTATGGAGCTCTGGTGCTATGGAGCTATGGAGCTCTGGTGCTATGGAGCTATGGAGCTCTGGAGCTATGGAGCTCTGGAGGTATGGAGCTATGGAGCTATGGAGCTCTGGAGGTATGGAGCTATGGAGCTATGGAAGTATGGACCTCTGGTGCTATGGAGCTATGGAGCTCTGGTGCTATGGAGCTATGGAGCTCTGGTGCTATGGAGCTATGGAGCTCTGGAAGTATGGAGCTCTGGTGCTATGGAGCTATGGAGCTCTGGTGCTATGGAGCTATGGAGCTCTGGTGCTATGGAGCTATGGAGCTCTGGTGCTATGGAGCTCTGGTGCTATGGAGCTCTGGTGCTATGGAGCTATGGAGCTCTGGTGCTATGGAGCTATGGAGCTCTGGAGGTATGGAGCTCTGGAGGTATGGAGCTCTGGAGGTATGGAGCTTTGGAGCCCTGGAGCTCTGGAGGTATGGAGCTATGGTGCTATGGAGCTCTGAAGCCATGGAGCTCTGGTGCTATGGAGCTCTGGAGCTCTGGAGGTATGGAGCTCTGGAGGTATGGAGCTATGGAGCCCTGGAGCTCTGGAGGTATGGAGCTATGGTGCTATGGAGCTCTGAAGCCATGGAGCTCTGGTGCTATGGAGCTCTGGAGCTCTGGAGGTATGGAGCTCTGGAGGTATGGAGCTATGGAGCCCTGGAGCTCTGGAGGTATGGAGCTATGGTGCTATGGAGCTCTGAAGCCATGGAGCTCTGGTGCTATGGAGCTCTGGAGCTCTGGAGGTATGGAGCTCTGGAGGTATGGAGCTCTGGAGGTATGGAGCTATGGAGCCCTGGAGCTCTGGAGGTATGGAGCTATGGTGCTATGGAGCTCTGAAGCCATGGAGCTCTGGTGCTATGGAGCTCTGGAGGTATGGAGCTCTGGAGGTATGGAGCTCTGGAGGTATGGAGCTATGGAGCCCTGGAGCTCTGGAGGTATGGAGCTATGGTGCTATGGAGCTCTGAAGCCATGGAGCTCTGGTGCTATGGAGCTCTGGAGGTATGGAGCTCTGGAGGTATGGAGCTCTGGAGGTATGGAGCTATGGAGCCCTGGAGCTCTGGAGGTATGGAGCTATGGTGCTATGGAGCTCTGAAGCCATGGAGCTCTGGTGCTATGGAGCTATGGAGCTCTGGTGCTATGGAGCTATGGAGGTATGGAGCCACCAGCCAGCACCCTCCGTGGCTGGATCAATGGAAGTGTTTTAGGTACCAGGCAGCCAAAGGGCCGAGGCCTCACGCTCGACCACGCCGGCGCAGAGTTCCAGCCGCTCGGATAAGCTCTGTCACTCACCCGCCGCGCAGCCACCGGTAACGGGGAAATGTCGCCGCCTTGTGGACACGCCGTTGTAAATGAATGGGCTTTCGCACTTAGTGCAATTTTCGCCAACTCTCTGACTTAGAGCTATGGAAGTATGGAGCTATGGAGCCACCAGCCACCCAGGCTGGAGCTCTGGAGCTCTGGAGGTATGGAGCTCTGGTGCTATGGAAGTATGGAGCTCTGGTGCTATGGAAGTATGGAGCTATGGAGGTATGGAAGTATGGAGCTATGGAAGTATGGAGCTATGGAGCTCTGGAAGTATGGAGCTATGGAGCTCTGGAGGTATGGAGCCCTGGAGCTATGGAGCCCTGGAGCTATGGAAGTATGGAGCTCTGGTGCTATGGAGCTATGGAGCTCTGGTGCTATGGAGCTATGGAGCTATGGAGCTCTGGAGCTATGGAGCTCTGGAGGTATGGAGCTATGGAGCTATGGAGCTCTGGAGGTATGGAGCTATGGAGCTATGGAAGTATGGAGCTCTGGTGCTATGGAGCTATGGAGCTCTGGTGCTATGGAGCTATGGAGCTCTGGTGCTATGGAGCTATGGAGCTATGGAGCTCTGGAAGTATGGAGCTCTGGTGCTATGGAGCTATGGAGCTCTGGTGCTATGGAGCTATGGAGCTCTGGTGCTATGGAGCTCTGGTGCTATGGAGCTCTGGTGCTATGGAGCTATGGAGCTCTGGTGCTATGGAGCTCTGGAGGTATGGAGCTCTGGAGGTATGGAGCTCTGGAGGTATGGAGCTATGGAGCCCTGGAGCTCTGGAGGTATGGAGCTATGGTGCTATGGAGCTCTGAAGCCATGGAGCTCTGGTGCTATGGAGCTATGGAGCTCTGGTGCTATGGAGCTATGGAGCTATGGAGCTCTGGAAGTATGGAGCTCTGGTGCTATGGAGCTATGGAGCTCTGGTGCTATGGAGCTATGGAGCTCTGGTGCTATGGAGCTATGGAGCTCTGGTGCTATGGAGCTCTGGTGCTATGGAGCTCTGGTGCTATGGAGCTATGGAGCTCTGGTGCTATGGAGCTATGGAGCTCTGGAGGTATGGAGCTCTGGAGGTATGGAGCTCTGGAGGTATGGAGCTATGGAGCCCTGGAGCTCTGGAGGTATGGAGCTATGGTGCTATGGAGCTCTGAAGCCATGGAGCTCTGGTGCTATGGAGCTCTGGAGCTCTGGAGGTATGGAGCTCTGGAGGTATGGAGCTATGGAGCCCTGGAGCTCTGGAGGTATGGAGCTATGGTGCTATGGAGCTCTGAAGCCATGGAGCTCTGGTGCTATGGAGCTCTGGAGCTCTGGAGGTATGGAGCTCTGGAGGTATGGAGCTCTGGAGGTATGGAGCTATGGAGCCCTGGAGCTCTGGAGGTATGGAGCTATGGTGCTATGGAGCTCTGAAGCCATGGAGCTCTGGTGCTATGGAGCTCTGGAGGTATGGAGCTCTGGAGGTATGGAGCTCTGGAGGTATGGAGCTATGGAGCCCTGGAGCTCTGGAGGTATGGAGCTATGGTGCTATGGAGCTCTGAAGCCATGGAGCTCTGGTGCTATGGAGCTCTGGAGGTATGGAGCTCTGGAGGTATGGAGCTCTGGAGGTATGGAGCTATGGAGCCCTGGAGCTCTGGAGGTATGGAGCTATGGTGCTATGGAGCTCTGAAGCCATGGAGCTCTGGTGCTATGGAGCTATGGAGCTCTGGTGCTATGGAGCTATGGAGGTATGGAGCCACCAGCCAGCACCCTCCGTGGCTGGATCAATGGAAGTGTTTTAGGTACCAGGCAGCCAAAGGGCCGAGGCCTCACGCTCGACCACGCCGGCGCAGAGTTCCAGCCGCTCGGATAAGCTCTGTCACTCACCCGCCGCGCAGCCACCGGTAACGGGGAAATGTCGCCGCCTGGCGGACACGCCGTTGTAAATGAATGGGCTTTCGCACTTAGTGCAATTTTCGCCAACTCTCTGACTTAGAGCTATGGAAGTATGGAGCTATGGAGCCACCAGCCACCCAGGCTGGAGCTATGGAGCTCTGGAGGTATGGAGCTCAGGTGCTATGGAAGTATGGAGCTATGGAGCTATGGAAGTATGGAGCTATGGAGCTATGGAGCTCTGGAAGTATGGAGCTATGGAGCTCTGGAGGTATGGAGCTATGGAGCCCTGGAGCTATGGAGCTCTGGTGCTATGGAGGTATGGAGCTCTGGAGGTATGGAGCTCTGGAGGTATGGAGCTATGGAGCTATGGAGCCCTGGAGCTATGGAGCTATGGAGCCCTGGAGCTATGGAGCTATGGAGCCCTGGAGCTATGGAGCTATGGAGCTCTGGTGCTATGGAGCTATGGAGCTCTGGTGCTATGGAGCTATGGAGCTCTGGTGCTATGGAGCTATGGAGCTCTGGTGCTATGGAGCTATGGAGCTCTGGAAGTATGGAGCTATGGAGCTCTGGAGGTATGGAGCTATGGAGCCCTGGAGCTATGGAGCCCTGGAGCTATGGAAGTATGGAGCTCTGGTGCTATGGAGCTATGGAGCTCTGGTGCTATGGAGCTATGGAGCTCTGGAGCTATGGAGCTCTGGAGGTATGGAGCTATGGAGCTATGGAGCTCTGGAGGTATGGAGCTATGGAGCTATGGAAGTATGGAGCTCTGGTGCTATGGAGCTATGGAGCTCTGGTGCTATGGAGCTATGGAGCTCTGGTGCTATGGAGCTATGGAGCTATGGAGCTCTGGAAGTATGGAGCTCTGGTGCTATGGAGCTATGGAGCTCTGGTGCTATGGAGCTATGGAGCTCTGGTGCTATGGAGCTATGGAGCTCTGGTGCTATGGAGCTCTGGTGCTATGGAGCTCTGGTGCTATGGAGCTATGGAGCTCTGGTGCTATGGAGCTATGGAGCTCTGGAGGTATGGAGCTCTGGAGGTATGGAGCTCTGGAGGTATGGAGCTTTGGAGCCCTGGAGCTCTGGAGGTATGGAGCTATGGTGCTATGGAGCTCTGAAGCCATGGAGCTCTGGTGCTATGGAGCTCTGGAGCTCTGGAGGTATGGAGCTCTGGAGGTATGGAGCTATGGAGCCCTGGAGCTCTGGAGGTATGGAGCTATGGTGCTATGGAGCTCTGAAGCCATGGAGCTCTGGTGCTATGGAGCTCTGGAGCTCTGGAGGTATGGAGCTCTGGAGGTATGGAGCTATGGAGCCCTGGAGCTCTGGAGGTATGGAGCTATGGTGCTATGGAGCTCTGAAGCCATGGAGCTCTGGTGCTATGGAGCTCTGGAGCTCTGGAGGTATGGAGCTCTGGAGGTATGGAGCTCTGGAGGTATGGAGCTATGGAGCCCTGGAGCTCTGGAGGTATGGAGCTATGGTGCTATGGAGCTCTGAAGCCATGGAGCTCTGGTGCTATGGAGCTCTGGAGGTATGGAGCTCTGGAGGTATGGAGCTCTGGAGGTATGGAGCTATGGAGCCCTGGAGCTCTGGAGGTATGGAGCTATGGTGCTATGGAGCTCTGAAGCCATGGAGCTCTGGTGCTATGGAGCTATGGAGCTCTGGTGCTATGGAGCTATGGAGGTATGGAGCCACCAGCCAGCACCCTCCGTGGCTGGATCAATGGAAGTGTTTTAGGTACCAGGCAGCCAAAGGGCCGAGGCCTCACGCTCGACCACGCCGGCGCAGAGTTCCAGCCGCTCGGATAAGCTCTGTCACTCACCCGCCGCGCAGCCACCGGTAACGGGGAAATGTCGCCGCCTTGTGGACACGCCGTTGTAAATGAATGGGCTTTCGCACTTAGTGCAATTTTCGCCAACTCTCTGACTTAGAGCTATGGAAGTATGGAGCTATGGAGCCACCAGCCACCCAGGCTGGAGCTCTGGAGCTCTGGAGGTATGGAGCTCTGGTGCTATGGAAGTATGGAGCTCTGGTGCTATGGAAGTATGGAGCTATGGAGGTATGGAAGTATGGAGCTATGGAAGTATGGAGCTATGGAGCTCTGGAAGTATGGAGCTATGGAGCTCTGGAGGTATGGAGCCCTGGAGCTATGGAGCCCTGGAGCTATGGAAGTATGGAGCTCTGGTGCTATGGAGCTATGGAGCTCTGGTGCTATGGAGCTATGGAGCTATGGAGCTCTGGAGCTATGGAGCTCTGGAGGTATGGAGCTATGGAGCTATGGAGCTCTGGAGGTATGGAGCTATGGAGCTATGGAAGTATGGAGCTCTGGTGCTATGGAGCTATGGAGCTCTGGTGCTATGGAGCTATGGAGCTCTGGTGCTATGGAGCTATGGAGCTATGGAGCTATGGAGCTCTGGAAGTATGGAGCTCTGGTGCTATGGAGCTATGGAGCTCTGGTGCTATGGAGCTATGGAGCTCTGGTGCTATGGAGCTCTGGTGCTATGGAGCTCTGGTGCTATGGAGCTATGGAGCTCTGGTGCTATGGAGCTCTGGAGGTATGGAGCTCTGGAGGTATGGAGCTCTGGAGGTATGGAGCTATGGAGCCCTGGAGCTCTGGAGGTATGGAGCTATGGTGCTATGGAGCTCTGAAGCCATGGAGCTCTGGTGCTATGGAGCTATGGAGCTCTGGTGCTATGGAGCTATGGAGCTATGGAGCTCTGGAAGTATGGAGCTCTGGTGCTATGGAGCTATGGAGCTCTGGTGCTATGGAGCTATGGAGCTCTGGTGCTATGGAGCTATGGAGCTCTGGTGCTATGGAGCTCTGGTGCTATGGAGCTCTGGTGCTATGGAGCTATGGAGCTCTGGTGCTATGGAGCTATGGAGCTCTGGAGGTATGGAGCTCTGGAGGTATGGAGCTCTGGAGGTATGGAGCTATGGAGCCCTGGAGCTCTGGAGGTATGGAGCTATGGTGCTATGGAGCTCTGAAGCCATGGAGCTCTGGTGCTATGGAGCTCTGGAGCTCTGGAGGTATGGAGCTCTGGAGGTATGGAGCTATGGAGCCCTGGAGCTCTGGAGGTATGGAGCTATGGTGCTATGGAGCTCTGAAGCCATGGAGCTCTGGTGCTATGGAGCTCTGGAGCTCTGGAGGTATGGAGCTCTGGAGGTATGGAGCTCTGGAGGTATGGAGCTATGGAGCCCTGGAGCTCTGGAGGTATGGAGCTATGGTGCTATGGAGCTCTGAAGCCATGGAGCTCTGGTGCTATGGAGCTCTGGAGGTATGGAGCTCTGGAGGTATGGAGCTCTGGAGGTATGGAGCTATGGAGCCCTGGAGCTCTGGAGGTATGGAGCTATGGTGCTATGGAGCTCTGAAGCCATGGAGCTCTGGTGCTATGGAGCTCTGGAGCTCTGGAGGTATGGAGCTCTGGAGGTATGGAGCTCTGGAGGTATGGAGCTATGGAGCCCTGGAGCTCTGGAGGTATGGAGCTATGGTGCTATGGAGCTCTGAAGCCATGGAGCTCTGGTGCTATGGAGCTCTGGAGGTATGGAGCTCTGGAGGTATGGAGCTCTGGAGGTATGGAGCTATGGAGCCCTGGAGCTCTGGAGGTATGGAGCTATGGTGCTATGGAGCTCTGAAGCCATGGAGCTCTGGTGCTATGGAGCTCTGGAGGTATGGAGCTCTGGAGGTATGGAGCTCTGGAGGTATGGAGCTATGGAGCCCTGGAGCTCTGGAGGTATGGAGCTATGGTGCTATGGAGCTCTGAAGCCATGGAGCTCTGGTGCTATGGAGCTATGGAGCTCTGGTGCTATGGAGCTATGGAGGTATGGAGCCACCAGCCAGCACCCTCCGTGGCTGGATCAATGGAAGTGTTTTAGGTACCAGGCAGCCAAAGGGCCGAGGCCTCACGCTCGACCACGCCGGCGCAGAGTTCCAGCCGCTCGGATAAGCTCTGTCACTCACCCGCCGCGCAGCCACCGGTAACGGGGAAATGTCGCCGCCTGGCGGACACGCCGTTGTAAATGAATGGGCTTTCGCACTTAGTGCAATTTTCGCCAACTCTCTGACTTAGAGCTATGGAAGTATGGAGCTATGGAGCCACCAGCCACCCAGGCTGGAGCTATGGAGCTCTGGAGGTATGGAGCTCAGGTGCTATGGAAGTATGGAGCTATGGAGCTATGGAAGTATGGAGCTATGGAGCTATGGAGCTCTGGAAGTATGGAGCTATGGAGCTCTGGAGGTATGGAGCTATGGAGCCCTGGAGCTATGGAGCTCTGGTGCTATGGAGGTATGGAGCTCTGGAGGTATGGAGCTCTGGAGGTATGGAGCTATGGAGCTATGGAGCCCTGGAGCTATGGAGCTATGGAGCCCTGGAGCTATGGAGCTATGGAGCCCTGGAGCTATGGAGCTATGGAGCTCTGGTGCTATGGAGCTATGGAGCTCTGGTGCTATGGAGCTATGGAGCTCTGGTGCTATGGAGCTATGGAGCTCTGGTGCTATGGAGCTATGGAGCTCTGGAAGTATGGAGCTATGGAGCTCTGGAGGTATGGAGCTATGGAGCCCTGGAGCTATGGAGCCCTGGAGCTATGGAAGTATGGAGCTCTGGTGCTATGGAGCTATGGAGCTCTGGTGCTATGGAGCTATGGAGCTCTGGAGCTATGGAGCTCTGGAGGTATGGAGCTATGGAGCTATGGAGCTCTGGAGGTATGGAGCTATGGAGCTATGGAAGTATGGAGCTCTGGTGCTATGGAGCTATGGAGCTCTGGTGCTATGGAGCTATGGAGCTCTGGTGCTATGGAGCTATGGAGCTATGGAGCTCTGGAAGTATGGAGCTCTGGTGCTATGGAGCTATGGAGCTCTGGTGCTATGGAGCTATGGAGCTCTGGTGCTATGGAGCTATGGAGCTCTGGTGCTATGGAGCTCTGGTGCTATGGAGCTCTGGTGCTATGGAGCTATGGAGCTCTGGTGCTATGGAGCTATGGAGCTCTGGAGGTATGGAGCTCTGGAGGTATGGAGCTCTGGAGGTATGGAGCTTTGGAGCCCTGGAGCTCTGGAGGTATGGAGCTATGGTGCTATGGAGCTCTGAAGCCATGGAGCTCTGGTGCTATGGAGCTCTGGAGCTCTGGAGGTATGGAGCTCTGGAGGTATGGAGCTATGGAGCCCTGGAGCTCTGGAGGTATGGAGCTATGGTGCTATGGAGCTCTGAAGCCATGGAGCTCTGGTGCTATGGAGCTCTGGAGCTCTGGAGGTATGGAGCTCTGGAGGTATGGAGCTCTGGAGGTATGGAGCTATGGAGCCCTGGAGCTCTGGAGGTATGGAGCTATGGTGCTATGGAGCTCTGAAGCCATGGAGCTCTGGTGCTATGGAGCTCTGGAGGTATGGAGCTCTGGAGGTATGGAGCTCTGGAGGTATGGAGCTATGGAGCCCTGGAGCTCTGGAGGTATGGAGCTATGGTGCTATGGAGCTCTGAAGCCATGGAGCTCTGGTGCTATGGAGCTCTGGAGGTATGGAGCTCTGGAGGTATGGAGCTCTGGAGGTATGGAGCTATGGAGCCCTGGAGCTCTGGAGGTATGGAGCTATGGTGCTATGGAGCTCTGAAGCCATGGAGCTCTGGTGCTATGGAGCTCTGGAGGTATGGAGCTCTGGAGGTATGGAGCTCTGGAGGTATGGAGCTATGGAGCCCTGGAGCTCTGGAGGTATGGAGCTATGGTGGTATGGAGCTCTGAAGCCATGGAGCTCTGGTGCTATGGAGCTATGGAGCTCTGGTGCTATGGAGCTATGGAGGTATGGAGCCACCAGCCAGCACCCTCCGTGGCTGGATCAATGGAAGTGTTTTAGGTACCAGGCAGCCAAAGGGCCGAGGCCTCACGCTCGACCACGCCGGCGCAGAGTTCCAGCCGCTCGGATAAGCTCTGTCACTCACCCGCCGCGCAGCCACCGGTAACGGGGAAATGTCGCCGCCTTGTGGACACACCGTTGTAAATGAATGGGCTTTCGCACTTAGTGCAATTTTCGCCAACTCTCTGACTTAGAGCTATGGAAGTATGGAGCTATGGAGCCACCAGCCACCCAGGCTGGAGCTCTGGAGCTCTGGAGGTATGGAGCTCTGGTGCTATGGAAGTATGGAGCTCTGGTGCTATGGAAGTATGGAGCTATGGAGGTATGGAAGTATGGAGCTATGGAAGTATGGAGCTATGGAGCTCTGGAAGTATGGAGCTATGGAGCTCTGGAGGTATGGAGCCCTGGAGCTATGGAGCCCTGGAGCTATGGAAGTATGGAGCTCTGGTGCTATGGAGCTATGGAGCTCTGGTGCTATGGAGCTATGGAGCTATGGAGCTCTGGAGCTATGGAGCTCTGGAGGTATGGAGCTATGGAGCTATGGAGCTCTGGAGGTATGGAGCTATGGAGCTATGGAAGTATGGAGCTCTGGTGCTATGGAGCTATGGAGCTCTGGTGCTATGGAGCTATGGAGCTCTGGTGCTATGGAGCTATGGAGCTATGGAGCTCTGGAAGTATGGAGCTCTGGTGCTATGGAGCTATGGAGCTCTGGTGCTATGGAGCTATGGAGCTCTGGTGCTATGGAGCTCTGGTGCTATGGAGCTCTGGTGCTATGGAGCTATGGAGCTCTGGTGCTATGGAGCTATGGAGCTCTGGAGGTATGGAGCTCTGGAGGTATGGAGCTCTGGAGGTATGGAGCTATGGAGCCCTGGAGCTCTGGAGGTATGGAGCTATGGTGCTATGGAGCTCTGAAGCCATGGAGCTCTGGTGCTATGGAGCTCTGGAGCTCTGGAGGTATGGAGCTCTGGAGGTATGGAGCTATGGAGCCCTGGAGCTCTGGAGGTATGGAGCTATGGAGCTCTGAAGCCATGGAGCTCTGGTGCTATGGAGCTCTGGAGCTCTGGAGGTATGGAGCTCTGGAGGTATGGAGCTCTGGAGGTATGGAGCTATGGAGCCCTGGAGCTCTGAAAGTATGGAGCTATGGTGCTATGGAGCTCTGAAGCCATGGAGCTCTGGTGCTATGGAGCTCTGGAGGTATGGAGCTCTGGAGGTATGGAGCTCTGGAGGTATGGAGCTATGGAGCCCTGGAGCTCTGGAGGTATGGAGCTATGGTGCTATGGAGCTCTGAAGCCATGGAGCTCTGGTGCTATGGAGCTCTGGAGGTATGGAGCTCTGGAGGTATGGAGCTCTGGAGGTATGGAGCCCTGGAGCTCTGGAGGTATGGAGCTATGGTGCTATGGAGCTCTGAAGCCATGGAGCTCTGGTGCTATGGAGCTATGGAGCTCTGGTGCTATGGAGCTATGGAGGTATGGAGCCACCAGCCAGCACCCTCCGTGGCTGGATCAATGGAAGTGTTTTAGGTACCAGGCAGCCAAAGGGCCGAGGCCTCACGCTCGACCACGCCGGCGCAGAGTTCCAGCCGCTCGGATAAGCTCTGTCACTCACCCGCCGCGCAGCCACCGGTAACGGGGAAATGTCGCCGCCTGGCGGACACGCCGTTGTAAATGAATGGGCTTTCGCACTTAGTGCAATTTTCGCCAACTCTCTGACTTAGAGCTATGGAAGTATGGAGCTATGGAGCCACCAGCCACCCAGGCTGGAGCTATGGAGCTCTGGAGGTATGGAGCTCAGGTGCTATGGAAGTATGGAGCTATGGAGCTATGGAAGTATGGAGCTATGGAGCTATGGAGCTCTGGAAGTATGGAGCTATGGAGCTCTGGAGGTATGGAGCTATGGAGCCCTGGAGCCCTGGAGCTATGGAGCTCTGGTGCTATGGAGGTATGGAGCTCTGGAGGTATGGAGCTCTGGAGGTATGGAGCTATGGAGCTATGGAGCCCTGGAGCTATGGAGCTATGAAGCCCTGGAGCTATGGAGCTATGGAGCCCTGGAGCTATGGAGCTATGGAGCTCTGGTGCTATGGAGCTATGGAGCTCTGGTGCTATGGAGCTATGGAGCTCTGGTGCTATGGAGCTATGGAGCTCTGGAAGTATGGAGCTATGGAGCTCTGGAGGTATGGAGCTATGGAGCCCTGGAGCTATGGAGCCCTGGAGCTATGGAAGTATGGAGCTCTGGTGCTATGGAGCTATGGAGCTCTGGTGCTATGGAGCTATGGAGCTCTGGAGCTATGGAGCTCTGGAGGTATGGAGCTATGGAGCTATGGAGCTCTGGAGGTATGGAGCTATGGAGCTATGGAAGTATGGAGCTCTGGTGCTATGGAGCTATGGAGCTCTGGTGCTATGGAGCTATGGAGCTATGGTGCTATGGAGCTATGGAGCTATGGAGCTCTGGAAGTATGGAGCTCTGGTGCTATGGAGCTATGGAGCTCTGGTGCTATGGAGCTATGGAGCTCTGGTGCTATGGAGCTATGGAGCTCTGGTGCTATGGAGCTCTGGTGCTATGGAGCTCTGGTGCTATGGAGCTATGGAGCTCTGGTGCTATGGAGCTATGGAGCTCTGGAGGTATGGAGCTCTGGAGGTATGGAGCTCTGGAGGTATGGAGCTTTGGAGCCCTGGAGCTCTGGAGGTATGGAGCTATGGTGCTATGGAGCTCTGAAGCCATGGAGCTCTGGTGCTATGGAGCTCTGGAGCTCTGGAGGTATGGAGCTCTGGAGGTATGGAGCTATGGAGCCCTGGAGCTCTGGAGGTATGGAGCTATGGTGCTATGGAGCTCTGAAGCCATGGAGCTCTGGTGCTATGGAGCTCTGGAGCTCTGGAGGTATGGAGCTCTGGAGGTATGGAGCTATGGAGCCCTGGAGCTCTGGAGGTATGGAGCTATGGTGCTATGGAGCTCTGAAGCCATGGAGCTCTGGTGCTATGGAGCTCTGGAGCTCTGGAGGTATGGAGCTCTGGAGGTATGGAGCTATGGAGCCCTGGAGCTCTGGAGGTATGGAGCTATGGTGCTATGGAGCTCTGAAGCCATGGAGCTCTGGTGCTATGGAGCTCTGGAGGTATGGAGCTCTGGAGGTATGGAGCTCTGGAGGTATGGAGCTATGGAGCCCTGGAGCTCTGGAGGTATGGAGCTATGGTGCTATGGAGCTCTGAAGCCATGGAGCTCTGGTGCTATGGAGCTATGGAGCTCTGGTGCTATGGAGCTATGGAGGTATGGAGCCACCAGCCAGCACCCTCCGTGGCTGGATCAATGGAAGTGTTTTAGGTACCAGGCAGCCAAAGGGCCGAGGCCTCACGCTCGACCACGCCGGCGCAGAGTTCCAGCCGCTCGGATAAGCTCTGTCACTCACCCGCCGCGCAGCCACCGGTAACGGGGAAATGTCGCCGCCTTGTGGACACGCCGTTGTAAATGAATGGGCTTTCGCACTTAGTGCAATTTTCGCCAACTCTCTGACTTAGAGCTATGGAAGTATGGAGCTATGGAGCCACCAGCCACCCAGGCTGGAGCTCTGGAGCTCTGGAGGTATGGAGCTCTGGTGCTATGGAAGTATGGAGCTCTGGTGCTATGGAAGTATGGAGCTATGGAGGTATGGAAGTATGGAGCTATGGAAGTATGGAGCTATGGAGCTCTGGAAGTATGGAGCTATGGAGCTCTGGAGGTATGGAGCCCTGGAGCTATGGAGCCCTGGAGCTATGGAAGTATGGAGCTCTGGTGCTATGGAGCTATGGAGCTCTGGTGCTATGGAGCTATGGAGCTATGGAGCTCTGGAGCTATGGAGCTCTGGAGGTATGGAGCTATGGAGCTCTGGAGGTATGGAGCTATGGAGCTATGGAAGTATGGAGCTCTGGTGCTATGGAGCTATGGAGCTCTGGTGCTATGGAGCTATGGAGCTCTGGTGCTATGGAGCTATGGAGCTATGGAGCTCTGGAAGTATGGAGCTCTGGTGCTATGGAGCTATGGAGCTCTGGTGCTATGGAGCTATGGAGCTCTGGTGCTATGGAGCTCTGGTGCTATGGAGCTATGGAGCTCTGGTGCTATGGAGCTCTGGAGGTATGGAGCTCTGGAGGTATGGAGCTCTGGAGGTATGGAGCTATGGAGCCCTGGAGCTCTGGAGGTATGGAGCTATGGTGCTATGGAGCTCTGAAGCCATGGAGCTCTGGTGCTATGGAGCTATGGAGCTCTGGTGCTATGGAGCTATGGAGCTATGGAGCTCTGGAAGTATGGAGCTCTGGTGCTATGGAGCTATGGAGCTCTGGTGCTATGGAGCTATGGAGCTCTGGTGCTATGGAGCTATGGAGCTCTGGTGCTATGGAGCTCTGGTGCTATGGAGCTCTGGTGCTATGGAGCTATGGAGCTCTGGTGCTATGGAGCTATGGAGCTCTGGAGGTATGGAGCTCTGGAGGTATGGAGCTCTGGAGGTATGGAGCTATGGAGCCCTGGAGCTCTGGAGGTATGGAGCTATGTTGCTATGGAGCTCTGAAGCCATGGAGCTCTGGTGCTATGGAGCTCTGGAGCTCTGGAGGTATGGAGCTCTGGAGGTATGGAGCTATGGAGCCCTGGAGCTCTGGAGGTATGGAGCTATGGTGCTATGGAGCTCTGAAGCCATGGAGCTCTGGTGCTATGGAGCTCTGGAGCTCTGGAGGTATGGAGCTCTGGAGGTATGGAGCTCTGGAGGTATGGAGCTATGGAGCCCTGGAGCTCTGGAGGTATGGAGCTATGGTGCTATGGAGCTCTGAAGCCATGGAGCTCTGGTGCTATGGAGCTCTGGAGGTATGGAGCTCTGGAGGTATGGAGCTCTGGAGGTATGGAGCTATGGAGCCCTGGAGCTCTGGAGGTATGGAGCTATGGTGCTATGGAGCTCTGAAGCCATGGAGCTCTGGTGCTATGGAGCTCTGGAGGTATGGAGCTCTGGAGGTATGGAGCTCTGGAGGTATGGAGCTATGGAGCCCTGGAGCTCTGGAGGTATGGAGCTATGGTGCTATGGAGCTCTGAAGCCATGGAGCTCTGGTGCTATGGAGCTATGGAGCTCTGGTGCTATGGAGCTATGGAGGTATGGAGCCACCAGCCAGCACCCTCCGTGGCTGGATCAATGGAAGTGTTTTAGGTACCAGGCAGCCAAAGGGCCGAGGCCTCACGCTCGACCACGCCGGCGCAGAGTTCCAGCCGCTCGGATAAGCTCTGTCACTCACCCGCCGCGCAGCCACCGGTAACGGGGAAATGTCGCCGCCTTGTGGACACGCCGTTGTAAATGAATGGGCTTTCGCACTTAGTGCAATTTTCGCCAACTCTCTGACTGGAGCTATGGAAGTATGGAGCTATGGAGCCACCAGCCACCCAGGCTGGAGCTATGGAGCTCTGGAGGTATGGAGCTCTGGTGCTATGGAAGTATGGAGCTATGGAGCTATGGAAGTATGGAGCTATGGAGCTATGGAGCTCTGGAAGTATGGAGCTATGGAGCTCTGGAGGTATGGAGCTATGGAGCCCTGGAGCCCTGGAGCTATGGAGCCCTGGAGCTATGGAGCTATGGAGCCCTGGAGCTATGGAGCTATGGAGCCCTGGAGCTATGGAGCTATGGAGCTCTGGTGCTATGGAGCTATGGAGCTCTGGTGCTATGGAGCTATGGAGCTCTGGTGCTATGGAGCTATGGAGCTCTGGTGCTATGGAGCTATGGAGCTCTGGAAGTATGGAGCTATGGAGCTCTGGAGGTATGGAGCTATGGAGCTCTGGAGGTATGGAGCTATGGAGCCCTGGAGCTATGGAGCCCTGGAGCTATGGAAGTATGGAGCTCTGGTGCTATGGAGCTATGGAGCTCTGGTGCTATGGAGCTATGGAGCTCTGGAGCTATGGAGCTCTGGAGGTATGGAGCTATGGAGCTCTGGAGGTATGGAGCTATGGAGCTATGGAAGTATGGAGCTCTGGTGCTATGGAGCTATGGAGCTCTGGTGCTATGGAGCTATGGAGCTCTGGTGCTATGGAGCTATGGAGCTATGGAGCTCTGGAAGTATGGAGCTCTGGTGCTATGGAGCTATGGAGCTCTGGTGCTATGGAGCTATGGAGCTCTGGTGCTATGGAGCTATGGAGCTCTGGTGCTATGGAGCTATGGTGCTATGGAGCTCTGGTGCTATGGAGCTATGGAGCTCTGGTGCTATGGAGCTATGGAGCTCTGGAGGTATGGAGCTCTGGAGGTATGGAGCTCTGGAGGTATGGAGCTTTGGAGCCCTGGAGCTCTGGAGGTATGGAGCTATGGTGCTATGGAGCTCTGAAGCCATGGAGCTCTGGTGCTATGGAGCTATGGAGCTCTGGTGCTATGGAGCTATGGAGGTATGGAGCCACCAGCCAGCACCCTCCGTGGCTGGATCAATGGAAGTGTTTTAGGTACCAGGCAGCCAAAGGGCCGAGGCCTCACGCTCGACCACGCCGGCGCAGAGTTCCAGCCGCTCGGATAAGCTCTGTCACTCACCCGCCGCGCAGCCACCGGTAACGGGGAAATGTCGCCGCCTTGTGGACACGCCGTTGTAAATGAATGGGCTTTCGCACTTAGTGCAATTTTCGCCAACTCTCTGACTTAGAGCTATGGAAGTATGGAGCTATGGAGCCACCAGCCACCCAGGCTGGAGCTCTGGAGCTCTGGAGGTATGGAGCTCTGGTGCTATGGAAGTATGGAGCTCTGGTGCTATGGAAGTATGGAGCTATGGAGGTATGGAAGTATGGAGCTATGGAAGTATGGAGCTATGGAGCTCTGGAAGTATGGAGCTATGGAGCTCTGGAGGTATGGAGCCCTGGAGCTATGGAGCCCTGGAGCTATGGAAGTATGGAGCTCTGGTGCTATGGAGCTATGGAGCTCTGGTGCTATGGAGCTATGGAGCTATGGAGCTCTGGAGCTATGGAGCTCTGGAGGTATGGAGCTATGGAGCTATGGAGCTCTGGAGGTATGGAGCTATGGAGCTATGGAAGTATGGAGCTCTGGTGCTATGGAGCTATGGAGCTCTGGTGCTATGGAGCTATGGAGCTCTGGTGCTATGGAGCTATGGAGCTATGGAGCTCTGGAAGTATGGAGCTCTGGTGCTATGGAGCTATGGAGCTCTGGTGCTATGGAGCTATGGAGCTCTGGTGCTATGGAGCTCTGGTGCTATGGAGCTCTGGTGCTATGGAGCTATGGAGCTCTGGTGCTATGGAGCTCTGGAGGTATGGAGCTCTGGAGGTATGGAGCTCTGGAGGTATGGAGCTATGGAGCCCTGGAGCTCTGGAGGTATGGAGCTATGGTGCTATGGAGCTCTGAAGCCATGGAGCTCTGGTGCTATGGAGCTATGGAGCTCTGGTGCTATGGAGCTATGGAGCTATGGAGCTCTGGAAGTATGGAGCTCTGGTGCTATGGAGCTATGGAGCTCTGGTGCTATGGAGCTATGGAGCTCTGGTGCTATGGAGCTATGGAGCTCTGGTGCTATGGAGCTCTGGTGCTATGGAGCTCTGGTGCTATGGAGCTATGGAGCTCTGGTGCTATGGAGCTATGGAGCTCTGGAGGTATGGAGCTCTGGAGGTATGGAGCTCTGGAGGTATGGAGCTATGGAGCCCTGGAGCTCTGGAGGTATGGAGCTATGGTGCTATGGAGCTCTGAAGCCATGGAGCTCTGGTGCTATGGAGCTCTGGAGCTCTGGAGGTATGGAGCTCTGGAGGTATGGAGCTATGGAGCCCTGGAGCTCTGGAGGTATGGAGCTATGGTGCTATGGAGCTCTGAAGCCATGGAGCTCTGGTGCTATGGAGCTCTGGAGCTCTGGAGGTATGGAGCTCTGGAGGTATGGAGCTCTGGAGGTATGGAGCTATGGAGCCCTGGAGCTCTGGAGGTATGGAGCTATGGTGCTATGGAGCTCTGAAGCCATGGAGCTCTGGTGCTATGGAGCTCTGGAGGTATGGAGCTCTGGAGGTATGGAGCTCTGGAGGTATGGAGCTATGGAGCCCTGGAGCTCTGGAGGTATGGAGCTATGGTGCTATGGAGCTCTGAAGCCATGGAGCTCTGGTGCTATGGAGCTCTGGAGGTATGGAGCTCTGGAGGTATGGAGCTCTGGAGGTATGGAGCTATGGAGCCCTGGAGCTCTGGAGGTATGGAGCTATGGTGCTATGGAGCTCTGAAGCCATGGAGCTCTGGTGCTATGGAGCTATGGAGCTCTGGTGCTATGGAGCTATGGAGGTATGGAGCCACCAGCCAGCACCCTCCGTGGCTGGATCAATGGAAGTGTTTTAGGTACCAGGCAGCCAAAGGGCCGAGGCCTCACGCTCGACCACGCCGGCGCAGAGTTCCAGCCGCTCGGATAAGCTCTGTCACTCACCCGCCGCGCAGCCACCGGTAACGGGGAAATGTCGCCGCCTTGTGGACACGCCGTTGTAAATGAATGGGCTTTCGCACTTAGTGCAATTTTCGCCAACTCTCTGACTGGAGCTATGGAAGTATGGAGCTATGGAGCCACCAGCCACCCAGGCTGGAGCTATGGAGCTCTGGAGGTATGGAGCTCTGGTGCTATGGAAGTATGGAGCTATGGAGCTATGGAAGTATGGAGCTATGGAGCTATGGAGCTCTGGAAGTATGGAGCTATGGAGCTCTGGAGGTATGGAGCTATGGAGCCCTGGAGCCCTGGAGCTATGGAGCCCTGGAGCTATGGAGCTATGGAGCCCTGGAGCTATGGAGCTATGGAGCCCTGGAGCTATGGAGCTATGGAGCTCTGGTGCTATGGAGCTATGGAGCTCTGGTGCTATGGAGCTATGGAGCTCTGGTGCTATGGAGCTATGGAGCTCTGGTGCTATGGAGCTATGGAGCTCTGGAAGTATGGAGCTATGGAGCTCTGGAGGTATGGAGCTATGGAGCCCTGGAGCTATGGAGCCCTGGAGCTATGGAAGTATGGAGCTCTGGTGCTATGGAGCTCTGGTGCTATGGAGCTATGGAGCTCTGGAGCTATGGAGCTCTGGAGGTATGGAGCTATGGAGCTATGGAGCTCTGGAGGTATGGAGCTATGGAGCTATGGAAGTATGGAGCTCTGGTGCTATGGAGCTATGGAGCTCTGGTGCTATGGAGCTATGGAGCTCTGGTGCTATGGAGCTATGGAGCTCTGGAAGTATGGAGCTCTGGTGCTATGGAGCTATGGAGCTCTGGTGCTATGGAGCTATGGAGCTCTGGTGCTATGGAGCTATGGAGCTCTGGTGCTATGGAGCTCTGGTGCTATGGAGCTCTGGTGCTATGGAGCTATGGAGCTCTGGTGCTATGGAGCTATGGAGCTCTGGAGCTATGGAGCTCTGGAGGTATGGAGCTATGGAGGTATGGAGCTTTGGAGCCCTGGAGCTCTGGAGGTATGGAGCTATGGTGCTATGGAGCTCTGAAGCCATGGAGCTCTGGTGCTATGGAGCTCTGGAGCTCTGGAGGTATGGAGCTCTGGAGGTATGGAGCTATGGAGCCCTGGAGCTCTGGAGGTATGGAGCTATGGTGCTATGGAGCTCTGAAGCCATGGAGCTCTGGTGCTATGGAGCTCTGGAGCTCTGGAGGTATGGAGCTATGGAGCCCTGGAGCTCTGGAGGTATGGAGCTATGGAAGTATGGAGCTATGGAGCTATGGAAGTATGGAGCTATGGAGCTATGGAGCTCTGGAAGTATGGAGCTATGGAGTTCTGGAGGTATGGAGCTATGGAGCCCTGGAGCCCTGGAGCTATGGAGCCCTGGAGCTATGGAGCTATGGAGCCCTGGAGCTATGGAGCTATGGAGCCCTGGAGCTATGGAGCTATGGAGCTCTGGTGCTATGGAGCTATGGAGCTCTGGTGCTATGGAGCTATGGAGCTCTGGTGCTATGGAGCTATGGAGCTCTGGTGCTATGGAGCTATGGAGCTCTGGAAGTATGGAGCTATGGAGCTCTGGAGGTATGGAGCTATGGAGCTCTGGAGGTATGGAGCTATGGAGCCCTGGAGCTATGGAGCCCTGGAGCTATGGAAGTATGGAGCTCTGGTGCTATGGAGCTATGGAGCTCTGGTGCTATGGAGCTATGGAGCTCTGGAGCTATGGAGCTCTGGAGGTATGGAGCTATGGAGCTCTGGAGGTATGGAGCTATGGAGCTATGGAAGTATGGAGCTCTGGTGCTATGGAGCTCTGGAGCTATGGAGCTCTGGAGGTATGGAGCTATGGAGCTCTGGAGGTATGGAGCTATGGAGCTATGGAAGTATGGAGCTCTGGTGCTATGGAGCTATGGAGCTCTGGTGCTATGGAGCTATGGAGCTCTGGTGCTATGGAGCTATGGAGCTATGGAGCTCTGGAAGTATGGAGCTCTGGTGCTATGGAGCTATGGAGCTCTGGTGCTATGGAGCTATGGAGCTCTGGTGCTATGGAGCTATGGAGCTCTGGTGCTATGGAGCTATGGTGCTATGGAGCTCTGGTGCTATGGAGCTATGGAGCTCTGGTGCTATGGAGCTATGGAGCTCTGGAGGTATGGAGCTCTGGAGGTATGGAGCTCTGGAGGTATGGAGCTTTGGAGCCCTGGAGCTCTGGAGGTATGGAGCTATGGTGCTATGGAGCTCTGAAGCCATGGAGCTCTGGTGCTATGGAGCTATGGAGCTCTGGTGCTATGGAGCTATGGAGGTATGGAGCTATGGAGCCCTGGAGCTCTGGAGGTATGGAGCTATGGTGCTATGGAGCTCTGAAGCCATGGAGCTCTGGTGCTATGGAGCTCTGGAGCTCTGGAGGTATGGAGCTCTGGAGGTATGGAGCTATGGAGCCCTGGAGCTCTGGAGGTATGGAGCTATGGTGCTATGGAGCTCTGAAGCCATGGAGCTCTGGTGCTATGGAGCTCTGGAGCTCTGGAGGTATGGAGCTCTGGAGGTATGGAGCTCTGGAGGTATGGAGCTATGGAGCCCTGGAGCTCTGGAGGTATGGAGCTATGGTGCTATGGAGCTCTGAAGCCATGGAGCTCTGGTGCTATGGAGCTCTGGAGGTATGGAGCTCTGGAGGTATGGAGCTCTGGAGGTATGGAGCTATGGAGCCCTGGAGCTCTGGAGGTATGGAGCTATGGTGCTATGGAGCTCTGAAGCCATGGAGCTCTGGTGCTATGGAGCTATGGAGCTCTGGTGCTATGGAGCTATGGAGGTATGGAGCCACCAGCCAGCACCCTCCGTGGCTGGATCAATGGAAGTGTTTTAGGTACCAGGCAGCCAAAGGGCCGAGGCCTCACGCTCGACCACGCCGGCGCAGAGTTCCAGCCGCTCGGATAAGCTCTGTCACTCACCCGCCGCGCAGCCACCGGTAACGGGGAAATGTCGCCGCCTTGTGGACACGCCGTTGTAAATGAATGGGCTTTCGCACTTAGTGCAATTTTCGCCAACTCTCTGACTTAGAGCTATGGAAGTATGGAGCTATGGAGCCACCAGCCACCCAGGCTGGAGCTCTGGAGCTCTGGAGGTATGGAGCTCTGGTGCTATGGAAGTATGGAGCTCTGGTGCTATGGAAGTATGGAGCTATGGAGGTATGGAAGTATGGAGCTATGGAAGTATGGAGCTATGGAGCTCTGGAAGTATGGAGCTATGGAGCTCTGGAGGTATGGAGCCCTGGAGCTATGGAGCCCTGGAGCTATGGAAGTATGGAGCTCTGGTGCTATGGAGCTATGGAGCTCTGGTGCTATGGAGCTCTGGTGCTATGGAGCTCTGGTGCTATGGAGCTATGGAGCTCTGGTGCTATGGAGCTATGGAGCTCTGGAGGTATGGAGCTCTGGAGGTATGGAGCTCTGGAGGTATGGAGCTATGGAGCCCTGGAGCTCTGGAGGTATGGAGCTATGGTGCTATGGAGCTCTGAAGCCATGGAGCTCTGGTGCTATGGAGCTCTGGAGCTCTGGAGGTATGGAGCTCTGGAGGTATGGAGCTATGGAGCCCTGGAGCTCTGGAGGTATGGAGCTATGGAGCTCTGAAGCCATGGAGCTCTGGTGCTATGGAGGTATGGAGCTCTGGAGGTATGGAGCTCTGGAGGTATGGAGCTCTGGAGGTATGGAGCTATGGAGCCCTGGAGCTCTGGAGGTATGGAGCTATGGTGCTATGGAGCTCTGAAGCCATGGAGCTCTGGTGCTATGGAGCTCTGGAGGTATGGAGCTCTGGAGGTATGGAGCTCTGGAGGTATGGAGCTATGGAGCCCTGGAGCTCTGGAGGTATGGAGCTATGGTGCTATGGAGCTCTGAAGCCATGGAGCTCTGGTGCTATGGAGCTCTGGAGGTATGGAGCTCTGGAGGTATGGAGCTCTGGAGGTATGGAGCTATGGAGCCCTGGAGCTCTGGAGGTATGGAGCTATGGTGCTATGGAGCTCTGAAGCCATGGAGCTCTGGTGCTATGGAGCTATGGAGCTCTGGTGCTATGGAGCTATGGAGGTATGGAGCCACCAGCCAGCACCCTCCGTGGCTGGATCAATGGAAGTGTTTTAGGTACCAGGCAGCCAAAGGGCCGAGGCCTCACGCTCGACCACGCCGGCGCAGAGTTCCAGCCGCTCGGATAAGCTCTGTCACTCACCCGCCGCGCAGCCACCGGTAACGGGGAAATGTCGCCGCCTTGTGGACACGCCGTTGTAAATGAATGGGCTTTCGCACTTAGTGCAATTTTCGCCAACTCTCTGACTTAGAGCTATGGAAGTATGGAGCTATGGAGCCACCAGCCACCCAGGCTGGAGCTCTGGAGCTCTGGAGGTATGGAGCTCTGGTGCTATGGAAGTATGGAGCTCTGGTGCTATGGAAGTATGGAGCTATGGAGGTATGGAAGTATGGAGCTATGGAAGTATGGAGCTATGGAGCTCTGGAAGTATGGAGCTCTGGAGCTCTGGAGGTATGGAGCCCTGGAGCTATGGAGCCCTGGAGCTATGGAAGTATGGAGCTCTGGTGCTATGGAGCTATGGAGCTCTGGTGCTATGGAGCTATGGAGCTATGGAGCTCTGGAGCTATGGAGCTCTGGAGGTATGCAGCTATGGAGCTATGGAGCTCTGGAGGTATGGAGCTATGGAGCTATGGAAGTATGGAGCTCTGGTGCTATGGAGCTATGGAGCTCTGGTGCTATGGAGCTATGGAGCTCTGGTGCTATGGAGCTATGGAGCTATGGAGCTCTGGAAGTATGGAGCTCTGGTGCTATGGAGCTATGGAGCTCTGGTGCTATGGAGCTATGGAGCTCTGGTGCTATGGAGCTATGGAGCTCTGGTGCTATGGAGCTCTGGTGCTATGGAGCTCTGGTGCTATGGAGCTATGGAGCTCTGGTGCTATGGAGCTATGGAGCTCTGGAGGTATGGAGCTCTGGAGGTATGGAGCTCTGGAGGTATGGAGCTATGGAGCCCTGGAGCTCTGGAGGTATGGAGCTATGGTGCTATGGAGCTCTGAAGCCATGGAGCTCTGGTGCTATGGAGCTCTGGAGCTCTGGAGGTATGGAGCTCTGGAGGTATGGAGCTATGGAGCCCTGGAGCTCTGGAGGTATGGAGCTATGGAGCTCTGAAGCCATGGAGCTCTGGTGCTATGGAGCTCTGGAGCTCTGGAGGTATTGAGCTCTGGAGGTATGGAGCTCTGGAGGTATGGAGCTATGGAGCCCTGGAGCTCTGGAGGTATGGAGCTATGGTGCTATGGAGCTCTGAAGCCATGGAGCTCTGGTGCTATGGAGCTCTGGAGGTATGGAGCTCTGGAGGTATGGAGCTCTGGAGGTATGGAGCTATGGAGCCCTGGAGCTCTGGAGGTATGGAGCTATGGTGCTATGGAGCTCTGAAGCCATGGAGCTCTGGTGCTATGGAGCTCTGGAGGTATGGAGCTCTGGAGGTATGGAGCTCTGGAGGTATGGAGCTATGGAGCCCTGGAGCTCTGGAGGTATGGAGCTATGGTGCTATGGAGCTCTGAAGCCATGGAGCTCTGGTGCTATGGAGCTATGGAGCTCTGGTGCTATGGAGCTATGGAGGTATGGAGCCACCAGCCAGCACCCTCCGTGGCTGGATCAATGGAAGTGTTTTAGGTACCAGGCAGCCAAAGGGCCGAGGCCTCACGCTCGACCACGCCGGCGCAGAGTTCCAGCCGCTCGGATAAGCTCTGTCACTCACCCGCCGCGCAGCCACCGGTAACGGGGAAATGTCGCCGCCTGGCGGACACGCCGTTGTAAATGAATGGGCTTTCGCACTTAGTGCAATTTTCGCCAACTCTCTGACTTAGAGCTATGGAAGTATGGAGCTATGGAGGCACCAGCCACCCAGGCTGGAGCTCTGGAGCTCTGGAGGTATGGAGCTCTGGTGCTATGGAAGTATGGAGCTCTGGTGCTATGGAAGTATGGAGCTATGGAGGTATGGAAGTATGGAGCTATGGAAGTATGGAGCTATGGAGCTCTGGAAGTATGGAGCTATGGAGCTCTGGAGGTATGGAGCTATGGAGCCCTGGAGCTATGGAGCCCTGGAGCTATGGAAGTATGGAGCTCTGGTGCTATGGAGCTATGGAGCTCTGGTGCTATGGAGCTATGGAGCTCTGGAGCTATGGAGCTCTGGAGGTATGGAGCTATGGAGCTCTGGAGGTATGGAGCTATGGAGCTATGGAAGTATGGAGCTCTGGTGCTATGGAGCTATGGAGCTCTGGTGCTATGGAGCTATGGAGCTCTGGTGCTATGGAGCTATGGAGCTATGGAGCTCTGGAAGTATGGAGCTCTGGTGCTATGGAGCTATGGAGCTCTGGTGCTATGGAGCTATGGAGCTCTGGTGCTATGGAGCTATGGAGCTCTGGTGCTATGGAGCTCTGGTGCTATGGAGCTATGGAGCTCTGGTGCTATGGAGCTATGGAGCTCTGGAGGTATGGAGCTCTGGAGGTATGGAGCTCTGGAGGTATGGAGCTTTGGAGCCCTGGAGCTCTGGAGGTATGGAGCTATGGTGCTATGGAGCTCTGAAGCCATGGAGCTCTGGTGCTATGGAGCTCTGGAGCTCTGGAGGTATGGAGCTCTGGAGGTATGGAGCTATGGAGCCCTGGAGCTCTGGAGGTATGGAGCTATGGTGCTATGGAGCTCTGAAGCCATGGAGCTCTGGTGCTATGGAGCTCTGGAGCTCTGGAGGTATGGAGCTCTGGAGGTATGGAGCTATGGAGCCCTGGAGCTCTGGAGGTATGGAGCTATGGTGCTATGGAGCTCTGAAGCCATGGAGCTCTGGTGCTATGGAGCTCTGGAGCTCTGGAGGTATGGAGCTCTGGAGGTATGGAGCTCTGGAGGTATGGAGCTATGGAGCCCTGGAGCTCTGGAGGTATGGAGCTATGGTGCTATGGAGCTCTGAAGCCATGGAGCTCTGGTGCTATGGAGCTCTGGAGGTATGGAGCTCTGGAGGTATGGAGCTCTGGAGGTATGGAGCTATGGAGCCCTGGAGCTCTGGAGGTATGGAGCTATGGTGCTATGGAGCTCTGAAGCCATGGAGCTCTGGTGCTATGGAGCTCTGGAGGTATGGATCTCTGGAGGTATGGAGCTCTGGAGGTATGGAGCTATGGAGCTCTGGAGGTATGGAGCTATGGTGCTATGGAGCTCTGAAGCCATGGAGCTCTGGTGCTATGGAGCTCTGGAGGTATGGAGCTCTGGAGGTATGGAGCTCTGGAGGTATGGAGCTATGGAGCCCTGGAGCTCTGGAGGTATGGAGCTATGGTGCTATGGAGCTCTGAAGCCATGGAGCTCTGGTGCTATGGAGCTATGGAGCTCTGGTGCTATGGAGCTATGGAGGTATGGAGCCACCAGCCAGCACCCTCCGTGGCTGGATCAATGGAAGTGTTTTAGGTACCAGGCAGCCAAAGGGCCGAGGCCTCACGCTCGACCACGCCGGCGCAGAGTTCCAGCCGCTCGGATAAGCTCTGTCACTCACCCGCCGCGCAGCCACCGGTAACGGGGAAATGTCGCCGCCTTGTGGACACGCCGTTGTAAATGAATGGGCTTTCGCACTTAGTGCAATTTTCGCCAACTCTCTGACTTAGAGCTATGGAAGTATGGAGCTATGGAGCCACCAGCCACCCAGGCTGGAGCTCTGGAGCTCTGGAGGTATGGAGCTCTGGTGCTATGGAAGTATGGAGCTCTGGTGCTATGGAAGTATGGAGCTATGGAGGTATGGAAGTATGGAGCTATGGAAGTATGGAGCTATGGAGCTCTGGAAGTATGGAGCTATGGAGCTCTGGAGGTATGGAGCCCTGGAGCTATGGAGCCCTGGAGCTATGGAAGTATGGAGCTCTGGTGCTATGGAGCTATGGAGCTCTGGTGCTATGGAGCTCTGGTGCTATGGAGCTCTGGTGCTATGGAGCTATGGAGCTCTGGTGCTATGGAGCTATGGAGCTCTGGAGGTATGGAGCTCTGGAGGTATGGAGCTCTGGAGGTATGGAGCTATGGAGCCCTGGAGCTCTGGAGGTATGGAGCTATGGTGCTATGGAGCTCTGAAGCCATGGAGCTCTGGTGCTATGGAGCTCTGGAGCTCTGGAGGTATGGAGCTCTGGAGGTATGGAGCTATGGAGCCCTGGAGCTCTGGAGGTATGGAGCTATGGAGCTCTGAAGCCATGGAGCTCTGGTGCTATGGAGCTCTGGAGCTCTGGAGGTATGGAGCTCTGGAGGTATGGAGCTCTGGAGGTATGGAGCTATGGAGCCCTGGAGCTCTGGAGGTATGGAGCTATGGTGCTATGGAGCTCTGAAGCCATGGAGCTCTGGTGCTATGGAGCTCTGGAGGTATGGAGCTCTGGAGGTATGGAGCTCTGGAGGTATGGAGCTATGGAGCCCTGGAGCTCTGGAGGTATGGAGCTATGGTGCTATGGAGCTCTGAAGCCATGGAGCTCTGGTGCTATGGAGCTCTGGAGGTATGGAGCTCTGGAGGTATGGAGCTCTGGAGGTATGGAGCTATGGAGCCCTGGAGCTCTGGAGGTATGGAGCTATGGTGCTATGGAGCTCTGAAGCCATGGAGCTCTGGTGCTATGGAGCTATGGAGCTCTGGTGCTATGGAGCTATGGAGGTATGGAGCCACCAGCCAGCACCCTCCGTGGCTGGATCAATGGAAGTGTTTTAGGTACCAGGCAGCCAAAGGGCCGAGGCCTCACGCTCGACCACGCCGGCGCAGAGTTCCAGCCGCTCGGATAAGCTCTGTCACTCACCCGCCGCGCAGCCACCGGTAACGGGGAAATGTCGCCGCCTGGCGGACACGCCGTTGTAAATGAATGGGCTTTCGCACTTAGTGCAATTTTCGCCAACTCTCTGACTTAGAGCTATGGAAGTATGGAGCTATGGAGGCACCAGCCACCCAGGCTGGAGCTATGGAGCTCTGGAGGTATGGAGCTCAGGTGCTATGGAAGTATGGAGCTATGGAGCTATGGAAGTATGGAGCTATGGAGCTATGGAGCTCTGGAAGTATGGAGCTATGGAGCTCTGGAGGTATGGAGCTATGGAGCCCTGGAGCCCTGGAGCTATGGAGCTCTGGTGCTATGGAGGTATGGAGCTCTGGAGGTATGGAGCTCTGGAGGTATGGAGCTATGGAGCTATGGAGCCCTGGAGCTATGGAGCTATGGAGCCCTGGAGCTATGGAGCTATGGAGCCCTGGAGCTATGGAGCTATGGAGCTCTGGTGCTATGGAGCTATGGAGCTCTGGTGCTATGGAGCTATGGAGCTCTGGTGCTATGGAGCTATGGAGCTCTGGTGCTATGGAGCTATGGAGCTCTGGAAGTATGGAGCTATGGAGCTCTGGAGGTATGGAGCTATGGAGCCCTGGAGCTATGGAGCCCTGGAGCTATGGAAGTATGGAGCTCTGGTGCTATGGAGCTCTGGTGCTATGGAGCTATGGAGCTCTGGAGCTATGGAGCTCTGGAGGTATGGAGCTATGGAGCTATGGAGCTCTGGAGGTATGGAGCTATGGAGCTATGGAAGTATGGAGCTCTGGTGCTATGGAGCTATGGAGCTCTGGTGCTATGGAGCTATGGAGCTCTGGTGCTATGGAGCTATGGAGCTATGGAGCTCTGGAAGTATGGAGCTCTGGTGCTATGGAGCTATGGAGCTCTGGTGCTATGGAGCTATGGAGCTCTGGTGCTATGGAGCTATGGAGCTCTGGTGCTATGGAGCTCTGGTGCTATGGAGCTCTGGTGCTATGGAGCTATGGAGCTCTGGTGCTATGGCGCTATGGAGCTCTGGAGGTATGGAGCTCTGGAGGTATGGAGCTCTGGAGGTATGGAGCTTTGGAGCCCTGGAGCTCTGGAGGTATGGAGCTATGGTGCTATGGAGCTCTGAAGCCATGGAGCTCTGGTGCTATGGAGCTCTGGAGCTCTGGAGGTATGGAGCTCTGGAGGTATGGAGCTATGGAGCCCTGGAGCTCTGGAGGTATGGAGCTATGGTGCTATGGAGCTCTGGTGCTATGGAGCTCTGGAGCTCTGGAGGTATGGAGCTCTGGAGGTATGGAGCTATGGAGCCCTGGAGCTCTGGAGGTATGGAGCTATGGAAGTATGGAGCTATGGAGCTATGGAAGTATGGAGCTATGGAGCTATGGAGCTCTGGAAGTATGGAGCTATGGAGTTCTGGAGGTATGGAGCTATGGAGCCCTGGAGCCCTGGAGCTATGGAGCCCTGGAGCTATGGAGCTATGGAGCCCTGGAGCTATGGAGCTATGGAGCCCTGGAGCTATGGAGCTATGGAGCTCTGGTGCTATGGAGCTATGGAGCTCTGGTGCTATGGAGCTATGGAGCTCTGGTGCTATGGAGCTATGGAGCTCTGGTGCTATGGAGCTATGGAGCTCTGGAAGTATGGAGCTATGGAGCTCTGGAGGTATGGAGCTATGGAGCTCTGGAGGTATGGAGCTATGGAGCCCTGGAGCTATGGAGCCCTGGAGCTATGGAAGTATGGAGCTCTGGTGCTATGGAGCTATGGAGCTCTGGTGCTATGGAGCTATGGAGCTCTGGAGCTATGGAGCTCTGGAGGTATGGAGCTATGGAGCTCTGGAGGTATGGAGCTATGGAGCTATGGAAGTATGGAGCTCTGGTGCTATGGAGCTCTGGAGCTATGGAGCTCTGGAGGTATGGAGCTATGGAGCTCTGGAGGTATGGAGCTATGGAGCTATGGAAGTATGGAGCTCTGGTGCTATGGAGCTATGGAGCTCTGGTGCTATGGAGCTATGGAGCTCTGGTGCTATGGAGCTATGGAGCTATGGAGCTCTGGAAGTATGGAGCTCTGGTGCTATGGAGCTATGGAGCTCTGGTGCTATGGAGCTATGGAGCTCTGGTGCTATGGAGCTATGGAGCTCTGGTGCTATGGAGCTATGGTGCTATGGAGCTCTGGTGCTATGGAGCTATGGAGCTCTGGTGCTATGGAGCTATGGAGCTCTGGAGGTATGGAGCTCTGGAGGTATGGAGCTCTGGAGGTATGGAGCTTTGGAGCCCTGGAGCTCTGGAGGTATGGAGCTATGGTGCTATGGAGCTCTGAAGCCATGGAGCTCTGGTGCTATGGAGCTATGGAGCTCTGGTGCTATGGAGCTATGGAGGTATGGAGCTATGGAGCCCTGGAGCTCTGGAGGTATGGAGCTATGGTGCTATGGAGCTCTGAAGCCATGGAGCTCTGGTGCTATGGAGCTCTGGAGCTCTGGAGGTATGGAGCTCTGGAGGTATGGAGCTATGGAGCCCTGGAGCTCTGGAGGTATGGAGCTATGGTGCTATGGAGCTCTGAAGCCATGGAGCTCTGGTGCTATGGAGCTCTGGAGCTCTGGAGGTATGGAGCTCTGGAGGTATGGAGCTCTGGAGGTATGGAGCTATGGAGCCCTGGAGCTCTGGAGGTATGGAGCTATGGTGCTATGGAGCTCTGAAGCCATGGAGCTCTGGTGCTATGGAGCTCTGGAGGTATGGAGCTCTGGAGGTATGGAGCTCTGGAGGTATGGAGCTATGGAGCCCTGGAGCTCTGGAGGTATGGAGCTATGGTGCTATGGAGCTCTGAAGCCATGGAGCTCTGGTGCTATGGAGCTATGGAGCTCTGGTGCTATGGAGCTATGGAGGTATGGAGCCACCAGCCAGCACCCTCCGTGGCTGGATCAATGGAAGTGTTTTAGGTACCAGGCAGCCAAAGGGCCGAGGCCTCACGCTCGACCACGCCGGCGCAGAGTTCCAGCCGCTCGGATAAGCTCTGTCACTCACCCGCCGCGCAGCCACCGGTAACGGGGAAATGTCGCCGCCTTGTGGACACGCCGTTGTAAATGAATGGGCTTTCGCACTTAGTGCAATTTTCGCCAACTCTCTGACTTAGAGCTATGGAAGTATGGAGCTATGGAGCCACCAGCCACCCAGGCTGGAGCTCTGGAGCTCTGGAGGTATGGAGCTCTGGTGCTATGGAAGTATGGAGCTCTGGTGCTATGGAAGTATGGAGCTATGGAGGTATGGAAGTATGGAGCTATGGAAGTATGGAGCTATGGAGCTCTGGAAGTATGGAGCTATGGAGCTCTGGAGGTATGGAGCCCTGGAGCTATGGAGCCCTGGAGCTATGGAAGTATGGAGCTCTGGTGCTATGGAGCTATGGAGCTCTGGTGCTATGGAGCTCTGGTGCTATGGAGCTCTGGTGCTATGGAGCTATGGAGCTCTGGTGCTATGGAGCTATGGAGCTCTGGAGGTATGGAGCTCTGGAGGTATGGAGCTCTGGAGGTATGGAGCTATGGAGCCCTGGAGCTCTGGAGGTATGGAGCTATGGTGCTATGGAGCTCTGAAGCCATGGAGCTCTGGTGCTATGGAGCTCTGGAGCTCTGGAGGTATGGAGCTCTGGAGGTATGGAGCTATGGAGCCCTGGAGCTCTGGAGGTATGGAGCTATGGAGCTCTGAAGCCATGGAGCTCTGGTGCTATGGAGCTCTGGAGCTCTGGAGGTATGGAGCTCTGGAGGTATGGAGCTCTGGAGGTATGGAGCTATGGAGCCCTGGAGCTCTGGAGGTATGGAGCTATGGTGCTATGGAGCTCTGAAGCCATGGAGCTCTGGTGCTATGGAGCTCTGGAGGTATGGAGCTCTGGAGGTATGGAGCTCTGGAGGTATGGAGCTATGGAGCCCTGGAGCTCTGGAGGTATGGAGCTATGGTGCTATGGAGCTCTGAAGCCATGGAGCTCTGGTGCTATGGAGCTCTGGAGGTATGGAGCTCTGGAGGTATGGAGCTCTGGAGGTATGGAGCTATGGAGCCCTGGAGCTCTGGAGGTATGGAGCTATGGTGCTATGGAGCTCTGAAGCCATGGAGCTCTGGTGCTATGGAGCTATGGAGCTCTGGTGCTATGGAGCTATGGAGGTATGGAGCCACCAGCCAGCACCCTCCGTGGCTGGATCAATGGAAGTGTTTTAGGTACCAGGCAGCCAAAGGGCCGAGGCCTCACGCTCGACCACGCCGGCGCAGAGTTCCAGCCGCTCGGATAAGCTCTGTCACTCACCCGCCGCGCAGCCACCGGTAACGGGGAAATGTCGCCGCCTGGCGGACACGCCGTTGTAAATGAATGGGCTTTCGCACTTAGTGCAATTTTCGCCAACTCTCTGACTTAGAGCTATGGAAGTATGGAGCTATGGAGGCACCAGCCACCCAGGCTGGAGCTATGGAGCTCTGGAGGTATGGAGCTCAGGTGCTATGGAAGTATGGAGCTATGGAGCTATGGAAGTATGGAGCTATGGAGCTATGGAGCTCTGGAAGTATGGAGCTATGGAGCTCTGGAGGTATGGAGCTATGGAGCCCTGGAGCCCTGGAGCTATGGAGCTCTGGTGCTATGGAGGTATGGAGCTCTGGAGGTATGGAGCTCTGGAGGTATGGAGCTATGGAGCTATGGAGCCCTGGAGCTATGGAGCTATGGAGCCCTGGAGCTATGGAGCTATGGAGCCCTGGAGCTATGGAGCTATGGAGCTCTGGTGCTATGGAGCTATGGAGCTCTGGTGCTATGGAGCTATGGAGCTCTGGTGCTATGGAGCTATGGAGCTCTGGTGCTATGGAGCTATGGAGCTCTGGAAGTATGGAGCTATGGAGCTCTGGAGGTATGGAGCTATGGAGCCCTGGAGCTATGGAGCCCTGGAGCTATGGAAGTATGGAGCTCTGGTGCTATGGAGCTCTGGTGCTATGGAGCTATGGAGCTCTGGAGCTATGGAGCTCTGGAGGTATGGAGCTATGGAGCTATGGAGCTCTGGAGGTATGGAGCTATGGAGCTATGGAAGTATGGAGCTCTGGTGCTATGGAGCTATGGAGCTCTGGTGCTATGGAGCTATGGAGCTCTGGTGCTATGGAGCTATGGAGCTATGGAGCTCTGGAAGTATGGAGCTCTGGTGCTATGGAGCTATGGAGCTCTGGTGCTATGGAGCTATGGAGCTCTGGTGCTATGGAGCTATGGAGCTCTGGTGCTATGGAGCTCTGGTGCTATGGAGCTCTGGTGCTATGGAGCTATGGAGCTCTGGTGCTATGGCGCTATGGAGCTCTGGAGGTATGGAGCTCTGGAGGTATGGAGCTCTGGAGGTATGGAGCTTTGGAGCCCTGGAGCTCTGGAGGTATGGAGCTATGGTGCTATGGAGCTCTGAAGCCATGGAGCTCTGGTGCTATGGAGCTCTGGAGCTCTGGAGGTATGGAGCTCTGGAGGTATGGAGCTATGGAGCCCTGGAGCTCTGGAGGTATGGAGCTATGGTGCTATGGAGCTCTGAAGCCATGGAGCTCTGGTGCTATGGAGCTCTGGAGCTCTGGAGGTATGGAGCTCTGGAGGTATGGAGCTATGGAGCCCTGGAGCTCTGGAGGTATGGAGCTATGGAAGTATGGAGCTATGGAGCTATGGAAGTATGGAGCTATGGAGCTATGGAGCTCTGGAAGTATGGAGCTATGGAGTTCTGGAGGTATGGAGCTATGGAGCCCTGGAGCCCTGGAGCTATGGAGCCCTGGAGCTATGGAGCTATGGAGCCCTGGAGCTATGGAGCTATGGAGCCCTGGAGCTATGGAGCTATGGAGCTCTGGTGCTATGGAGCTATGGAGCTCTGGTGCTATGGAGCTATGGAGCTCTGGTGCTATGGAGCTATGGAGCTCTGGTGCTATGGAGCTATGGAGCTCTGGAAGTATGGAGCTATGGAGCTCTGGAGGTATGGAGCTATGGAGCTCTGGAGGTATGGAGCTATGGAGCCCTGGAGCTATGGAGCCCTGGAGCTATGGAAGTATGGAGCTCTGGTGCTATGGAGCTATGGAGCTCTGGTGCTATGGAGCTATGGAGCTCTGGAGCTATGGAGCTCTGGAGGTATGGAGCTATGGAGCTCTGGAGGTATGGAGCTATGGAGCTATGGAAGTATGGAGCTCTGGTGCTATGGAGCTCTGGAGCTATGGAGCTCTGGAGGTATGGAGCTATGGAGCTCTGGAGGTATGGAGCTATGGAGCTATGGAAGTATGGAGCTCTGGTGCTATGGAGCTATGGAGCTCTGGTGCTATGGAGCTATGGAGCTCTGGTGCTATGGAGCTATGGAGCTATGGAGCTCTGGAAGTATGGAGCTCTGGTGCTATGGAGCTATGGAGCTCTGGTGCTATGGAGCTATGGAGCTCTGGTGCTATGGAGCTATGGAGCTCTGGTGCTATGGAGCTATGGTGCTATGGAGCTCTGGTGCTATGGAGCTATGGAGCTCTGGTGCTATGGAGCTATGGAGCTCTGGAGGTATGGAGCTCTGGAGGTATGGAGCTCTGGAGGTATGGAGCTTTGGAGCCCTGGAGCTCTGGAGGTATGGAGCTATGGTGCTATGGAGCTCTGAAGCCATGGAGCTCTGGTGCTATGGAGCTATGGAGCTCTGGTGCTATGGAGCTATGGAGGTATGGAGCTATGGAGCCCTGGAGCTCTGGAGGTATGGAGCTATGGTGCTATGGAGCTCTGAAGCCATGGAGCTCTGGTGCTATGGAGCTCTGGAGCTCTGGAGGTATGGAGCTCTGGAGGTATGGAGCTATGGAGCCCTGGAGCTCTGGAGGTATGGAGCTATGGTGCTATGGAGCTCTGAAGCCATGGAGCTCTGGTGCTATGGAGCTCTGGAGCTCTGGAGGTATGGAGCTCTGGAGGTATGGAGCTCTGGAGGTATGGAGCTATGGAGCCCTGGAGCTCTGGAGGTATGGAGCTATGGTGCTATGGAGCTCTGAAGCCATGGAGCTCTGGTGCTATGGAGCTCTGGAGGTATGGAGCTCTGGAGGTATGGAGCTCTGGAGGTATGGAGCTATGGAGCCCTGGAGCTCTGGAGGTATGGAGCTATGGTGCTATGGAGCTCTGAAGCCATGGAGCTCTGGTGCTATGGAGCTATGGAGCTCTGGTGCTATGGAGCTATGGAGGTATGGAGCCACCAGCCAGCACCCTCCGTGGCTGGATCAATGGAAGTGTTTTAGGTACCAGGCAGCCAAAGGGCCGAGGCCTCACGCTCGACCACGCCGGCGCAGAGTTCCAGCCGCTCGGATAAGCTCTGTCACTCACCCGCCGCGCAGCCACCGGTAACGGGGAAATGTCGCCGCCTTGTGGACACGCCGTTGTAAATGAATGGGCTTTCGCACTTAGTGCAATTTTCGCCAACTCTCTGACTTAGAGCTATGGAAGTATGGAGCTATGGAGCCACCAGCCACCCAGGCTGGAGCTCTGGAGCTCTGGAGGTATGGAGCTCTGGTGCTATGGAAGTATGGAGCTCTGGTGCTATGGAAGTATGGAGCTATGGAGGTATGGAAGTATGGAGCTATGGAAGTATGGAGCTATGGAGCTCTGGAAGTATGGAGCTATGGAGCTCTGGAGGTATGGAGCCCTGGAGCTATGGAGCCCTGGAGCTATGGAAGTATGGAGCTCTGGTGCTATGGAGCTATGGAGCTCTGGTGCTATGGAGCTCTGGTGCTATGGAGCTCTGGTGCTATGGAGCTATGGAGCTCTGGTGCTATGGAGCTATGGAGCTCTGGAGGTATGGAGCTCTGGAGGTATGGAGCTCTGGAGGTATGGAGCTATGGAGCCCTGGAGCTCTGGAGGTATGGAGCTATGGTGCTATGGAGCTCTGAAGCCATGGAGCTCTGGTGCTATGGAGCTCTGGAGCTCTGGAGGTATGGAGCTCTGGAGGTATGGAGCTATGGAGCCCTGGAGCTCTGGAGGTATGGAGCTATGGAGCTCTGAAGCCATGGAGCTCTGGTGCTATGGAGCTCTGGAGCTCTGGAGGTATGGAGCTCTGGAGGTATGGAGCTCTGGAGGTATGGAGCTATGGAGCCCTGGAGCTCTGGAGGTATGGAGCTATGGTGCTATGGAGCTCTGAAGCCATGGAGCTCTGGTGCTATGGAGCTCTGGAGGTATGGAGCTCTGGAGGTATGGAGCTCTGGAGGTATGGAGCTATGGAGCCCTGGAGCTCTGGAGGTATGGAGCTATGGTGCTATGGAGCTCTGAAGCCATGGAGCTCTGGTGCTATGGAGCTCTGGAGGTATGGAGCTCTGGAGGTATGGAGCTCTGGAGGTATGGAGCTATGGAGCCCTGGAGCTCTGGAGGTATGGAGCTATGGTGCTATGGAGCTCTGAAGCCATGGAGCTCTGGTGCTATGGAGCTATGGAGCTCTGGTGCTATGGAGCTATGGAGGTATGGAGCCACCAGCCAGCACCCTCCGTGGCTGGATCAATGGAAGTGTTTTAGGTACCAGGCAGCCAAAGGGCCGAGGCCTCACGCTCGACCACGCCGGCGCAGAGTTCCAGCCGCTCGGATAAGCTCTGTCACTCACCCGCCGCGCAGCCACCGGTAACGGGGAAATGTCGCCGCCTGGCGGACACGCCGTTGTAAATGAATGGGCTTTCGCACTTAGTGCAATTTTCGCCAACTCTCTGACTTAGAGCTATGGAAGTATGGAGCTATGGAGGCACCAGCCACCCAGGCTGGAGCTATGGAGCTCTGGAGGTATGGAGCTCAGGTGCTATGGAAGTATGGAGCTATGGAGCTATGGAAGTATGGAGCTATGGAGCTATGGAGCTCTGGAAGTATGGAGCTATGGAGCTCTGGAGGTATGGAGCTATGGAGCCCTGGAGCCCTGGAGCTATGGAGCTCTGGTGCTATGGAGGTATGGAGCTCTGGAGGTATGGAGCTCTGGAGGTATGGAGCTATGGAGCTATGGAGCCCTGGAGCTATGGAGCTATGGAGCCCTGGAGCTATGGAGCTATGGAGCCCTGGAGCTATGGAGCTATGGAGCTCTGGTGCTATGGAGCTATGGAGCTCTGGTGCTATGGAGCTATGGAGCTCTGGTGCTATGGAGCTATGGAGCTCTGGTGCTATGGAGCTATGGAGCTCTGGAAGTATGGAGCTATGGAGCTCTGGAGGTATGGAGCTATGGAGCCCTGGAGCTATGGAGCCCTGGAGCTATGGAAGTATGGAGCTCTGGTGCTATGGAGCTCTGGTGCTATGGAGCTATGGAGCTCTGGAGCTCTGGAGCTATGGAGCTCTGGAGGTATGGAGCTATGGAGCTATGGAGCTCTGGAGGTATGGAGCTATGGAGCTATGGAAGTATGGAGCTCTGGTGCTATGGAGCTATGGAGCTCTGGTGCTATGGAGCTATGGAGCTCTGGTGCTATGGAGCTATGGAGCTATGGAGCTCTGGAAGTATGGAGCTCTGGTGCTATGGAGCTATGGAGCTCTGGTGCTATGGAGCTATGGAGCTCTGGTGCTATGGAGCTATGGAGCTCTGGTGCTATGGAGCTCTGGTGCTATGGAGCTCTGGTGCTATGGAGCTATGGAGCTCTGGTGCTATGGCGCTATGGAGCTCTGGAGGTATGGAGCTCTGGAGGTATGGAGCTCTGGAGGTATGGAGCTTTGGAGCCCTGGAGCTCTGGAGGTATGGAGCTATGGTGCTATGGAGCTCTGAAGCCATGGAGCTCTGGTGCTATGGAGCTCTGGAGCTCTGGAGGTATGGAGCTCTGGAGGTATGGAGCTATGGAGCCCTGGAGCTCTGGAGGTATGGAGCTATGGTGCTATGGAGCTCTGAAGCCATGGAGCTCTGGTGCTATGGAGCTCTGGAGCTCTGGAGGTATGGAGCTCTGGAGGTATGGAGCTATGGAGCCCTGGAGCTCTGGAGGTATGGAGCTATGGAAGTATGGAGCTATGGAGCTATGGAAGTATGGAGCTATGGAGCTATGGAGCTCTGGAAGTATGGAGCTATGGAGCTCTGGAGGTATGGAGCTATGGAGCCCTGGAGCCCTGGAGCTATGGAGCCCTGGAGCTATGGAGCTATGGAGCCCTGGAGCTATGGAGCTATGGAGCCCTGGAGCTATGGAGCTATGGAGCTCTGGTGCTATGGAGCTATGGAGCTCTGGTGCTATGGAGCTATGGAGCTCTGGTGCTATGGAGCTATGGAGCTCTGGTGCTATGGAGCTATGGAGCTCTGGAAGTATGGAGCTATGGAGCTCTGGAGGTATGGAGCTATGGAGCTCTGGAGGTATGGAGCTATGGAGCCCTGGAGCTATGGAGCCCTGGAGCTATGGAAGTATGGAGCTCTGGTGCTATGGAGCTATGGAGCTCTGGTGCTATGGAGCTATGGAGCTCTGGAGCTATGGAGCTCTGGAGGTATGGAGCTATGGAGCTCTGGAGGTATGGAGCTATGGAGCTATGGAAGTATGGAGCTCTGGTGCTATGGAGCTCAGGAGCTATGGAGCTCTGGAGGTATGGAGCTATGGAGCTCTGGAGGTATGGAGCTATGGAGCTATGGAAGTATGGAGCTCTGGTGCTATGGAGCTATGGAGCTCTGGTGCTATGGAGCTATGGAGCTCTGGTGCTATGGAGCTATGGAGCTATGGAGCTCTGGAAGTATGGAGCTCTGGTGCTATGGAGCTATGGAGCTCTGGTGCTATGGAGCTATGGAGCTCTGGTGCTATGGAGCTATGGAGCTCTGGTGCTATGGAGCTCTGGTGCTATGGAGCTCTGGTGCTATGGAGCTATGGAGCTCTGGTGCTATGGAGCTATGGAGCTCTGGAGGTATGGAGCTCTGGAGGTATGGAGCTCTGGAGGTATGGAGCTATGGAGCCCTGGAGCTCTGGAGGTATGGAGCTATGGTGCTATGGAGCTCTGAAGCCATGGAGCTCTGGTGCTATGGAGCTCTGGAGCTCTGGAGGTATGGAGCTCTGGAGGTATGGAGCTATGGAGCCCTGGAGCTCTGGAGGTATGGAGCTATGGAGCTCTGAAGCCATGGAGCTCTGGTGCTATGGAGCTCTGGAGCTCTGGAGGTATGGAGCTCTGGAGGTATGGAGCTCTGGAGGTATGGAGCTATGGAGCCCTGGAGCTCTGGAGGTATGGAGCTATGGTGCTATGGAGCTCTGAAGCCATGGAGCTCTGGTGCTATGGAGCTCTGGAGGTATGGAGCTCTGGAGGTATGGAGCTCTGGAGGTATGGAGCTATGGAGCCCTGGAGCTCTGGAGGTATGGAGCTATGGTGCTATGGAGCTCTGAAGCCATGGAGCTCTGGTGCTATGGAGCTCTGGAGGTATGGAGCTCTGGAGGTATGGAGCTCTGGAGGTATGGAGCTATGGAGCTATGGAGCCCTGGAGCTCTGGAGGTATGGAGCTATGGTGCTATGGAGCTCTGAAGCCATGGAGCTCTGGTGCTATGGAGCTATGGAGCTCTGGTGCTATGGAGCTATGGAGGTATGGAGCCACCAGCCAGCACCCTCCGTGGCTGGATCAATGGAAGTGTTTTAGGTACCAGGCAGCCAAAGGGCCGAGGCCTCACGCTCGACCACGCCGGCGCAGAGTTCCAGCCGCTCGGATAAGCTCTGTCACTCACCCGCCGCGCAGCCACCGGTAACGGGGAAATGTCGCCGCCTGGCGGACACGCCGTTGTAAATGAATGGGCTTTCGCACTTAGTGCAATTTTCGCCAACTCTCTGACTTAGAGCTATGGAAGTATGGAGCTATGGAGCCACCAGCCACCCAGGCTGGAGCTATGGAGCTCTGGAGGTATGGAGCTCAGGTGCTATGGAAGTATGGAGCTATGGAGCTATGGAAGTATGGAGCTATGGAGCTATGGAGCTCTGGAAGTATGGAGCTATGGAGCTCTGGAGGTATGGAGCTATGGAGCCCTGGAGCCCTGGAGCTATGGAGCTCTGGTGCTATGGAGGTATGGAGCTCTGGAGGTATGGAGCTCTGGAGGTATGGAGCTATGGAGCTATGGAGCCCTGGAGCTATGGAGCTATGGAGCCCTGGAGCTATGGAGCTATGGAGCTCTGGTGCTATGGAGCTATGGAGCTCTGGTGCTATGGAGCTATGGAGCTCTGGTGCTATGGAGCTATGGAGCTCTGGTGCTATGGAGCTATGGAGCTCTGGTGCTATGGAGCTATGGAGCTCTGGTGCTATGGAGCTATGGAGCTCTGGTGCTATGGAGCTATGGAGCTCTGGTGCTATGGAGCTATGGAGCTCTGGAAGTATGGAGCTATGGAGCTCTGGAGGTATGGAGCTATGGAGCCCTGGAGCTATGGAGCCCTGGAGCTATGGAAGTATGGAGCTCTGGTGCTATGGAGCTATGGAGCTCTGGTGCTATGGAGCTATGGAGCTCTGGAGCTATGGAGCTCTGGAGGTATGGAGCTATGGAGCCCTGGAGCTCTGGAGGTATGGAGCTATGGTGCTATGGAGCTCTGAAGCCATGGAGCTCTGGTGCTATGGAGCTCTGGAGGTATGGAGCTCTGGAGGTATGGAGCTCTGGAGGTATGGAGCTATGGAGCCCTGGAGCTCTGGAGGTATGGAGCTATGGTGCTATGGAGCTCTGAAGCCATGGAGCTCTGGTGCTATGGAGCTCTGGAGGTATGGAGCTCTGGAGGTATGGAGCTCTGGAGGTATGGAGCTATGGAGCCCTGGAGCTCTGGAGGTATGGAGCTATGGTGCTATGGAGCTCTGAAGCCATGGAGCTCTGGTGCTATGGAGCTATGGAGCTCTGGTGCTATGGAGCTATGGAGGTATGGAGCCACCAGCCAGCACCCTCCGTGGCTGGATCAATGGAAGTGTTTTAGGTACCAGGCAGCCAAAGGGCCGAGGCCTCACGCTCGACCACGCCGGCGCAGAGTTCCAGCCGCTCGGATAAGCTCTGTCACTCACCCGCCGCGCAGCCACCGGTAACGGGGAAATGTCGCCGCCTTGTGGACACGCCGTTGTAAATGAATGGGCTTTCGCACTTAGTGCAATTTTCGCCAACTCTCTGACTGGAGCTATGGAAGTATGGAGCTATGGAGCCACCAGCCACCCAGGCTGGAGCTATGGAGCTCTGGAGGTATGGAGCTCTGGTGCTATGGAAGTATGGAGCTATGGAGCTATGGAAGTATGGAGCTATGGAGCTATGGAGCTCTGGAAGTATGGAGCTATGGAGCTCTGGAGGTATGGAGCTATGGAGCCCTGGAGCCCTGGAGCTATGGAGCCCTGGAGCTATGGAGCTATGGAGCCCTGGAGCTATGGAGCTATGGAGCCCTGGAGCTATGGAGCTATGGAGCTCTGGTGCTATGGAGCTATGGAGCTCTGGTGCTATGGAGCTATGGAGCTCTGGTGCTATGGAGCTATGGAGCTCTGGTGCTATGGAGCTATGGAGCTCTGGAAGTATGGAGCTATGGAGCTCTGGAGGTATGGAGCTATGGAGCTCTGGAGGTATGGAGCTATGGAGCCCTGGAGCTATGGAGCCCTGGAGCTATGGAAGTATGGAGCTCTGGTGCTATGGAGCTATGGAGCTCTGGTGCTATGGAGCTATGGAGCTCTGGAGCTATGGAGCTCTGGAGGTATGGAGCTATGGAGCTCTGGAGGTATGGAGCTATGGAGCTATGGAAGTATGGAGCTCTGGTGCTTTGGAGCCCTGGAGCTCTGGAGGTATGGAGCTATGGTGCTATGGAGCTCTGAAGCCATGGAGCTCTGGTGCTATGGAGCTATGGAGCTCTGGTGCTATGGAGCTATGGAGGTATGGAGCCACCAGCCAGCACCCTCCGTGGCTGGATCAATGGAAGTGTTTTAGGTACCAGGCAGCCAAAGGGCCGAGGCCTCACGCTCGACCACGCCGGCGCAGAGTTCCAGCCGCTCGGATAAGCTCTGTCACTCACCCGCCGCGCAGCCACCGGTAACGGGGAAATGTCGCCGCCTGGCGGACACGCCGTTGTAAATGAATGGGCTTTCGCACTTAGTGCAATTTTCGCCAACTCTCTGACTTAGAGCTATGGAAGTATGGAGCTATGGAGCCACCAGCCACCCAGGCTGGAGCTATGGAGCTCTGGAGGTATGGAGCTCAGGTGCTATGGAAGTATGGAGCTATGGAGCTATGGAAGTATGGAGCTATGGAGCTATGGAGCTCTGGAAGTATGGAGCTATGGAGCTCTGGAGGTATGGAGCTATGGAGCCCTGGAGCCCTGGAGCTATGGAGCTCTGGTGCTATGGAGGTATGGAGCTCTGGAGGTATGGAGCTCTGGAGGTATGGAGCTATGGAGCTATGGAGCCCTGGAGCTATGGAGCTATGGAGCCCTGGAGCTATGGAGCTATGGAGCCCTGGAGCTATGGAGCTATGGAGCTCTGGTGCTATGGAGCTATGGAGCTCTGGTGCTATGGAGCTATGGAGCTCTGGTGCTATGGAGCTATGGAGCTCTGGTGCTATGGAGCTATGGAGCTCTGGAAGTATGGAGCTATGGAGCTCTGGAGGTATGGAGCTATGGAGCCCTGGAGCTATGAAGCCCTGGAGCTATGGAAGTATGGAGCTCTGGTGCTATGGAGCTATGGAGCTCTGGTGCTATGGAGCTATGGAGCTCTGGAGCTATGGAGCTCTGGAGGTATGGAGCTATGGAGCTCTGGAGGTATGGAGCTATGGAGCTATGGAAGTATGGAGCTCTGGTGCTATGGAGCTATGGAGCTCTGGTGCTATGGAGCTATGGAGCTCTGGTGCTATGGAGCTATGGAGCTATGGAGCTCTGGAAGTATGGAGCTCTGGTGCTATGGAGCTATGGAGCTCTGGTGCTATGGAGCTATGGAGCTCTGGTGCTATGGAGCTATGGAGCTCTGGTGCTATGGAGCTCTGAAGCTATGGAGCTATGGAGCTCTGGTGCTATGGAGCTATGGAGCTCTGGAGGTATGGAGCTCTGGAGGTATGGAGCTCTGGAGGTATGGAGCTTTGGAGCCCTGGAGCTCTGGAGGTATGGAGCTATGGTGCTATGGAGCTCTGAAGCCATGGAGCTCTGGTGCTATGGAGCTCTGGAGCTCTGGAGGTATGGAGCTATGGAGCCCTGGAGCTCTGGAGGTATGGAGCTATGGTGCTATGGAGCTCTGAAGCCATGGAGCTCTGGTGCTATGGAGCTCTGGAGCTCTGGAGGTATGGAGCTCTGGAGGTATGGAGCTATGGAGCCCTGGAGCTCTGGAGGTATGGAGCTATGGTGCTATGGAGCTCTGAAGCCATGGAGCTCTGGTGCTATGGAGCTCTGGAGCTCTGGAGGTATGGAGCTCTGGAGGTATGGAGCTCTGGAGGTATGGAGCTATGGAGCCCTGGAGCTCTGGAGGTATGGAGCTATGGTGCTATGGAGCTCTGAAGCCATGGAGCTCTGGTGCTATGGAGCTCTGGAGGTATGGAGCTCTGGAGGTATGGAGCTCTGGAGGTATGGAGCTATGGAGCCCTGGAGCTCTGGAGGTATGGAGCTATGGTGCTATGGAGCTCTGAAGCCATGGAGCTCTGGTGCTATGGAGCTCTGGAGGTATGGAGCTCTGGAGGTATGGAGCTCTGGAGGTATGGAGCTATGGAGCCCTGGAGCTCTGGAGGTATGGAGCTATGGTGCTATGGAGCTCTGAAGCCATGGAGCTCTGGTGCTATGGAGCTATGGAGCTCTGGTGCTATGGAGCTATGGAGGTATGGAGCCACCAGCCAGCACCCTCCGTGGCTGGATCAATGGAAGTGTTTTAGGTACCAGGCAGCCAAAGGGCCGAGGCCTCACGCTCGACCACGCCGGCGCAGAGTTCCAGCCGCTCGGATAAGCTCTGTCACTCACCCGCCGCGCAGCCACCGGTAACGGGGAAATGTCGCCGCCTGGCGGACACGCCGTTGTAAATGAATGGGCTTTCGCACTTAGTGCAATTTTCGCCAACTCTCTGACTTAGAGCTATGGAAGTATGGAGCTATGGAGGCACCAGCCACCCAGGCTGGAGCTCTGGAGCTCTGGAGGTATGGAGCTCTGGTGCTATGGAAGTATGGAGCTCTGGTGCTATGGAAGTATGGAGCTATGGAGGTATGGAAGTATGGAGCTATGGAAGTATGGAGCTATGGAGCTCTGGAAGTATGGAGCTATGGAGCTCTGGAGGTATGGAGCTATGGAGCCCTGGAGCTATGGAGCCCTGGAGCTATGGAAGTATGGAGCTCTGGTGCTATGGAGCTATGGAGCTCTGGTGCTATGGAGCTATGGAGCTCTGGAGCTATGGAGCTCTGGAGGTATGGAGCTATGGAGCTCTGGAGGTATGGAGCTATGGAGCTATGGAAGTATGGAGCTCTGGTGCTATGGAGCTATGGAGCTCTGGTGCTATGGAGCTATGGAGCTCTGGTGCTATGGAGCTATGGAGCTATGGAGCTCTGGAAGTATGGAGCTCTGGTGCTATGGAGCTATGGAGCTCTGGTGCTATGGAGCTATGGAGCTCTGGTGCTATGGAGCTATGGAGCTATGGTGCTATGGAGCTCTGGTGCTATGGAGCTATGGAGCTCTGGTGCTATGGAGCTATGGAGCTCTGGAGGTATGGAGCTCTGGAGGTATGGAGCTCTGGAGGTATGGAGCTTTGGAGCCCTGGAGCTCTGGAGGTATGGAGCTATGGTGCTATGGAGCTCTGAAGCCATGGAGCTCTGGTGCTATGGAGCTCTGGAGCTCTGGAGGTATGGAGCTCTGGAGGTATGGAGCTATGGAGCCCTGGAGCTCTGGAGGTATGGAGCTATGGTGCTATGGAGCTCTGAAGCCATGGAGCTCTGGTGCTATGGAGCTCTGGAGCTCTGGAGGTATGGAGCTCTGGAGGTATGGAGCTATGGAGCCCTGGAGCTCTGGAGGTATGGAGCTATGGTGCTATGGAGCTCTGAAGCCATGGAGCTCTGGTGCTATGGAGCTCTGGAGCTCTGGAGGTATGGAGCTCTGGAGGTATGGAGCTCTGGAGGTATGGAGCTATGGAGCCCTGGAGCTCTGGAGGTATGGAGCTATGGTGCTATGGAGCTCTGAAGCCATGGAGCTCTGGTGCTATGGAGCTCTGGAGGTATGGAGCTCTGGAGGTATGGAGCTCTGGAGGTATGGAGCTATGGAGCCCTGGAGCTCTGGAGGTATGGAGCTATGGTGCTATGGAGCTCTGAAGCCATGGAGCTCTGGTGCTATGGAGCTCTGGAGGTATGGAGCTCTGGAGGTATGGAGCTCTGGAGGTATGGAGCTATGGAGCCCTGGAGCTCTGGAGGTATGGAGCTATGGTGCTATGGAGCTCTGAAGCCATGGAGCTCTGGTGCTATGGAGCTCTGGAGGTATGGAGCTCTGGAGGTATGGAGCTCTGGAGGTATGGAGCTATGGAGCCCTGGAGCTCTGGAGGTATGGAGCTATGGTGCTATGGAGCTCTGAAGCCATGGAGCTCTGGTGCTATGGAGCTATGGAGCTCTGGTGCTATGGAGCTATGGAGGTATGGAGCCACCAGCCAGCACCCTCCGTGGCTGGATCAATGGAAGTGTTTTAGGTACCAGGCAGCCAAAGGGCCGAGGCCTCACGCTCGACCACGCCGGCGCAGAGTTCCAGCCGCTCGGATAAGCTCTGTCACTCACCCGCCGCGCAGCCACCGGTAACGGGGAAATGTCGCCGCCTTGTGGACACGCCGTTGTAAATGAATGGGCTTTCGCACTTAGTGCAATTTTCGCCAACTCTCTGACTTAGAGCTATGGAAGTATGGAGCTATGGAGCCACCAGCCACCCAGGCTGGAGCTCTGGAGCTCTGGAGGTATGGAGCTCTGGTGCTATGGAAGTATGGAGCTCTGGTGCTATGGAAGTATGGAGCTATGGAGGTATGGAAGTATGGAGCTATGGAAGTATGGAGCTATGGAGCTCTGGAAGTATGGAGCTATGGAGCTCTGGAGGTATGGAGCCCTGGAGCTATGGAGCCCTGGAGCTATGGAAGTATGGAGCTCTGGTGCTATGGAGCTATGGAGCTCTGGTGCTATGGAGCTATGGAAGTATGGAGCTATGGAGCTCTGGAGGTATGGAGCTATGGAGCCCTGGAGCCCTGGAGCTATGGAGCTCTGGTGCTATGGAGGTATGGAGCTCTGGAGGTATGGAGCTCTGGAGGTATGGAGCTATGGAGCTATGGAGCCCTGGAGCTATGGAGCTATGGAGCCCTGGAGCTATGGAGCTATGGAGCCCTGGAGCTATGGAGCTATGGAGCTCTGGTGCTATGGAGCTATGGAGCTCTGGTGCTATGGAGCTATGGAGCTCTGGTGCTATGGAGCTATGGAGCTCTGGTGCTATGGAGCTATGGAGCTCTGGAAGTATGGAGCTATGGAGCTCTGGAGGTATGGAGCTATGGAGCCCTGGAGCTATGGAGCCCTGGAGCTATGGAAGTATGGAGCTCTGGTGCTATGGAGCTCTGGTGCTATGGAGCTATGGAGCTCTGGAGCTATGGAGCTCTGGAGGTATGGAGCTATGGAGCTATGGAGCTCTGGAGGTATGGAGCTATGGAGCTATGGAAGTATGGAGCTCTGGTGCTATGGAGCTATGGAGCTCTGGTGCTATGGAGCTATGGAGCTCTGGTGCTATGGAGCTATGGAGCTATGGAGCTCTGGAAGTATGGAGCTCTGGTGCTATGGAGCTATGGAGCTCTGGTGCTATGGAGCTATGGAGCTCTGGTGCTATGGAGCTATGGAGCTCTGGTGCTATGGAGCTCTGGTGCTATGGAGCTCTGGTGCTATGGAGCTATGGAGCTCTGGTGCTATGGAGCTATGGAGCTCTGGAGGTATGGAGCTCTGGAGGTATGGAGCTCTGGAGGTATGGAGCTTTGGAGCCCTGGAGCTCTGGAGGTATGGAGCTATGGTGCTATGGAGCTCTGAAGCCATGGAGCTCTGGTGCTATGGAGCTCTGGAGCTCTGGAGGTATGGAGCTCTGGAGGTATGGAGCTATGGAGCCCTGGAGCTCTGGAGGTATGGAGCTATGGTGCTATGGAGCTCTGAAGCCATGGAGCTCTGGTGCTATGGAGCTCTGGAGCTCTGGAGGTATGGAGCTATGGAGCCCTGGAGCTCTGGAGGTATGGAGCTATGGAAGTATGGAGCTATGGAGCTATGGAAGTATGGAGCTATGGAGCTATGGAGCTCTGGAAGTATGGAGCTATGGAGTTCTGGAGGTATGGAGCTATGGAGCCCTGGAGCCCTGGAGCTATGGAGCCCTGGAGCTATGGAGCTATGGAGCCCTGGAGCTATGGAGCTATGGAGCCCTGGAGCTATGGAGCTATGGAGCTCTGGTGCTATGGAGCTATGGAGCTCTGGTGCTATGGAGCTATGGAGCTCTGGTGCTATGGAGCTATGGAGCTCTGGTGCTATGGAGCTATGGAGCTCTGGAAGTATGGAGCTATGGAGCTCTGGAGGTATTGAGCTATGGAGCTCTGGAGGTATGGAGCTATGGAGCCCTGGAGCTATGGAGCCCTGGAGCTATGGAAGTATGGAGCTCTGGTGCTATGGAGCTATGGAGCTCTGGTGCTATGGAGCTATGGAGCTCTGGAGCTATGGAGCTCTGGAGGTATGGAGCTATGGAGCTCTGGAGGTATGGAGCTATGGAGCTATGGAAGTATGGAGCTCTGGTGCTATGGAGCTCTGGAGCTATGGAGCTCTGGAGGTATGGAGCTATGGAGCTCTGGAGGTATGGAGCTATGGAGCTATGGAAGTATGGAGCTCTGGTGCTATGGAGCTATGGAGCTCTGGTGCTATGGAGCTATGGAGCTCTGGTGCTATGGAGCTATGGAGCTATGGAGCTCTGGAAGTATGGAGCTCTGGTGCTATGGAGCTATGGAGCTCTGGTGCTATGGAGCTATGGAGCTCTGGTGCTATGGAGCTATGGAGCTCTGGTGCTATGGAGCTATGGTGCTATGGAGCTCTGGTGCTATGGAGCTATGGAGCTCTGGTGCTATGGAGCTATGGAGCTCTGGAGGTATGGAGCTCTGGAGGTATGGAGCTCTGGAGGTATGGAGCTTTGGAGCCCTGGAGCTCTGGAGGTATGGAGCTATGGTGCTATGGAGCTCTGAAGCCATGGAGCTCTGGTGCTATGGAGCTATGGAGCTCTGGTGCTATGGAGCTATGGAGGTATGGAGCTATGGAGCCCTGGAGCTCTGGAGGTATGGAGCTATGGTGCTATGGAGCTCTGAAGCCATGGAGCTCTGGTGCTATGGAGCTCTGGAGCTCTGGAGGTATGGAGCTCTGGAGGTATGGAGCTATGGAGCCCTGGAGCTCTGGAGGTATGGAGCTATGGTGCTATGGAGCTCTGAAGCCATGGAGCTCTGGTGCTATGGAGCTCTGGAGCTCTGGAGGTATGGAGCTCTGGAGGTATGGAGCTCTGGAGGTATGGAGCTATGGAGCCCTGGAGCTCTGGAGGTATGGAGCTATGGTGCTATGGAGCTCTGAAGCCATGGAGCTCTGGTGCTATGGAGCTCTGGAGGTATGGAGCTCTGGAGGTATGGAGCTCTGGAGGTATGGAGCTATGGAGCCCTGGAGCTCTGGAGGTATGGAGCTATGGTGCTATGGAGCTCTGAAGCCATGGAGCTCTGGTGCTATGGAGCTATGGAGCTCTGGTGCTATGGAGCTATGGAGGTATGGAGCCACCAGCCAGCACCCTCCGTGGCTGGATCAATGGAAGTGTTTTAGGTACCAGGCAGCCAAAGGGCCGAGGCCTCACGCTCGACCACGCCGGCGCAGAGTTCCAGCCGCTCGGATAAGCTCTGTCACTCACCCGCCGCGCAGCCACCGGTAACGGGGAAATGTCGCCGCCTTGTGGACACGCCGTTGTAAATGAATGGGCTTTCGCACTTAGTGCAATTTTCGCCAACTCTCTGACTTAGAGCTATGGAAGTATGGAGCTATGGAGCCACCAGCCACCCAGGCTGGAGCTCTGGAGCTCTGGAGGTATGGAGCTCTGGTGCTATGGAAGTATGGAGCTCTGGTGCTATGGAAGTATGGAGCTATGGAGGTATGGAAGTATGGAGCTATGGAAGTATGGAGCTATGGAGCTCTGGAAGTATGGAGCTATGGAGCTCTGGAGGTATGGAGCCCTGGAGCTATGGAGCCCTGGAGCTATGGAAGTATGGAGCTCTGGTGCTATGGAGCTATGGAGCTCTGGTGCTATGGAGCTCTGGTGCTATGGAGCTCTGGTGCTATGGAGCTATGGAGCTCTGGTGCTATGGAGCTATGGAGCTCTGGAGGTATGGAGCTCTGGAGGTATGGAGCTCTGGAGGTATGGAGCTATGGAGCCCTGGAGCTCTGGAGGTATGGAGCTATGGTGCTATGGAGCTCTGAAGCCATGGAGCTCTGGTGCTATGGAGCTCTGGAGCTCTGGAGGTATGGAGCTCTGGAGGTATGGAGCTATGGAGCCCTGGAGCTCTGGAGGTATGGAGCTATGGAGCTCTGAAGCCATGGAGCTCTGGTGATATGGAGCTCTGGAGCTCTGGAGGTATGGAGCTCTGGAGGTATGGAGCTCTGGAGGTATGGAGCTATGGAGCCCTGGAGCTCTGGAGGTATGGAGCTATGGTGCTATGGAGCTCTGAAGCCATGGAGCTCTGGTGCTATGGAGCTCTGGAGGTATGGAGCTCTGGAGGTATGGAGCTCTGGAGGTATGGAGCTATGGAGCCCTGGAGCTCTGGAGGTATGGAGCTATGGTGCTATGGAGCTCTGAAGCCATGGAGCTCTGGTGCTATGGAGCTCCGGAGGTATGGAGCTCTGGAGGTATGGAGCTCTGGAGGTATGGAGCTATGGAGCCCTGGAGCTCTGGAGGTATGGAGCTATGGTGCTATGGAGCTCTGAAGCCATGGAGCTCTGGTGCTATGGAGCTATGGAGCTCTGGTGCTATGGAGCTATGGAGGTATGGAGCCACCAGCCAGCACCCTCCGTGGCTGGATCAATGGAAGTGTTTTAGGTACCAGGCAGCCAAAGGGCCGAGGCCTCACGCTCGACCACGCCGGCGCAGAGTTCCAGCCGCTCGGATAAGCTCTGTCACTCACCCGCCGCGCAGCCACCGGTAACGGGGAAATGTCGCCGCCTGGCGGACACGCCGTTGTAAATGAATGGGCTTTCGCACTTAGTGCAATTTTCGCCAACTCTCTGACTTAGAGCTATGGAAGTATGGAGCTATGGAGGCACCAGCCACCCAGGCTGGAGCTATGGAGCTCTGGAGGTATGGAGCTCAGGTGCTATGGAAGTATGGAGCTATGGAGCTATGGAAGTATGGAGCTATGGAGCTATGGAGCTCTGGAAGTATGGAGCTATGGAGCTCTGGAGGTATGGAGCTATGGAGCCCTGGAGCCCTGGAGCTATGGAGCTCTGGTGCTATGGAGGTATGGAGCTCTGGAGGTATGGAGCTCTGGAGGTATGGAGCTATGGAGCTATGGAGCCCTGGAGCTATGGAGCTATGGAGCCCTGGAGCTATGGAGCTATGGAGCCCTGGAGCTATGGAGCTATGGAGCTCTGGTGCTATGGAGCTATGGAGCTCTGGTGCTATGGAGCTATGGAGCTCTGGTGCTATGGAGCTATGGAGCTCTGGTGCTATGGAGCTATGGAGCTCTGGAAGTATGGAGCTATGGAGCTCTGGAGGTATGGAGCTATGGAGCCCTGGAGCTATGGAGCCCTGGAGCTATGGAAGTATGGAGCTCTGGTGCTATGGAGCTCTGGTGCTATGGAGCTATGGAGCTCTGGAGCTATGGAGCTCTGGAGGTATGGAGCTATGGAGCTATGGAGCTCTGGAGGTATGGAGCTATGGAGCTATGGAAGTATGGAGCTCTGGTGCTATGGAGCTATGGAGCTCTGGTGCTATGGAGCTATGGAGCTCTGGTGCTATGGAGCTATGGAGCTATGGAGCTCTGGAAGTATGGAGCTCTGGTGCTATGGAGCTATGGAGCTCTGGTGCTATGGAGCTATGGAGCTCTGGTGCTATGGAGCTATGGAGCTCTGGTGCTATGGAGCTCTGGTGCTATGGAGCTCTGGTGCTATGGAGCTATGGAGCTCTGGTGCTATGGAGCTATGGAGCTCTGGAGGTATGGAGCTCTGGAGGTATGGAGCTCTGGAGGTATGGAGCTTTGGAGCCCTGGAGCTCTGGAGGTATGGAGCTATGGTGCTATGGAGCTCTGAAGCCATGGAGCTCTAGTGCTATGGAGCTCTGGAGCTCTGGAGGTATGGAGCTCTGGAGGTATGGAGCTATGGAGCCCTGGAGCTCTGGAGGTATGGAGCTATGGTGCTATGGAGCTCTGAAGCCATGGAGCTCTGGTGCTATGGAGCTCTGGAGCTCTGGAGGTATGGAGCTCTGGAGGTATGGAGCTATGGAGCCCTGGAGCTCTGGAGGTATGGAGCTATGGAAGTATGGAGCTATGGAGCTATGGAAGTATGGAGCTATGGAGCTATGGAGCTCTGGAAGTATGGAGCTATGGAGCTCTGGAGGTATGGAGCTATGGAGCCCTGGAGCCCTGGAGCTATGGAGCCCTGGAGCTATGGAGCTATGGAGCCCTGGAGCTATGGAGCTATGGAGCCCTGGAGCTATGGAGCTATGGAGCTCTGGTGCTATGGAGCTATGGAGCTCTGGTGCTATGGAGCTATGGAGCTCTGGTGCTATGGAGCTATGGAGCTCTGGTGCTATGGAGCTATGGAGCTCTGGAAGTATGGAGCTATGGAGCTCTGGAGGTATGGAGCTATGGAGCTCTGGAGGTATGGAGCTATGGAGCCCTGGAGCTATGGAGCCCTGGAGCTATGGAAGTATGGAGCTCTGGTGCTATGGAGCTATGGAGCTCTGGTGCTATGGAGCTATGGAGCTCTGGAGCTATGGAGCTCTGGAGGTATGGAGCTATGGAGCTCTGGAGGTATGGAGCTATGGAGCTATGGAAGTATGGAGCTCTGGTGCTATGGAGCTCTGGAGCTATGGAGCTCTGGAGGTATGGAGCTATGGAGCTCTGGAGGTATGGAGCTATGGAGCTATGGAAGTATGGAGCTCTGGTGCTATGGAGCTATGGAGCTCTGGTGCTATGGAGCTATGGAGCTCTGGTGCTATGGAGCTATGGAGCTATGGAGCTCTGGAAGTATGGAGCTCTGGTGCTATGGAGCTATGGAGCTCTGGTGCTATGGAGCTATGGAGCTCTGGTGCTATGGAGCTATGGAGCTCTGGTGCTATGGAGCTATGGTGCTATGGAGCTCTGGTGCTATGGAGCTATGGAGCTCTGGTGCTATGGAGCTATGGAGCTCTGGAGGTATGGAGCTCTGGAGGTATGGAGCTCTGGAGGTATGGAGCTTTGGAGCCCTGGAGCTCTGGAGGTATGGAGCTATGGTGCTATGGAGCTCTGAAGCCATGGAGCTCTGGTGCTATGGAGCTATGGAGCTCTGGTGCTATGGAGCTATGGAGGTATGGAGCTATGGAGCCCTGGAGCTCTGGAGGTATGGAGCTATGGTGCTATGGAGCTCTGAAGCCATGGAGCTCTGGTGCTATGGAGCTCTGGAGGTATGGAGCTCTGGAGGTATGGAGCTATGGAGCCCTGGAGCTCTGGAGGTATGGAGCTATGGTGCTATGGAGCTCTGAAGCCATGGAGCTCTGGTGCTATGGAGCTCTGGAGCTCTGGAGGTATGGAGCTCTGGAGGTATGGAGCTCTGGAGGTATGGAGCTATGGAGCCCTGGAGCTCTGGAGGTATGGAGCTATGGTGCTATGGAGCTCTGAAGCCATGGAGCTCTGGTGCTATGGAGCTCTGGAGGTATGGAGCTCTGGAGGTATGGAGCTCTGGAGGTATGGAGCTATGGAGCCCTGGAGCTCTGGAGGTATGGAGCTATGGTGCTATGGAGCTCTGAAGCCATGGAGCTCTGGTGCTATGGAGCTATGGAGCTCTGGTGCTATGGAGCTATGGAGGTATGGAGCCACCAGCCAGCACCCTCCGTGGCTGGATCAATGGAAGTGTTTTAGGTACCAGGCAGCCAAAGGGCCGAGGCCTCACGCTCGACCACGCCGGCGCAGAGTTCCAGCCGCTCGGATAAGCTCTGTCACTCACCCGCCGCGCAGCCACCGGTAACGGGGAAATGTCGCCGCCTTGTTTATGGAGCTCTGGAGGTATGGAGCTATGGAGCCCTGGAGCTCTGGAGGTATGGAGCTATGGTGCTATGGAGCTCTGAAGCCATGGAGCTCTGGTGCTATGGAGCTATGGAGCTCTGGTGCTATGGAGCTATGGAGCTATGGAGCTCTGGAAGTATGGAGCTCTGGTGCTATGGAGCTATGGAGCTCTGGTGCTATGGAGCTATGGAGCTCTGGTGCTATGGAGCTATGGAGCTCTGGTGCTATGGAGCTCTGGTGCTATGGAGCTCTGGTGCTATGGAGCTATGGAGCTCTGGAGGTATGGAGCTCTGGAGGTACTGAGCTCTGGAGGTATGGAGCTATGGAGCCCTGGAGCTCTGGTGCTATGGAGCTCTGGTGCTATGGAGCTATGGAGCTCTGGTGCTATGGAGCTATGGAGCTATGGAGCTATGGAGCTCTGGTGCTATGGAGCTATGGAGCTCTGGTGCTATGGAGCTATGGTGCTATGGAGCTCTGGTGCTATGGAGCTATGGAGCTCTGGTGCTATGGAGCTATGGAGCTCTGGAGGTATGGAGCTCTGGAGGTATGGAGCTCTGGAGGTATGGAGCTTTGGAGCCCTGGAGCTCTGGAGGTATGGAGCTATGGTGCTATGGAGCTCTGAAGCCATGGAGCTCTGGTGCTATGGAGCTATGGAGCTCTGGTGCTATGGAGCTATGGAGGTATGGAGCTATGGAGCCCTGGAGCTCTGGAGGTATGGAGCTATGGTGCTATGGAGCTCTGAAGCCATGGAGCTCTGGTGCTATGGAGCTCTGGAGCTCTGGAGGTATGGAGCTCTGGAGGTATGGAGCTATGGAGCCCTGGAGCTCTGGAGGTATGGAGCTATGGTGCTATGGAGCTCTGAAGCCATGGAGCTCTGGTGCTATGGAGCTCTGGAGCTCTGGAGGTATGGAGCTCTGGAGGTATGGAGCTATGGAGCCCTGGAGCTCTGGAGGTATGGAGCTATGGTGCTATGGAGCTCTGAAGCCATGGAGCTCTGGTGCTATGGAGCTATGGAGCTCTGGTGCTATGGAGCTATGGAGGTATGGAGCCACCAGCCAGCACCCTCCGTGGCTGGATCAATGGAAGTGTTTTAGGTACCAGGCAGCCAAAGGGCCGAGGCCTCACGCTCGACCACGCCGGCGCAGAGTTCCAGCCGCTCGGATAAGCTCTGTCACTCACCCGCCGCGCAGCCACCGGTAACGGGGAAATGTCGCCGCCTTGTGGACACGCCGTTGTAAATGAATGGGCTTTCGCACTTAGTGCAATTTTCGCCAACTCTCTGACTTAGAGCTATGGAAGTATGGAGCTATGGAGCCACCAGCCACCCAGGCTGGAGCTCTGGAGCTCTGGAGGTATGGAGCTCTGGTGCTATGGAAGTATGGAGCTCTGGTGCTATGGAAGTATGGAGCTATGGAGGTATGGAAGTATGGAGCTATGGAAGTATGGAGCTATGGAGCTCTGGAAGTATGGAGCTATGGAGCTCTGGAGGTATGGAGCCCTGGAGCTATGGAGCCCTGGAGCTATGGAAGTATGGAGCTCTGGTGCTATGGAGCTATGGAGCTCTGGTGCTATGGAGCTATGGAGCTATGGAGCTCTGGAGCTATGGAGCTCTGGAGGTATGGAGCTATGGAGCTATGGAGCTCTGGAGGTATGGAGCTATGGAGCTATGGAAGTATGGAGCTCTGGTGCTATGGAGCTATGGAGCTCTGGTGCTATGGAGCTATGGAGCTCTGGTGCTATGGAGCTATGGAGCTATGGAGCTCTGGAAGTATGGAGCTCTGGTGCTATGGAGCTATGGAGCTCTGGTGCTATGGAGCTATGGAGCTCTGGTGCTATGGAGCTCTGGTGCTATGGAGCTCTGGTGCTATGGAGCTATGGAGCTCTGGTGCTATGGAGCTCTGGAGGTATGGAGCTCTGGAGGTATGGAGCTCTGGAGGTATGGAGCTATGGAGCCCTGGAGCTCTGGAGGTATGGAGCTATGGTGCTATGGAGCTCTGAAGCCATGGAGCTCTGGTGCTATGGAGCTATGGAGCTCTGGTGCTATGGAGCTATGGAGCTATGGAGCTCTGGAAGTATGGAGCTCTGGTGCTATGGAGCTATGGAGCTCTGGTGCTATGGAGCTATGGAGCTCTGGTGCTATGGAGCTATGGAGCTCTGGTGCTATGGAGCTCTGGTGCTATGGAGCTCTGGTGCTATGGAGCTATGGAGCTCTGGTGCTATGGAGCTATGGAGCTCTGGAGGTATGGAGCTCTGGAGGTACTGAGCTCTGGAGGTATGGAGCTATGGAGCCCTGGAGCTCTGGAGGTATGGAGCTATGGTGCTATGGAGCTCTGAAGCCATGGAGCTCTGGTGCTATGGAGCTCTGGAGCTCTGGAGGTATGGAGCTCTGGAGGTATGGAGCTATGGAGCCCTGGAGCTCTGGAGGTATGGAGCTATGGTGCTATGGAGCTCTGAAGCCATGGAGCTCTGGTGCTATGGAGCTCTGGAGGTATGGAGCTCTGGAGGTATGGAGCTCTGGAGGTATGGAGCTATGGAGCCCTGGAGCTCTGGAGGTATGGAGCTATGGTGCTATGGAGCTCTGAAGCCATGGAGCTCTGGTGCTATGGAGCTCTGGAGGTATGGAGCTCTGGAGGTATGGAGCTCTGGAGGTATGGAGCTATGGAGCCCTGGAGCTCTGGAGGTATGGAGCTATGGTGCTATGGAGCTCTGAAGCCATGGAGCTCTGGTGCTATGGAGCTCTGGAGGTATGGAGCTCTGGAGGTATGGAGCTCTGGAGGTATGGAGCTATGGAGCCCTGGAGCTCTGGAGGTATGGAGCTATGGTGCTATGGAGCTCTGAAGCCATGGAGCTCTGGTGCTATGGAGCTATGGAGCTCTGGTGCTATGGAGCTATGGAGGTATGGAGCCACCAGCCAGCACCCTCCGTGGCTGGATCAATGGAAGTGTTTTAGGTACCAGGCAGCCAAAGGGCCGAGGCCTCACGCTCGACCACGCCGGCGCAGAGTTCCAGCCGCTCGGATAAGCTCTGTCACTCACCCGCCGCGCAGCCACCGGTAACGGGGAAATGTCGCCGCCTGGCGGACACGCCGTTGTAAATGAATGGGCTTTCGCACTTAGTGCAATTTTCGCCAACTCTCTGACTTAGAGCTATGGAAGTATGGAGCTATGGAGACACCAGCCACCCAGGCTGGAGCTCTGGAGCTCTGGAGGTATGGAGCTCTGGTGCTATGGAAGTATGGAGCTCTGGTGCTATGGAAGTATGGAGCTATGGAGGTATGGAAGTATGGAGCTATGGAAGTATGGAGCTATGGAGCTCTGGAAGTATGGAGCTATGGAGCTCTGGAGGTATGGAGCTATGGAGCCCTGGAGCTATGGAGCCCTGGAGCTATGGAAGTATGGAGCTCTGGTGCTATGGAGCTATGGAGCTCTGGTGCTATGGAGCTATGGAGCTCTGGAGCTATGGAGCTCTGGAGGTATGGAGCTATGGAGCTCTGGAGGTATGGAGCTATGGAGCTATGGAAGTATGGAGCTCTGGTGCTATGGAGCTATGGAGCTCTGGTGCTATGGAGCTATGGAGCTCTGGTGCTATGGAGCTATGGAGCTATGGAGCTCTGGAAGTATGGAGCTCTGGTGCTATGGAGCTATGGAGCTCTGGTGCTATGGAGCTATGGAGCTCTGGTGCTATGGAGCTATGGAGCTCTGGTGCTATGGAGCTCTGGTGCTATGGAGCTATGGAGCTCTGGTGCTATGGAGCTATGGAGCTCTGGAGGTATGGAGCTCTGGAGGTATGGAGCTCTGGAGGTATGGAGCTTTGGAGCCCTGGAGCTCTGGAGGTATGGAGCTATGGTGCTATGGAGCTCTGAAGCCATGGAGCTCTGGTGCTATGGAGCTCTGGAGCTCTGGAGGTATGGAGCTCTGGAGGTATGGAGCTATGGAGCCCTGGAGCTCTGGAGGTATGGAGCTATGGTGCTATGGAGCTCTGAAGCCATGGAGCTCTGGTGCTATGGAGCTCTGGAGCTCTGGAGGTATGGAGCTCTGGAGGTATGGAGCTATGGAGCCCTGGAGCTCTGGAGGTATGGAGCTATGGTGCTATGGAGCTCTGAAGCCATGGAGCTCTGGTGCTATGGAGCTCTGGAGCTCTGGAGGTATGCAGCTCTGGAGGTATGGAGCTCTGGAGGTATGGAGCTATGGAGCCCTGGAGCTCTGGAGGTATGGAGCTATGGTGCTATGGAGCTCTGAAGCCATGGAGCTCTGGTGCTATGGAGCTCTGGAGGTATGGAGCTCTGGAGGTATGGAGCTCTGGAAATATGGAGCTATGGAGCCCTGGAGCTCTGGAGGTATGGAGCTATGGTGCTATGGAGCTATGGAGCTCTGGAGGTATGGAGCTCTGGAGGTACTGAGCTCTGGAGGTATGGAGCTATGGAGCCCTGGAGCTCTGGTGCTATGGAGCTCTGGTGCTATGGAGCTATGGAGCTCTGGTGCTATGGAGCTATGGAGCTATGGAGCTATGGAGCTCTGGTGCTATGGAGCTATGGAGCTCTGGTGCTATGGAGCTATGGTGCTATGGAGCTCTGGTGCTATGGAGCTATGGAGCTCTGGTGCTATGGAGCTATGGAGCTCTGGAGGTATGGAGCTCTGGAGGTATGGAGCTCTGGAGGTATGGAGCTTTGGAGCCCTGGAGCTCTGGAGGTATGGAGCTATGGTGCTATGGAGCTCTGAAGCCATGGAGCTCTGGTGCTATGGAGCTATGGAGCTCTGGTGCTATGGAGCTATGGAGGTATGGAGCTATGGAGCCCTGGAGCTCTGGAGGTATGGAGCTATGGTGCTATGGAGCTCTGAAGCCATGGAGCTCTGGTGCTATGGAGCTCTGGAGCTCTGGAGGTATGGAGCTCTGGAGGTATGGAGCTATGGAGCCCTGGAGCTCTGGAGGTATGGAGCTATGGTGCTATGGAGCTCTGAAGCCATGGAGCTCTGGTGCTATGGAGCTCTGGAGCTCTGGAGGTATGGAGCTCTGGAGGTATGGAGCTATGGAGCCCTGGAGCTCTGGAGGTATGGAGCTATGGTGCTATGGAGCTCTGAAGCCATGGAGCTCTGGTGCTATGGAGCTATGGAGCTCTGGTGCTATGGAGCTATGGAGGTATGGAGCCACCAGCCAGCACCCTCCGTGGCTGGATCAATGGAAGTGTTTTAGGTACCAGGCAGCCAAAGGGCCGAGGCCTCACGCTCGACCACGCCGGCGCAGAGTTCCAGCCGCTCGGATAAGCTCTGTCACTCACCCGCCGCGCAGCCACCGGTAACGGGGAAATGTCGCCGCCTTGTGGACACGCCGTTGTAAATGAATGGGCTTTCGCACTTAGTGCAATTTTCGCCAACTCTCTGACTTAGAGCTATGGAAGTATGGAGCTATGGAGCCACCAGCCACCCAGGCTGGAGCTCTGGAGCTCTGGAGGTATGGAGCTCTGGTGCTATGGAAGTATGGAGCTCTGGTGCTATGGAAGTATGGAGCTATGGAGGTATGGAAGTATGGAGCTATGGAAGTATGGAGCTATGGAGCTCTGGAAGTATGGAGCTATGGAGCTCTGGAGGTATGGAGCCCTGGAGCTATGGAGCCCTGGAGCTATGGAAGTATGGAGCTCTGGTGCTATGGAGCTATGGAGCTCTGGTGCTATGGAGCTATGGAGCTATGGAGCTCTGGAGCTATGGAGCTCTGGAGGTATGGAGCTATGGAGCTATGGAGCTCTGGAGGTATGGAGCTATGGAGCTATGGAAGTATGGAGCTCTGGTGCTATGGAGCTATGGAGCTCTGGTGCTATGGAGCTATGGAGCTCTGGTGCTATGGAGCTATGGAGCTATGGAGCTCTGGAAGTATGGAGCTCTGGTGCTATGGAGCTATGGAGCTCTGGTGCTATGGAGCTATGGAGCTCTGGTGCTATGGAGCTCTGGTGCTATGGAGCTCTGGTGCTATGGAGCTATGGAGCTCTGGTGCTATGGAGCTCTGGAGGTATGGAGCTCTGGAGGTATGGAGCTCTGGAGGTATGGAGCTATGGAGCCCTGGAGCTCTGGAGGTATGGAGCTATGGTGCTATGGAGCTCTGAAGCCATGGAGCTCTGGTGCTATGGAGCTATGGAGCTCTGGTGCTATGGAGCTATGGAGCTATGGAGCTCTGGAAGTATGGAGCTCTGGTGCTATGGAGCTATGGAGCTCTGGTGCTATGGAGCTATGGAGCTCTGGTGCTATGGAGCTATGGAGCTCTGGTGCTATGGAGCTCTGGTGCTATGGAGCTCTGGTGCTATGGAGCTATGGAGCTCTGGTGCTATGGAGCTATGGAGCTCTGGAGGTATGGAGCTCTGGAGGTACTGAGCTCTGGAGGTATGGAGCTATGGAGCCCTGGAGCTCTGGAGGTATGGAGCTATGGTGCTATGGAGCTCTGAAGCCATGGAGCTCTGGTGCTATGGAGCTCTGGAGCTCTGGAGGTATGGAGCTCTGGAGGTATGGAGCTATGGAGCCCTGGAGCTCTGGAGGTATGGAGCTATGGTGCTATGGAGCTCTGAAGCCATGGAGCTCTGGTGCTATGGAGCTCTGGAGGTATGGAGCTCTGGAGGTATGGAGCTCTGGAGGTATGGAGCTATGGAGCCCTGGAGCTCTGGAGGTATGGAGCTATGGTGCTATGGAGCTCTGAAGCCATGGAGCTCTGGTGCTATGGAGCTCTGGAGGTATGGAGCTCTGGAGGTATGGAGCTCTGGAGGTATGGAGCTATGGAGCCCTGGAGCTCTGGAGGTATGGAGCTATGGTGCTATGGAGCTCTGAAGCCATGGAGCTCTGGTGCTATGGAGCTCTGGAGGTATGGAGCTCTGGAGGTATGGAGCTCTGGAGGTATGGAGCTATGGAGCCCTGGAGCTCTGGAGGTATGGAGCTATGGTGCTATGGAGCTCTGAAGCCATGGAGCTCTGGTGCTATGGAGCTATGGAGCTCTGGTGCTATGGAGCTATGGAGGTATGGAGCCACCAGCCAGCACCCTCCGTGGCTGGATCAATGGAAGTGTTTTAGGTACCAGGCAGCCAAAGGGCCGAGGCCTCACGCTCGACCACGCCGGCGCAGAGTTCCAGCCGCTCGGATAAGCTCTGTCACTCACCCGCCGCGCAGCCACCGGTAACGGGGAAATGTCGCCGCCTGGCGGACACGCCGTTGTAAATGAATGGGCTTTCGCACTTAGTGCAATTTTCGCCAACTCTCTGACTTAGAGCTATGGAAGTATGGAGCTATGGAGACACCAGCCACCCAGGCTGGAGCTCTGGAGCTCTGGAGGTATGGAGCTCTGGTGCTATGGAAGTATGGAGCTCTGGTGCTATGGAAGTATGGAGCTATGGAGGTATGGAAGTATGGAGCTATGGAAGTATGGAGCTATGGAGCTCTGGAAGTATGGAGCTATGGAGCTCTGGAGGTATGGAGCTATGGAGCCCTGGAGCTATGGAGCCCTGGAGCTATGGAAGTATGGAGCTCTGGTGCTATGGAGCTATGGAGCTCTGGTGCTATGGAGCTATGGAGCTCTGGAGCTATGGAGCTCTGGAGGTATGGAGCTATGGAGCTCTGGAGGTATGGAGCTATGGAGCTATGGAAGTATGGAGCTCTGGTGCTATGGAGCTATGGAGCTCTGGTGCTATGGAGCTATGGAGCTCTGGTGCTATGGAGCTATGGAGCTATGGAGCTCTGGAAGTATGGAGCTCTGGTGCTATGGAGCTATGGAGCTCTGGTGCTATGGAGCTATGGAGCTCTGGTGCTATGGAGCTATGGAGCTCTGGTGCTATGGAGCTCTGGTGCTATGGAGCTATGGAGCTCTGGTGCTATGGAGCTATGGAGCTCTGGAGGTATGGAGCTCTGGAGGTATGGAGCTCTGGAGGTATGGAGCTTTGGAGCCCTGGAGCTCTGGAGGTATGGAGCTATGGTGCTATGGAGCTCTGAAGCCATGGAGCTCTGGTGCTATGGAGCTCTGGAGCTCTGGAGGTATGGAGCTCTGGAGGTATGGAGCTATGGAGCCCTGGAGCTCTGGAGGTATGGAGCTATGGTGCTATGGAGCTCTGAAGCCATGGAGCTCTGGTGCTATGGAGCTCTGGAGCTCTGGAGGTATGGAGCTCTGGAGGTATGGAGCTATGGAGCCCTGGAGCTCTGGAGGTATGGAGCTATGGTGCTATGGAGCTCTGAAGCCATGGAGCTCTGGTGCTATGGAGCTCTGGAGCTCTGGAGGTATGCAGCTCTGGAGGTATGGAGCTCTGGAGGTATGGAGCTATGGAGCCCTGGAGCTCTGGAGGTATGGAGCTATGGTGCTATGGAGCTCTGAAGCCATGGAGCTCTGGTGCTATGGAGCTCTGGAGGTATGGAGCTCTGGAGGTATGGAGCTCTGGAAATATGGAGCTATGGAGCCCTGGAGCTCTGGAGGTATGGAGCTATGGTGCTATGGAGCTCTGAAGCCATGGAGCTCTGGTGCTATGGAGCTATGGAGCTCTGGTGCTATGGAGCTATGGAGGTATGGAGCCACCAGCCAGCACCCTCCGTGGCTGGATCAATGGAAGTGTTTTAGGTACCAGGCAGCCAAAGGGCCGAGGCCTCACGCTCGACCACGCCGGCGCAGAGTTCCAGCCGCTCGGATAAGCTCTGTCACTCACCCGCCGCGCAGCCACCGGTAACGGGGAAATGTCGCCGCCTTGTGGACACGCCGTTGTAAATGAATGGGCTTTCGCACTTAGTGCAATTTTCGCCAACTCTCTGACTTAGAGCTATGGAAGTATGGAGCTATGGAGCCACCAGCCACCCAGGCTGGAGCTCTGGAGCTCTGGAGGTATGGAGCTCTGGTGCTATGGAAGTATGGAGCTCTGGTGCTATGGAAGTATGGAGCTATGGAGGTATGGAAGTATGGAGCTATGGAAGTATGGAGCTATGGAGCTCTGGAAGTATGGAGCTATGGAGCTCTGGAGGTATGGAGCCCTGGAGCTATGGAGCCCTGGAGCTATGGAAGTATGGAGCTCTGGTGCTATGGAGCTATGGAGCTCTGGTGCTATGGAGCTATGGAGCTATGGAGCTCTGGAGCTATGGAGCTCTGGAGGTATGCAGCTATGGAGCTATGGAGCTCTGGAGGTATGGAGCTATGGAGCTATGGAAGTATGGAGCTCTGGTGCTATGGAGCTATGGAGCTCTGGTGCTATGGAGCTATGGAGCTCTGGTGCTATGGAGCTATGGAGCTATGGAGCTCTGGAAGTATGGAGCTCTGGTGCTATGGAGCTATGGAGCTCTGGTGCTATGGAGCTATGGAGCTCTGGTGCTATGGAGCTATGGAGCTCTGGTGCTATGGAGCTCTGGTGCTATGGAGCTCTGGTGCTATGGAGCTATGGAGCTCTGGTGCTATGGAGCTATGGAGCTCTGGAGGTATGGAGCTCTGGAGGTATGGAGCTCTGGAGGTATGGAGCTATGGAGCCCTGGAGCTCTGGAGGTATGGAGCTATGGTGCTATGGAGCTCTGAAGCCATGGAGCTCTGGTGCTATGGAGCTCTGGAGCTCTGGAGGTATGGAGCTCTGGAGGTATGGAGCTATGGAGCCCTGGAGCTCTGGAGGTATGGAGCTATGGAGCTCTGAAGCCATGGAGCTCTGGTGCTATGGAGCTCTGGAGCTCTGGAGGTATGGAGCTCTGGAGGTATGGAGCTCTGGAGGTATGGAGCTATGGAGCCCTGGAGCTCTGGAGGTATGGAGCTATGGTGCTATGGAGCTCTGAAGCCATGGAGCTCTGGTGCTATGGAGCTCTGGAGGTATGGAGCTCTGGAGGTATGGAGCTCTGGAGGTATGGAGCTATGGAGCCCTGGAGCTCTGGAGGTATGGAGCTATGGTGCTATGGAGCTCTGAAGCCATGGAGCTCTGGTGCTATGGAGCTATGGAGCTCTGGTGCTATGGAGCTATGGAGGTATGGAGCCACCAGCCAGCACCCTCCGTGGCTGGATCAATGGAAGTGTTTTAGGTACCAGGCAGCCAAAGGGCCGAGGCCTCACGCTCGACCACGCCGGCGCAGAGTTCCAGCCGCTCGGATAAGCTCTGTCACTCACCCGCCGCGCAGCCACCGGTAACGGGGAAATGTCGCCGCCTGGCGGACACGCCGTTGTAAATGAATGGGCTTTCGCACTTAGTGCAATTTTCGCCAACTCTCTGACTTAGAGCTATGGAAGTATGGAGCTATGGAGGCACCAGCCACCCAGGCTGGAGCTCTGGAGCTCTGGAGGTATGGAGCTCTGGTGCTATGGAAGTATGGAGCTCTGGTGCTATGGAAGTATGGAGCTATGGAGGTATGGAAGTATGGAGCTATGGAAGTATGGAGCTATGGAGCTCTGGAAGTATGGAGCTATGGAGCTCTGGAGGTATGGAGCTATGGAGCCCTGGAGCTATGGAGCCCTGGAGCTATGGAAGTATGGAGCTCTGGTGCTATGGAGCTATGGAGCTCTGGTGCTATGGAGCTATGGAGCTCTGGAGCTATGGAGCTCTGGAGGTATGGAGCTATGGAGCTCTGGAGGTATGGAGCTATGGAGCTATGGAAGTATGGAGCTCTGGTGCTATGGAGCTATGGAGCTCTGGTGCTATGGAGCTATGGAGCTCTGGTGCTATGGAGCTATGGAGCTATGGAGCTCTGGAAGTATGGAGCTCTGGTGCTATGGAGCTATGGAGCTCTGGTGCTATGGAGCTATGGAGCTCTGGTGCTATGGAGCTATGGAGCTCTGGTGCTATGGAGCTCTGGTGCTATGGAGCTATGGAGCTCTGGTGCTATGGAGCTATGGAGCTCTGGAGGTATGGAGCTCTGGAGGTATGGAGCTCTGGAGGTATGGAGCTTTGGAGCCCTGGAGCTCTGGAGGTATGGAGCTATGGTGCTATGGAGCTCTGAAGCCATGGAGCTCTGGTGCTATGGAGCTCTGGAGCTCTGGAGGTATGGAGCTCTGGAGGTATGGAGCTATGGAGCCCTGGAGCTCTGGAGGTATGGAGCTATGGTGCTATGGAGCTCTGAAGCCATGGAGCTCTGGTGCTATGGAGCTCTGGAGCTCTGGAGGTATGGAGCTCTGGAGGTATGGAGCTATGGAGCCCTGGAGCTCTGGAGGTATGGAGCTATGGTGCTATGGAGCTCTGAAGCCATGGAGCTCTGGTGCTATGGAGCTCTGGAGCTCTGGAGGTATGCAGCTCTGGAGGTATGGAGCTCTGGAGGTATGGAGCTATGGAGCCCTGGAGCTCTGGAGGTATGGAGCTATGGTGCTATGGAGCTCTGAAGCCATGGAGCTCTGGTGCTATGGAGCTCTGGAGGTATGGAGCTCTGGAGGTATGGAGCTCTGGAGGTATGGAGCTATGGAGCCCTGGAGCTCTGGAGGTATGGAGCTATGGTGCTATGGAGCTCTGAAGCCATGGAGCTCTGGTGCTATGGAGCTCTGGAGGTATGGAGCTCTGGAGGTATGGAGCTCTGGAGGTATGGAGCTATGGAGCCCTGGAGCTCTGGAGGTATGGAGCTATGGTGCTATGGAGCTCTGAAGCCATGGAGCTCTGGTGCTATGGAGCTCTGGAGGTATGGAGCTCTGGAGGTATGGAGCTCTGGAAATATGGAGCTATGGAGCCCTGGAGCTCTGGAGGTATGGAGCTATGGTGCTATGGAGCTCTGAAGCCATGGAGCTCTGGTGCTATGGAGCTATGGAGCTCTGGTGCTATGGAGCTATGGAGGTATGGAGCCACCAGCCAGCACCCTCCGTGGCTGGATCAATGGAAGTGTTTTAGGTACCAGGCAGCCAAAGGGCCGAGGCCTCACGCTCGACCACGCCGGCGCAGAGTTCCAGCCGCTCGGATAAGCTCTGTCACTCACCCGCCGCGCAGCCACCGGTAACGGGGAAATGTCGCCGCCTTGTGGACACGCCGTTGTAAATGAATGGGCTTTCGCACTTAGTGCAATTTTCGCCAACTCTCTGACTTAGAGCTATGGAAGTATGGAGCTATGGAGCCACCAGCCACCCAGGCTGGAGCTCTGGAGCTCTGGAGGTATGGAGCTCTGGTGCTATGGAAGTATGGAGCTCTGGTGCTATGGAAGTATGGAGCTATGGAGGTATGGAAGTATGGAGCTATGGAAGTATGGAGCTATGGAGCTCTGGAAGTATGGAGCTATGGAGCTCTGGAGGTATGGAGCCCTGGAGCTATGGAGCCCTGGAGCTATGGAAGTATGGAGCTCTGGTGCTATGGAGCTATGGAGCTCTGGTGCTATGGAGCTATGGAGCTATGGAGCTCTGGAGCTATGGAGCTCTGGAGGTATGCAGCTATGGAGCTATGGAGCTCTGGAGGTATGGAGCTATGGAGCTATGGAAGTATGGAGCTCTGGTGCTATGGAGCTATGGAGCTCTGGTGCTATGGAGCTATGGAGCTCTGGTGCTATGGAGCTATGGAGCTATGGAGCTCTGGAAGTATGGAGCTCTGGTGCTATGGAGCTATGGAGCTCTGGTGCTATGGAGCTATGGAGCTCTGGTGCTATGGAGCTATGGAGCTCTGGTGCTATGGAGCTCTGGTGCTATGGAGCTCTGGTGCTATGGAGCTATGGAGCTCTGGTGCTATGGAGCTATGGAGCTCTGGAGGTATGGAGCTCTGGAGGTATGGAGCTCTGGAGGTATGGAGCTATGGAGCCCTGGAGCTCTGGAGGTATGGAGCTATGGTGCTATGGAGCTCTGAAGCCATGGAGCTCTGGTGCTATGGAGCTCTGGAGCTCTGGAGGTATGGAGCTCTGGAGGTATGGAGCTATGGAGCCCTGGAGCTCTGGAGGTATGGAGCTATGGAGCTCTGAAGCCATGGAGCTCTGGTGCTATGGAGCTCTGGAGCTCTGGAGGTATGGAGCTCTGGAGGTATGGAGCTCTGGAGGTATGGAGCTATGGAGCCCTGGAGCTCTGGAGGTATGGAGCTATGGTGCTATGGAGCTCTGAAGCCATGGAGCTCTGGTGCTATGGAGCTCTGGAGGTATGGAGCTCTGGAGGTATGGAGCTCTGGAGGTATGGAGCTATGGAGCCCTGGAGCTCTGGAGGTATGGAGCTATGGTGCTATGGAGCTCTGAAGCCATGGAGCTCTGGTGCTATGGAGCTCTGGAGGTATGGAGCTCTGGAGGTATGGAGCTCTGGAGGTATGGAGCTATGGAGCCCTGGAGCTCTGGAGGTATGGAGCTATGGTGCTATGGAGCTCTGAAGCCATGGAGCTCTGGTGCTATGGAGCTATGGAGCTCTGGTGCTATGGAGCTATGGAGGTATGGAGCCACCAGCCAGCACCCTCCGTGGCTGGATCAATGGAAGTGTTTTAGGTACCAGGCAGCCAAAGGGCCGAGGCCTCACGCTCGACCACGCCGGCGCAGAGTTCCAGCCGCTCGGATAAGCTCTGTCACTCACCCGCCGCGCAGCCACCGGTAACGGGGAAATGTCGCCGCCTGGCGGAAACGCCGTTGTAAATGAATGGGCTTTCGCACTTAGTGCAATTTTCGCCAACTCTCTGACTTAGAGCTATGGAAGTATGGAGCTATGGAGGCACCAGCCACCCAGGCTGGAGCTATGGAGCTCTGGAGGTATGGAGCTCAGGTGCTATGGAAGTATGGAGCTATGGAGCTATGGAAGTATGGAGCTATGGAGCTATGGAGCTCTGGAAGTATGGAGCTATGGAGCTCTGGAGGTATGGAGCTATGGAGCCCTGGAGCCCTGGAGCTATGGAGCTCTGGTGCTATGGAGGTATGGAGCTCTGGAGGTATGGAGCTCTGGAGGTATGGAGCTATGGAGCTATGGAGCCCTGGAGCTATGGAGCTATGGAGCCCTGGAGCTATGGAGCTATGGAGCCCTGGAGCTATGGAGCTATGGAGCTCTGGTGCTATGGAGCTATGGAGCTCTGGTGCTATGGAGCTATGGAGCTCTGGTGCTATGGAGCTATGGAGCTCTGGTGCTATGGAGCTATGGAGCTCTGGAAGTATGGAGCTATGGAGCTCTGGAGGTATGGAGCTATGGAGCCCTGGAGCTATGGAGCCCTGGAGCTATGGAAGTATGGAGCTCTGGTGCTATGGAGCTCTGGTGCTATGGAGCTATGGAGCTCTGGAGCTATGGAGCTCTGGAGGTATGGAGCTATGGAGCTATGGAGCTCTGGAGGTATGGAGCTATGGAGCTATGGAAGTATGGAGCTCTGGTGCTATGGAGCTATGGAGCTCTGGTGCTATGGAGCTATGGAGCTCTGGTGCTATGGAGCTATGGAGCTATGGAGCTCTGGAAGTATGGAGCTCTGGTGCTATGGAGCTATGGAGCTCTGGTGCTATGGAGCTATGGAGCTCTGGTGCTATGGAGCTATGGAGCTCTGGTGCTATGGAGCTCTGGTGCTATGGAGCTCTGGTGCTATGGAGCTATGGAGCTCTGGTGCTATGGAGCTATGGAGCTCTGGAGGTATGGAGCTCTGGAGGTATGGAGCTCTGGAGGTATGGAGCTTTGGAGCCCTGGAGCTCTGGAGGTATGGAGCTATGGTGCTATGGAGCTCTGAAGCCATGGAGCTCTGGTGCTATGGAGCTCTGGAGCTCTGGAGGTATGGAGCTCTGGAGGTATGGAGCTATGGAGCCCTGGAGCTCTGGAGGTATGGAGCTATGGTGCTATGGAGCTCTGAAGCCATGGAGCTCTGGTGCTATGGAGCTCTGGAGCTCTGGAGGTATGGAGCTATGGAGCCCTGGAGCTCTGGAGGTATGGAGCTATGGAAGTATGGAGCTATGGAGCTATGGAAGTATGGAGCTATGGAGCTATGGAGCTCTGGAAGTATGGAGCTATGGAGTTCTGGAGGTATGGAGCTATGGAGCCCTGGAGCCCTGGAGCTATGGAGCCCTGGAGCTATGGAGCTATGGAGCCCTGGAGCTATGGAGCTATGGAGCCCTGGAGCTATGGAGCTATGGAGCTCTGGTGCTATGGAGCTATGGAGCTCTGGTGCTATGGAGCTATGGAGCTCTGGTGCTATGGAGCTATGGAGCTCTGGTGCTATGGAGCTATGGAGCTCTGGAAGTATGGAGCTATGGAGCTCTGGAGGTATTGAGCTATGGAGCTCTGGAGGTATGGAGCTATGGAGCCCTGGAGCTATGGAGCCCTGGAGCTATGGAAGTATGGAGCTCTGGTGCTATGGAGCTATGGAGCTCTGGTGCTATGGAGCTATGGAGCTCTGGAGCTATGGAGCTCTGGAGGTATGGAGCTATGGAGCTCTGGAGGTATGGAGCTATGGAGCTATGGAAGTATGGAGCTCTGGTGCTATGGAGCTCTGGAGCTATGGAGCTCTGGAGGTATGGAGCTATGGAGCTCTGGAGGTATGGAGCTATGGAGCTATGGAAGTATGGAGCTCTGGTGCTATGGAGCTATGGAGCTCTGGTGCTATGGAGCTATGGAGCTCTGGTGCTATGGAGCTATGGAGCTATGGAGCTCTGGAAGTATGGAGCTCTGGTGCTATGGAGCTATGGAGCTCTGGTGCTATGGAGCTATGGAGCTCTGGTGCTATGGAGCTATGGAGCTCTGGTGCTATGGAGCTATGGTGCTATGGAGCTCTGGTGCTATGGAGCTATGGAGCTCTGGTGCTATGGAGCTATGGAGCTCTGGAGGTATGGAGCTCTGGAGGTATGGAGCTCTGGAGGTATGGAGCTTTGGAGCCCTGGAGCTCTGGAGGTATGGAGCTATGGTGCTATGGAGCTCTGAAGCCATGGAGCTCTGGTGCTATGGAGCTATGGAGCTCTGGTGCTATGGAGCTATGGAGGTATGGAGCTATGGAGCCCTGGAGCTCTGGAGGTATGGAGCTATGGTGCAATGGAGCTCTGAAGCCATGGAGCTCTGGTGCTATGGAGCTCTGGAGCTCTGGAGGTATGGAGCTCTGGAGGTATGGAGCTATGGAGCCCTGGAGCTCTGGAGGTATGGAGCTATGGTGCTATGGAGCTCTGAAGCCATGGAGCTCTGGTGCTATGGAGCTCTGGAGCTCTGGAGGTATGGAGCTCTGGAGGTATGGAGCTCTGGAGGTATGGAGCTATGGAGCCCTGGAGCTCTGGAGGTATGGAGCTATGGTGCTATGGAGCTCTGAAGCCATGGAGCTCTGGTGCTATGGAGCTCTGGAGGTATGGAGCTCTGGAGGTATGGAGCTCTGGAGGTATGGAGCTATGGAGCCCTGGAGCTCTGGAGGTATGGAGCTATGGTGCTATGGAGCTCTGAAGCCATGGAGCTCTGGTGCTATGGAGCTATGGAGCTCTGGTGCTATGGAGCTATGGAGGTATGGAGCCACCAGCCAGCACCCTCCGTGGCTGGATCAATGGAAGTGTTTTAGGTACCAGGCAGCCAAAGGGCCGAGGCCTCACGCTCGACCACGCCGGCGCAGAGTTCCAGCCGCTCGGATAAGCTCTGTCACTCACCCGCCGCGCAGCCACCGGTAACGGGGAAATGTCGCCGCCTGGCGGAAACGCCGTTGTAAATGAATGGGCTTTCGCACTTAGTGCAATTTTCGCCAACTCTCTGACTTAGAGCTATGGAAGTATGGAGCTATGGAGGCACCAGCCACCCAGGCTGGAGCTATGGAGCTCTGGAGGTATGGAGCTCAGGTGCTATGGAAGTATGGAGCTATGGAGCTATGGAAGTATGGAGCTATGGAGCTATGGAGCTCTGGAAGTATGGAGCTATGGAGCTCTGGAGGTATGGAGCTATGGAGCCCTGGAGCCCTGGAGCTATGGAGCTCTGGTGCTATGGAGGTATGGAGCTCTGGAGGTATGGAGCTCTGGAGGTATGGAGCTATGGAGCTATGGAGCCCTGGAGCTATGGAGCTATGGAGCCCTGGAGCTATGGAGCTATGGAGCCCTGGAGCTATGGAGCTATGGAGCTCTGGTGCTATGGAGCTATGGAGCTCTGGTGCTATGGAGCTATGGAGCTCTGGTGCTATGGAGCTATGGAGCTCTGGTGCTATGGAGCTATGGAGCTCTGGAAGTATGGAGCTATGGAGCTCTGGAGGTATGGAGCTATGGAGCCCTGGAGCTATGGAGCCCTGGAGCTATGGAAGTATGGAGCTCTGGTGCTATGGAGCTCTGGTGCTATGGAGCTATGGAGCTCTGGAGCTATGGAGCTCTGGAGGTATGGAGCTATGGAGCTATGGAGCTCTGGAGGTATGGAGCTATGGAGCTATGGAAGTATGGAGCTCTGGTGCTATGGAGCTATGGAGCTCTGGTGCTATGGAGCTATGGAGCTCTGGTGCTATGGAGCTATGGAGCTATGGAGCTCTGGAAGTATGGAGCTCTGGTGCTATGGAGCTATGGAGCTCTGGTGCTATGGAGCTATGGAGCTCTGGTGCTATGGAGCTATGGAGCTCTGGTGCTATGGAGCTCTGGTGCTATGGAGCTCTGGTGCTATGGAGCTATGGAGCTCTGGTGCTATGGAGCTATGGAGCTCTGGAGGTATGGAGCTCTGGAGGTATGGAGCTCTGGAGGTATGGAGCTTTGGAGCCCTGGAGCTCTGGAGGTATGGAGCTATGGTGCTATGGAGCTCTGAAGCCATGGAGCTCTGGTGCTATGGAGCTCTGGAGCTCTGGAGGTATGGAGCTCTGGAGGTATGGAGCTATGGAGCCCTGGAGCTCTGGAGGTATGGAGCTATGGTGCTATGGAGCTCTGAAGCCATGGAGCTCTGGTGCTATGGAGCTCTGGAGCTCTGGAGGTATGGAGCTCTGGAGGTATGGAGCTATGGAGCCCTGGAGCTCTGGAGGTATGGAGCTATGGAAGTATGGAGCTATGGAGCTATGGAAGTATGGAGCTTTGGAGCTATGGAGCTCTGGAAGTATGGAGCTATGGAGCTCTGGAGGTATGGAGCTATGGAGCCCTGGAGCCCTGGAGCTATGGAGCCCTGGAGCTATGGAGCTATGGAGCCCTGGAGCTATGGAGCTATGGAGCCCTGGAGCTATGGAGCTATGGAGCTCTGGTGCTATGGAGCTATGGAGCTCTGGTGCTATGGAGCTATGGAGCTCTGGTGCTATGGAGCTATGGAGCTCTGGTGCTATGGAGCTATGGAGCTCTGGAAGTATGGAGCTATGGAGCTCTGGAGGTATGGAGCTATGGAGCTCTGGAGGTATGGAGCTATGGAGCCCTGGAGCTATGGAGCCCTGGAGCTATGGAAGTATGGAGCTCTGGTGCTATGGAGCTATGGAGCTCTGGTGCTATGGAGCTATGGAGCTCTGGAGCTATGGAGCTCTGGAGGTATGGAGCTATGGAGCTCAGGAGGTATGGAGCTATGGAGCTATGGAAGTATGGAGCTCTGGTGCTATGGAGCTCTGGAGCTATGGAGCTCTGGAGGTATGGAGCTATGGAGCTCTGGAGGTATGGAGCTATGGAGCTATGGAAGTATGGAGCTCTGGTGCTATGGAGCTATGGAGCTCTGGTGCTATGGAGCTATGGAGCTCTGGTGCTATGGAGCTATGGAGCTATGGAGCTCTGGAAGTATGGAGCTCTGGTGCTATGGAGCTATGGAGCTCTGGTGCTATGGAGCTATGGAGCTCTGGTGCTATGGAGCTATGGAGCTCTGGTGCTATGGAGCTATGGTGCTATGGAGCTCTGGTGCTATGGAGCTATGGAGCTCTGGTGCTATGGAGCTATGGAGCTCTGGAGGTATGGAGCTCTGGAGGTATGGAGCTCTGGAGGTATGGAGCTTTGGAGCCCTGGAGCTCTGGAGGTATGGAGCTATGGTGCTATGGAGCTCTGAAGCCATGGAGCTCTGGTGCTATGGAGCTATGGAGCTCTGGTGCTATGGAGCTATGGAGGTATGGAGCTATGGAGCCCTGGAGCTCTGGAGGTATGGAGCTATGGTGCTATGGAGCTCTGAAGCCATGGAGCTCTGGTGCTATGGAGCTCTGGAGGTATGGAGCTCTGGAGGTATGGAGCTATGGAGCCCTGGAGCTCTGGAGGTATGGAGCTATGGTGCTATGGAGCTCTGAAGCCATGGAGCTCTGGTGCTATGGAGCTCTGGAGCTCTGGAGGTATGGAGCTCTGGAGGTATGGAGCTCTGGAGGTATGGAGCTATGGAGCCCTGGAGCTCTGGAGGTATGGAGCTATGGTGCTATGGAGCTCTGAAGCCATGGAGCTCTGGTGCTATGGAGCTCTGGAGGTATGGAGCTCTGGAGGTATGGAGCTCTGGAGGTATGGAGCTATGGAGCCCTGGAGCTCTGGAGGTATGGAGCTATGGTGCTATGGAGCTCTGAAGCCATGGAGCTCTGGTGCTATGGAGCTATGGAGCTCTGGTGCTATGGAGCTATGGAGGTATGGAGCCACCAGCCAGCACCCTCCGTGGCTGGATCAATGGAAGTGTTTTAGGTACCAGGCAGCCAAAGGGCCGAGGCCTCACGCTCGACCACGCCGGCGCAGAGTTCCAGCCGCTCGGATAAGCTCTGTCACTCACCCGCCGCGCAGCCACCGGTAACGGGGAAATGTCGCCGCCTTGTTTATGGAGCTCTGGAGGTATGGAGCTATGGAGCCCTGGAGCTCTGGAGGTATGGAGCTATGGTGCTATGGAGCTCTGAAGCCATGGAGCTCTGGTGCTATGGAGCTATGGAGCTCTGGTGCTATGGAGCTATGGAGCTATGGAGCTCTGGAAGTATGGAGCTCTGGTGCTATGGAGCTATGGAGCTCTGGTGCTATGGAGCTATGGAGCTCTGGTGCTATGGAGCTATGGAGCTCTGGTGCTATGGAGCTCTGGTGCTATGGAGCTCTGGTGCTATGGAGCTATGGAGCTCTGGTGCTATGGAGCTATGGAGCTCTGGAGGTATGGAGCTCTGGAGGTACTGAGCTCTGGAGGTATGGAGCTATGGAGCCCTGGAGCTCTGGTGCTATGGAGCTCTGGTGCTATGGAGCTATGGAGCTCTGGTGCTATGGAGCTATGGAGCTATGGAGCTATGGAGCTCTGGTGCTATGGAGCTATGGAGCTCTGGTGCTATGGAGCTATGGTGCTATGGAGCTCTGGTGCTATGGAGCTATGGAGCTCTGGTGCTATGGAGCTATGGAGCTCTGGAGGTATGGAGCTCTGGAGGTATGGAGCTCTGGAGGTATGGAGCTTTGGAGCCCTGGAGCTCTGGAGGTATGGAGCTATGGTGCTATGGAGCTCTGAAGCCATGGAGCTCTGGTGCTATGGAGCTATGGAGCTCTGGTGCTATGGAGCTATGGAGGTATGGAGCTATGGAGCCCTGGAGCTCTGGAGGTATGGAGCTATGGTGCTATGGAGCTCTGAAGCCATGGAGCTCTGGTGCTATGGAGCTCTGGAGCTCTGGAGGTATGGAGCTCTGGAGGTATGGAGCTATGGAGCCCTGGAGCTCTGGAGGTATGGAGCTATGGTGCTATGGAGCTCTGAAGCCATGGAGCTCTGGTGCTATGGAGCTCTGGAGCTCTGGAGGTATGGAGCTCTGGAGGTATGGAGCTCTGGAGGTATGGAGCTATGGAGCCCTGGAGCTCTGGAGGTATGGAGCTATGGTGCTATGGAGCTCTGAAGCCATGGAGCTCTGGTGCTATGGAGCTCTGGAGGTATGGAGCTCTGGAGGTATGGAGCTCTGGAGGTATGGAGCTATGGAGCCCTGGAGCTCTGGAGGTATGGAGCTATGGTGCTATGGAGCTCTGAAGCCATGGAGCTCTGGTGCTATGGAGCTATGGAGCTCTGGTGCTATGGAGCTATGGAGGTATGGAGCCACCAGCCAGCACCCTCCGTGGCTGGATCAATGGAAGTGTTTTAGGTACCAGGCAGCCAAAGGGCCGAGGCCTCACGCTCGACCACGCCGGCGCAGAGTTCCAGCCGCTCGGATAAGCTCTGTCACTCACCCGCCGCGCAGCCACCGGTAACGGGGAAATGTCGCCGCCTTGTGGACACGCCGTTGTAAATGAATGGGCTTTCGCACTTAGTGCAATTTTCGCCAACTCTCTGACTTAGAGCTATGGAAGTATGGAGCTATGGAGCCACCAGCCACCCAGGCTGGAGCTCTGGAGCTCTGGAGGTATGGAGCTCTGGTGCTATGGAAGTATGGAGCTCTGGTGCTATGGAAGTATGGAGCTATGGAGGTATGGAAGTATGGAGCTATGGAAGTATGGAGCTATGGAGCTCTGGAAGTATGGAGCTATGGAGCTCTGGAGGTATGGAGCCCTGGAGCTATGGAGCCCTGGAGCTATGGAAGTATGGAGCTCTGGTGCTATGGAGCTATGGAGCTCTGGTGCTATGGAGCTATGGAGCTATGGAGCTCTGGAGCTATGGAGCTCTGGAGGTATGGAGCTATGGAGCTATGGAGCTCTGGAGGTATGGAGCTATGGAGCTATGGAAGTATGGAGCTCTGGTGCTATGGAGCTATGGAGCTCTGGTGCTATGGAGCTATGGAGCTCTGGTGCTATGGAGCTATGGAGCTATGGAGCTCTGGAAGTATGGAGCTCTGGTGCTATGGAGCTATGGAGCTCTGGTGCTATGGAGCTATGGAGCTCTGGTGCTATGGAGCTCTGGTGCTATGGAGCTCTGGTGCTATGGAGCTATGGAGCTCTGGTGCTATGGAGCTCTGGAGGTATGGAGCTCTGGAGGTATGGAGCTCTGGAGGTATGGAGCTATGGAGCCCTGGAGCTCTGGAGGTATGGAGCTATGGTGCTATGGAGCTCTGAAGCCATGGAGCTCTGGTGCTATGGAGCTATGGAGCTCTGGTGCTATGGAGCTATGGAGCTATGGAGCTCTGGAAGTATGGAGCTCTGGTGCTATGGAGCTATGGAGCTCTGGTGCTATGGAGCTATGGAGCTCTGGTGCTATGGAGCTATGGAGCTCTGGTGCTATGGAGCTCTGGTGCTATGGAGCTCTGGTGCTATGGAGCTATGGAGCTCTGGTGCTATGGAGCTATGGAGCTCTGGAGGTATGGAGCTCTGGAGGTACTGAGCTCTGGAGGTATGGAGCTATGGAGCCCTGGAGCTCTGGAGGTATGGAGCTATGGTGCTATGGAGCTCTGAAGCCATGGAGCTCTGGTGCTATGGAGCTCTGGAGCTCTGGAGGTATGGAGCTCTGGAGGTATGGAGCTATGGAGCCCTGGAGCTCTGGAGGTATGGAGCTATGGTGCTATGGAGCTCTGAAGCCATGGAGCTCTGGTGCTATGGAGCTCTGGAGGTATGGAGCTCTGGAGGTATGGAGCTCTGGAGGTATGGAGCTATGGAGCCCTGGAGCTCTGGAGGTATGGAGCTATGGTGCTATGGAGCTCTGAAGCCATGGAGCTCTGGTGCTATGGAGCTCTGGAGGTATGGAGCTCTGGAGGTATGGAGCTCTGGAGGTATGGAGCTATGGAGCCCTGGAGCTCTGGAGGTATGGAGCTATGGTGCTATGGAGCTCTGAAGCCATGGAGCTCTGGTGCTATGGAGCTCTGGAGGTATGGAGCTCTGGAGGTATGGAGCTCTGGAGGTATGGAGCTATGGAGCCCTGGAGCTCTGGAGGTATGGAGCTATGGTGCTATGGAGCTCTGAAGCCATGGAGCTCTGGTGCTATGGAGCTATGGAGCTCTGGTGCTATGGAGCTATGGAGGTATGGAGCCACCAGCCAGCACCCTCCGTGGCTGGATCAATGGAAGTGTTTTAGGTACCAGGCAGCCAAAGGGCCGAGGCCTCACGCTCGACCACGCCGGCGCAGAGTTCCAGCCGCTCGGATAAGCTCTGTCACTCACCCGCCGCGCAGCCACCGGTAACGGGGAAATGTCGCCGCCTGGCGGACACGCCGTTGTAAATGAATGGGCTTTCGCACTTAGTGCAATTTTCGCCAACTCTCTGACTTAGAGCTATGGAAGTATGGAGCTATGGAGGCACCAGCCACCCAGGCTGGAGCTCTGGAGCTCTGGAGGTATGGAGCTCTGGTGCTATGGAAGTATGGAGCTCTGGTGCTATGGAAGTATGGAGCTATGGAGGTATGGAAGTATGGAGCTATGGAAGTATGGAGCTATGGAGCTCTGGAAGTATGGAGCTATGGAGCTCTGGAGGTATGGAGCTATGGAGCCCTGGAGCTATGGAGCCCTGGAGCTATGGAAGTATGGAGCTCTGGTGCTATGGAGCTATGGAGCTCTGGTGCTATGGAGCTATGGAGCTCTGGAGCTATGGAGCTCTGGAGGTATGGAGCTATGGAGCTCTGGAGGTATGGAGCTATGGAGCTATGGAAGTATGGAGCTCTGGTGCTATGGAGCTATGGAGCTCTGGTGCTATGGAGCTATGGAGCTCTGGTGCTATGGAGCTATGGAGCTATGGAGCTCTGGAAGTATGGAGCTCTGGTGCTATGGAGCTATGGAGCTCTGGTGCTATGGAGCTATGGAGCTCTGGTGCTATGGAGCTATGGAGCTCTGGTGCTATGGAGCTCTGGTGCTATGGAGCTATGGAGCTCTGGTGCTATGGAGCTATGGAGCTCTGGAGGTATGGAGCTCTGGAGGTATGGAGCTCTGGAGGTATGGAGCTTTGGAGCCCTGGAGCTCTGGAGGTATGGAGCTATGGTGCTATGGAGCTCTGAAGCCATGGAGCTCTGGTGCTATGGAGCTCTGGAGCTCTGGAGGTATGGAGCTCTGGAGGTATGGAGCTATGGAGCCCTGGAGCTCTGGAGGTATGGAGCTATGGTGCTATGGAGCTCTGAAGCCATGGAGCTCTGGTGCTATGGAGCTCTGGAGCTCTGGAGGTATGGAGCTCTGGAGGTATGGAGCTATGGAGCCCTGGAGCTCTGGAGGTATGGAGCTATGGTGCTATGGAGCTCTGAAGCCATGGAGCTCTGGTGCTATGGAGCTCTGGAGCTCTGGAGGTATGCAGCTCTGGAGGTATGGAGCTCTGGAGGTATGGAGCTATGGAGCCCTGGAGCTCTGGAGGTATGGAGCTATGGTGCTATGGAGCTCTGAAGCCATGGAGCTCTGGTGCTATGGAGCTCTGGAGGTATGGAGCTCTGGAGGTATGGAGCTCTGGAGGTATGGAGCTATGGAGCCCTGGAGCTCTGGAGGTATGGAGCTATGGTGCTATGGAGCTCTGAAGCCATGGAGCTCTGGTGCTATGGAGCTCTGGAGGTATGGAGCTCTGGAGGTATGGAGCTCTGGAGGTATGGAGCTATGGAGCCCTGGAGCTCTGGAGGTATGGAGCTATGGTGCTATGGAGCTCTGAAGCCATGGAGCTCTGGTGCTATGGAGCTCTGGAGGTATGGAGCTCTGGAGGTATGGAGCTCTGGAGGTATGGAGCTATGGAGCCCTGGAGCTCTGGAGGTATGGAGCTATGGTGCTATGGAGCTCTGAAGCCATGGAGCTCTGGTGCTATGGAGCTATGGAGCTCTGGTGCTATGGAGCTATGGAGGTATGGAGCCACCAGCCAGCACCCTCCGTGGCTGGATCAATGGAAGTGTTTTAGGTACCAGGCAGCCAAAGGGCCGAGGCCTCACGCTCGACCACGCCGGCGCAGAGTTCCAGCCGCTCGGATAAGCTCTGTCACTCACCCGCCGCGCAGCCACCGGTAACGGGGAAATGTCGCCGCCTTGTGGACACGCCGTTGTAAATGAATGGGCTTTCGCACTTAGTGCAATTTTCGCCAACTCTCTGACTTAGAGCTATGGAAGTATGGAGCTATGGAGCCACCAGCCACCCAGGCTGGAGCTCTGGAGCTCTGGAGGTATGGAGCTCTGGTGCTATGGAAGTATGGAGCTCTGGTGCTATGGAAGTATGGAGCTATGGAGGTATGGAAGTATGGAGCTATGGAAGTATGGAGCTATGGAGCTCTGGAAGTATGGAGCTATGGAGCTCTGGAGGTATGGAGCCCTGGAGCTATGGAGCCCTGGAGCTATGGAAGTATGGAGCTCTGGTGCTATGGAGCTATGGAGCTCTGGTGCTATGGAGCTATGGAGCTATGGAGCTCTGGAGCTATGGAGCTCTGGAGGTATGCAGCTATGGAGCTATGGAGCTCTGGAGGTATGGAGCTATGGAGCTATGGAAGTATGGAGCTCTGGTGCTATGGAGCTATGGAGCTCTGGTGCTATGGAGCTATGGAGCTCTGGTGCTATGGAGCTATGGAGCTATGGAGCTCTGGAAGTATGGAGCTCTGGTGCTATGGAGCTATGGAGCTCTGGTGCTATGGAGCTATGGAGCTCTGGTGCTATGGAGCTATGGAGCTCTGGTGCTATGGAGCTCTGGTGCTATGGAGCTCTGGTGCTATGGAGCTATGGAGCTCTGGTGCTATGGAGCTATGGAGCTCTGGAGGTATGGAGCTCTGGAGGTATGGAGCTCTGGAGGTATGGAGCTATGGAGCCCTGGAGCTCTGGAGGTATGGAGCTATGGTGCTATGGAGCTCTGAAGCCATGGAGCTCTGGTGCTATGGAGCTCTGGAGCTCTGGAGGTATGGAGCTCTGGAGGTATGGAGCTATGGAGCCCTGGAGCTCTGGAGGTATGGAGCTATGGAGCTCTGAAGCCATGGAGCTCTGGTGCTATGGAGCTCTGGAGCTCTGGAGGTATGGAGCTCTGGAGGTATGGAGCTCTGGAGGTATGGAGCTATGGAGCCCTGGAGCTCTGGAGGTATGGAGCTATGGTGCTATGGAGCTCTGAAGCCATGGAGCTCTGGTGCTATGGAGCTCTGGAGGTATGGAGCTCTGGAGGTATGGAGCTCTGGAGGTATGGAGCTATGGAGCCCTGGAGCTCTGGAGGTATGGAGCTATGGTGCTATGGAGCTCTGAAGCCATGGAGCTCTGGTGCTATGGAGCTCTGGAGGTATGGAGCTCTGGAGGTATGGAGCTCTGGAGGTATGGAGCTATGGAGCCCTGGAGCTCTGGAGGTATGGAGCTATGGTGCTATGGAGCTCTGAAGCCATGGAGCTCTGGTGCTATGGAGCTATGGAGCTCTGGTGCTATGGAGCTATGGAGGTATGGAGCCACCAGCCAGCACCCTCCGTGGCTGGATCAATGGAAGTGTTTTAGGTACCAGGCAGCCAAAGGGCCGAGGCCTCACGCTCGACCACGCCGGCGCAGAGTTCCAGCCGCTCGGATAAGCTCTGTCACTCACCCGCCGCGCAGCCACCGGTAACGGGGAAATGTCGCCGCCTGGCGGAAACGCCGTTGTAAATGAATGGGCTTTCGCACTTAGTGCAATTTTCGCCAACTCTCTGACTTAGAGCTATGGAAGTATGGAGCTATGGAGGCACCAGCCACCCAGGCTGGAGCTATGGAGCTCTGGAGGTATGGAGCTCAGGTGCTATGGAAGTATGGAGCTATGGAGCTATGGAAGTATGGAGCTATGGAGCTATGGAGCTCTGGAAGTATGGAGCTATGGAGCTCTGGAGGTATGGAGCTATGGAGCCCTGGAGCCCTGGAGCTATGGAGCTCTGGTGCTATGGAGGTATGGAGCTCTGGAGGTATGGAGCTCTGGAGGTATGGAGCTATGGAGCTATGGAGCCCTGGAGCTATGGAGCTATGGAGCCCTGGAGCTATGGAGCTATGGAGCCCTGGAGCTATGGAGCTATGGAGCTCTGGTGCTATGGAGCTATGGAGCTCTGGTGCTATGGAGCTATGGAGCTCTGGTGCTATGGAGCTATGGAGCTCTGGTGCTATGGAGCTATGGAGCTCTGGAAGTATGGAGCTATGGAGCTCTGGAGGTATGGAGCTATGGAGCCCTGGAGCTATGGAGCCCTGGAGCTATGGAAGTATGGAGCTCTGGTGCTATGGAGCTCTGGTGCTATGGAGCTATGGAGCTCTGGAGCTATGGAGCTCTGGAGGTATGGAGCTATGGAGCTATGGAGCTCTGGAGGTATGGAGCTATGGAGCTATGGAAGTATGGAGCTCTGGTGCTATGGAGCTATGGAGCTCTGGTGCTATGGAGCTATGGAGCTCTGGTGCTATGGAGCTATGGAGCTATGGAGCTCTGGAAGTATGGAGCTCTGGTGCTATGGAGCTATGGAGCTCTGGTGCTATGGAGCTATGGAGCTCTGGTGCTATGGAGCTATGGAGCTCTGGTGCTATGGAGCTCTGGTGCTATGGAGCTCTGGTGCTATGGAGCTATGGAGCTCTGGTGCTATGGAGCTATGGAGCTCTGGAGGTATGGAGCTCTGGAGGTATGGAGCTCTGGAGGTATGGAGCTTTGGAGCCCTGGAGCTCTGGAGGTATGGAGCTATGGTGCTATGGAGCTCTGAAGCCATGGAGCTCTGGTGCTATGGAGCTCTGGAGCTCTGGAGGTATGGAGCTCTGGAGGTATGGAGCTATGGAGCCCTGGAGCTCTGGAGGTATGGAGCTATGGTGCTATGGAGCTCTGAAGCCATGGAGCTCTGGTGCTATGGAGCTCTGGAGCTCTGGAGGTATGGAGCTATGGAGCCCTGGAGCTCTGGAGGTATGGAGCTATGGAAGTATGGAGCTATGGAGCTATGGAAGTATGGAGCTATGGAGCTATGGAGCTCTGGAAGTATGGAGCTATGGAGTTCTGGAGGTATGGAGCTATGGAGCCCTGGAGCCCTGGAGCTATGGAGCCCTGGAGCTATGGAGCTATGGAGCCCTGGAGCTATGGAGCTATGGAGCCCTGGAGCTATGGAGCTATGGAGCTCTGGTGCTATGGAGCTATGGAGCTCTGGTGCTATGGAGCTATGGAGCTCTGGTGCTATGGAGCTATGGAGCTCTGGTGCTATGGAGCTATGGAGCTCTGGAAGTATGGAGCTATGGAGCTCTGGAGGTATTGAGCTATGGAGCTCTGGAGGTATGGAGCTATGGAGCCCTGGAGCTATGGAGCCCTGGAGCTATGGAAGTATGGAGCTCTGGTGCTATGGAGCTATGGAGCTCTGGTGCTATGGAGCTATGGAGCTCTGGAGCTATGGAGCTCTGGAGGTATGGAGCTATGGAGCTCTGGAGGTATGGAGCTATGGAGCTATGGAAGTATGGAGCTCTGGTGCTATGGAGCTCTGGAGCTATGGAGCTCTGGAGGTATGGAGCTATGGAGCTCTGGAGGTATGGAGCTATGGAGCTATGGAAGTATGGAGCTCTGGTGCTATGGAGCTATGGAGCTCTGGTGCTATGGAGCTATGGAGCTCTGGTGCTATGGAGCTATGGAGCTATGGAGCTCTGGAAGTATGGAGCTCTGGTGCTATGGAGCTATGGAGCTCTGGTGCTATGGAGCTATGGAGCTCTGGTGCTATGGAGCTATGGAGCTCTGGTGCTATGGAGCTATGGTGCTATGGAGCTCTGGTGCTATGGAGCTATGGAGCTCTGGTGCTATGGAGCTATGGAGCTCTGGAGGTATGGAGCTCTGGAGGTATGGAGCTATGGAGCTATGGAAGTATGGAGCTCTGGTGCTATGGAGCTATGGAGCTCTGGTGCTATGGAGCTATGGAGCTCTGGTGCTATGGAGCTATGGAGCTATGGAGCTCTGGAAGTATGGAGCTCTGGTGCTATGGAGCTATGGAGCTCTGGTGCTATGGAGCTATGGAGCTCTGGTGCTATGGAGCTATGGAGCTCTGGTGCTATGGAGCTATGGTGCTATGGAGCTCTGGTGCTATGGAGCTATGGAGCTCTGGTGCTATGGAGCTATGGAGCTCTGGAGGTATGGAGCTCTGGAGGTATGGAGCTCTGGAGGTATGGAGCTTTGGAGCCCTGGAGCTCTGGAGGTATGGAGCTATGGTGCTATGGAGCTCTGAAGCCATGGAGCTCTGGTGCTATGGAGCTATGGAGCTCTGGTGCTATGGAGCTATGGAGGTATGGAGCTATGGAGCCCTGGAGCTCTGGAGGTATGGAGCTATGGTGCTATGGAGCTCTGAAGCCATGGAGCTCTGGTGCTATGGAGCTCTGGAGCTCTGGAGGTATGGAGCTCTGGAGGTATGGAGCTATGGAGCCCTGGAGCTCTGGAGGTATGGAGCTATGGTGCTATGGAGCTCTGAAGCCATGGAGCTCTGGTGCTATGGAGCTCTGGAGCTCTGGAGGTATGGAGCTCTGGAGGTATGGAGCTCTGGAGGTATGGAGCTATGGAGCCCTGGAGCTCTGGAGGTATGGAGCTATGGTGCTATGGAGCTCTGAAGCCATGGAGCTCTGGTGCTATGGAGCTCTGGAGGTATGGAGCTCTGGAGGTATGGAGCTCTGGAGGTATGGAGCTATGGAGCCCTGGAGCTCTGGAGGTATGGAGCTATGGTGCTATGGAGCTCTGAAGCCATGGAGCTCTGGTGCTATGGAGCTATGGAGCTATGGAGCTCTGGTGCTATGGAGCTATGGAGGTATGGAGCCACCAGCCAGCACCCTCCGTGGCTGGATCAATGGAAGTGTTTTAGGTACCAGGCAGCCAAAGGGCCGAGGCCTCACGCTCGACCACGCCGGTGCAGAGTTCCAGCCGCTCGGATAAGCTCTGTCACTCACCCGCCGCGCAGCCACCGGTAACGGGGAAATGTCGCCGCCTTGTGGACACGCCGTTGTAAATGAATGGGCTTTCGCACTTAGTGCAATTTTCGCCAACTCTCTGACTTAGAGCTATGGAAGTATGGAGCTATGGAGCCACCAGCCACCCAGGCTGGAGCTCTGGAGCTCTGGAGGTATGGAGCTCTGGTGCTATGGAAGTATGGAGCTCTGGTGCTATGGAAGTATGGAGCTATGGAGGTATGGAAGTATGGAGCTATGGAAGTATGGAGCTATGGAGCTCTGGAAGTATGGAGCTATGGAGCTCTGGAGGTATGGAGCCCTGGAGCTATGGAGCCCTGGAGCTATGGAAGTATGGAGCTCTGGTGCTATGGAGCTATGGAGCTCTGGTGCTATGGAGCTCTGGTGCTATGGAGCTCTGGTGCTATGGAGCTATGGAGCTCTGGTGCTATGGAGCTATGGAGCTCTGGAGGTATGGAGCTCTGGAGGTATGGAGCTCTGGAGGTATGGAGCTATGGAGCCCTGGAGCTCTGGAGGTATGGAGCTATGGTGCTATGGAGCTCTGAAGCCATGGAGCTCTGGTGCTATGGAGCTCTGGAGCTCTGGAGGTATGGAGCTCTGGAGGTATGGAGCTATGGAGCCCTGGAGCTCTGGAGGTATGGAGCTATGGAGCTCTGAAGCCATGGAGCTCTGGTGCTATGGAGCTCTGGAGCTCTGGAGGTATGGAGCTCTGGAGGTATGGAGCTCTGGAGGTATGGAGCTATGGAGCCCTGGAGCTCTGGAGGTATGGAGCTATGGTGCTATGGAGCTCTGAAGCCATGGAGCTCTGGTGCTATGGAGCTCTGGAGGTATGGAGCTCTGGAGGTATGGAGCTCTGGAGGTATGGAGCTATGGAGCCCTGGAGCTCTGGAGGTATGGAGCTATGGTGCTATGGAGCTCTGAAGCCATGGAGCTCTGGTGCTATGGAGCTCCGGAGGTATGGAGCTCTGGAGGTATGGAGCTCTGGAGGTATGGAGCTATGGAGCCCTGGAGCTCTGGAGGTATGGAGCTATGGTGCTATGGAGCTCTGAAGCCATGGAGCTCTGGTGCTATGGAGCTATGGAGCTCTGGTGCTATGGAGCTATGGAGGTATGGAGCCACCAGCCAGCACCCTCCGTGGCTGGATCAATGGAAGTGTTTTAGGTACCAGGCAGCCAAAGGGCCGAGGCCTCACGCTCGACCACGCCGGCGCAGAGTTCCAGCCGCTCGGATAAGCTCTGTCACTCACCCGCCGCGCAGCCACCGGTAACGGGGAAATGTCGCCGCCTGGCGGACACGCCGTTGTAAATGAATGGGCTTTCGCACTTAGTGCAATTTTCGCCAACTCTCTGACTTAGAGCTATGGAAGTATGGAGCTATGGAGGCACCAGCCACCCAGGCTGGAGCTATGGAGCTCTGGAGGTATGGAGCTCAGGTGCTATGGAAGTATGGAGCTATGGAGCTATGGAAGTATGGAGCTATGGAGCTATGGAGCTCTGGAAGTATGGAGCTATGGAGCTCTGGAGGTATGGAGCTATGGAGCCCTGGAGCCCTGGAGCTATGGAGCTCTGGTGCTATGGAGGTATGGAGCTCTGGAGGTATGGAGCTCTGGAGGTATGGAGCTATGGAGCTATGGAGCCCTGGAGCTATGGAGCTATGGAGCCCTGGAGCTATGGAGCTATGGAGCCCTGGAGCTATGGAGCTATGGAGCTCTGGTGCTATGGAGCTATGGAGCTCTGGTGCTATGGAGCTATGGAGCTCTGGTGCTATGGAGCTATGGAGCTCTGGTGCTATGGAGCTATGGAGCTCTGGAAGTATGGAGCTATGGAGCTCTGGAGGTATGGAGCTATGGAGCCCTGGAGCTATGGAGCCCTGGAGCTATGGAAGTATGGAGCTCTGGTGCTATGGAGCTCTGGTGCTATGGAGCTATGGAGCTCTGGAGCTATGGAGCTCTGGAGGTATGGAGCTATGGAGCTATGGAGCTCTGGAGGTATGGAGCTATGGAGCTATGGAAGTATGGAGCTCTGGTGCTATGGAGCTATGGAGCTCTGGTGCTATGGAGCTATGGAGCTCTGGTGCTATGGAGCTATGGAGCTATGGAGCTCTGGAAGTATGGAGCTCTGGTGCTATGGAGCTATGGAGCTCTGGTGCTATGGAGCTATGGAGCTCTGGTGCTATGGAGCTATGGAGCTCTGGTGCTATGGAGCTCTGGTGCTATGGAGCTCTGGTGCTATGGAGCTATGGAGCTCTGGTGCTATGGAGCTATGGAGCTCTGGAGGTATGGAGCTCTGGAGGTATGGAGCTCTGGAGGTATGGAGCTTTGGAGCCCTGGAGCTCTGGAGGTATGGAGCTATGGTGCTATGGAGCTCTGAAGCCATGGAGCTCTGGTGCTATGGAGCTCTGGAGCTCTGGAGGTATGGAGCTCTGGAGGTATGGAGCTATGGAGCCCTGGAGCTCTGGAGGTATGGAGCTATGGTGCTATGGAGCTCTGAAGCCATGGAGCTCTGGTGCTATGGAGCTCTGGAGCTCTGGAGGTATGGAGCTCTGGAGGTATGGAGCTATGGAGCCCTGGAGCTCTGGAGGTATGGAGCTATGGAAGTATGGAGCTATGGAGCTATGGAAGTATGGAGCTATGGAGCTATGGAGCTCTGGAAGTATGGAGCTATGGAGCTCTGGAGGTATGGAGCTATGGAGCCCTGGAGCCCTGGAGCTATGGAGCCCTGGAGCTATGGAGCTATGGAGCCCTGGAGCTATGGAGCTATGGAGCCCTGGAGCTATGGAGCTATGGAGCTCTGGTGCTATGGAGCTATGGAGCTCTGGTGCTATGGAGCTATGGAGCTCTGGTGCTATGGAGCTATGGAGCTCTGGTGCTATGGAGCTATGGAGCTCTGGAAGTATGGAGCTATGGAGCTCTGGAGGTATGGAGCTATGGAGCTCTGGAGGTATGGAGCTATGGAGCCCTGGAGCTATGGAGCCCTGGAGCTATGGAAGTATGGAGCTCTGGTGCTATGGAGCTATGGAGCTCTGGTGCTATGGAGCTATGGAGCTCTGGAGCTATGGAGCTCTGGAGGTATGGAGCTATGGAGCTCTGGAGGTATGGAGCTATGGAGCTATGGAAGTATGGAGCTCTGGTGCTATGGAGCTCTGGAGCTATGGAGCTCTGGAGGTATGGAGCTATGGAGCTCTGGAGGTATGGAGCTATGGAGCTATGGAAGTATGGAGCTCTGGTGCTATGGAGCTATGGAGCTCTGGTGCTATGGAGCTATGGAGCTCTGGTGCTATGGAGCTATGGAGCTATGGAGCTCTGGAAGTATGGAGCTCTGGTGCTATGGAGCTATGGAGCTCTGGTGCTATGGAGCTATGGAGCTCTGGTGCTATGGAGCTATGGAGCTCTGGTGCTATGGAGCTATGGTGCTATGGAGCTCTGGTGCTATGGAGCTATGGAGCTCTGGTGCTATGGAGCTATGGAGCTCTGGAGGTATGGAGCTCTGGAGGTATGGAGCTCTGGAGGTATGGAGCTTTGGAGCCCTGGAGCTCTGGAGGTATGGAGCTATGGTGCTATGGAGCTCTGAAGCCATGGAGCTCTGGTGCTATGGAGCTATGGAGCTCTGGTGCTATGGAGCTATGGAGGTATGGAGCTATGGAGCCCTGGAGCTCTGGAGGTATGGAGCTATGGTGCTATGGAGCTCTGAAGCCATGGAGCTCTGGTGCTATGGAGCTCTGGAGCTCTGGAGGTATGGAGCTCTGGAGGTATGGAGCTATGGAGCCCTGGAGCTCTGGAGGTATGGAGCTATGGTGCTATGGAGCTCTGAAGCCATGGAGCTCTGGTGCTATGGAGCTCTGGAGCTCTGGAGGTATGGAGCTCTGGAGGTATGGAGCTCTGGAGGTATGGAGCTATGGAGCCCTGGAGCTCTGGAGGTATGGAGCTATGGTGCTATGGAGCTCTGAAGCCATGGAGCTCTGGTGCTATGGAGCTCTGGAGGTATGGAGCTCTGGAGGTATGGAGCTCTGGAGGTATGGAGCTATGGAGCCCTGGAGCTCTGGAGGTATGGAGCTATGGTGCTATGGAGCTCTGAAGCCATGGAGCTCTGGTGCTATGGAGCTATGGAGCTCTGGTGCTATGGAGCTATGGAGGTATGGAGCCACCAGCCAGCACCCTCCGTGGCTGGATCAATGGAAGTGTTTTAGGTACCAGGCAGCCAAAGGGCCGAGGCCTCACGCTCGACCACGCCGGCGCAGAGTTCCAGCCGCTCGGATAAGCTCTGTCACTCACCCGCCGCGCAGCCACCGGTAACGGGGAAATGTCGCCGCCTTGTGGACACGCCGTTGTAAATGAATGGGCTTTCGCACTTAGTGCAATTTTCGCCAACTCTCTGACTTAGAGCTATGGAAGTATGGAGCTATGGAGCCACCAGCCACCCAGGCTGGAGCTCTGGAGCTCTGGAGGTATGGAGCTCTGGTGCTATGGAAGTATGGAGCTCTGGTGCTATGGAAGTATGGAGCTATGGAGGTATGGAAGTATGGAGCTATGGAAGTATGGAGCTATGGAGCTCTGGAAGTATGGAGCTATGGAGCTCTGGAGGTATGGAGCCCTGGAGCTATGGAGCCCTGGAGCTATGGAAGTATGGAGCTCTGGTGCTATGGAGCTATGGAGCTCTGGTGCTATGGAGCTATGGAGCTATGGAGCTCTGGAGCTATGGAGCTCTGGAGGTATGGAGCTATGGAGCTATGGAGCTCTGGAGGTATGGAGCTATGGAGCTATGGAAGTATGGAGCTCTGGTGCTATGGAGCTATGGAGCTCTGGTGCTATGGAGCTATGGAGCTCTGGTGCTATGGAGCTATGGAGCTATGGAGCTCTGGAAGTATGGAGCTCTGGAGGTATGGAGCTATGGAGCCCTGGAGCTCTGGAGGTATGGAGCTATGGTGCTATGGAGCTCTGAAGCCATGGAGCTCTGGTGCTATGGAGCTCTGGAGGTATGGAGCTCTGGAGGTATGGAGCTCTGGAGGTATGGAGCTATGGAGCCCTGGAGCTCTGGAGGTATGGAGCTATGGTGCTATGGAGCTCTGAAGCCATGGAGCTCTGGTGCTATGGAGCTATGGAGCTCTGGTGCTATGGAGCTATGGAGGTATGGAGCCACCAGCCAGCACCCTCCGTGGCTGGATCAATGGAAGTGTTTTAGGTACCAGGCAGCCAAAGGGCCGAGGCCTCACGCTCGACCACGCCGGCGCAGAGTTCCAGCCGCTCGGATAAGCTCTGTCACTCACCCGCCGCGCAGCCACCGGTAACGGGGAAATGTCGCCGCCTTGTGGACACGCCGTTGTAAATGAATGGGCTTTCGCACTTAGTGCAATTTTCGCCAACTCTCTGACTGGAGCTATGGAAGTATGGAGCTATGGAGCCACCAGCCACCCAGGCTGGAGCTATGGAGCTCTGGAGGTATGGAGCTCTGGTGCTATGGAAGTATGGAGCTATGGAGCTATGGAAGTATGGAGCTATGGAGCTATGGAGCTCTGGAAGTATGGAGCTATGGAGCTCTGGAGGTATGGAGCTATGGAGCCCTGGAGCCCTGGAGCTATGGAGCCCTGGAGCTATGGAGCTATGGAGCCCTGGAGCTATGGAGCTATGGAGCCCTGGAGCTATGGAGCTATGGAGCTCTGGTGCTATGGAGCTATGGAGCTCTGGTGCTATGGAGCTATGGAGCTCTGGTGCTATGGAGCTATGGAGCTCTGGTGCTATGGAGCTATGGAGCTCTGGAAGTATGGAGCTATGGAGCTCTGGAGGTATGGAGCTATGGAGCTCTGGAGGTATGGAGCTATGGAGCCCTGGAGCTATGGAGCCCTGGAGCTATGGAAGTATGGAGCTCTGGTGCTATGGAGCTATGGAGCTCTGGTGCTATGGAGCTATGGAGCTCTGGAGCTATGGAGCTCTGGAGGTATGGAGCTATGGAGCTCTGGAGGTATGGAGCTATGGAGCTATGGAAGTATGGAGCTCTGGTGCTTTGGAGCCCTGGAGCTCTGGAGGTATGGAGCTATGGTGCTATGGAGCTCTGAAGCCATGGAGCTCTGGTGCTATGGAGCTATGGAGCTCTGGTGCTATGGAGCTATGGAGGTATGGAGCCACCAGCCAGCACCCTCCGTGGCTGGATCAATGGAAGTGTTTTAGGTACCAGGCAGCCAAAGGGCCGAGGCCTCACGCTCGACCACGCCGGCGCAGAGTTCCAGCCGCTCGGATAAGCTCTGTCACTCACCCGACGCGCAGCCACCGGTAACGGGGAAATGTCGCCGCCTTGTGGACACGCCGTTGTAAATGAATGGGCTTTCGCACTTAGTGCAATTTTCGCCAACTCTCTGACTTAGAGCTATGGAAGTATGGAGCTATGGAGCCACCAGCCACCCAGGCTGGAGCTCTGGAGCTCTGGAGGTATGGAGCTCTGGTGCTATGGAAGTATGGAGCTCTGGTGCTATGGAAGTATGGAGCTATGGAGGTATGGAAGTATGGAGCTATCGAAGTATGGAGCTATGGAGCTCTGGAAGTATGGAGCTATGGAGCTCTGGAGGTATGGAGCCCTGGAGCTATGGAGCCCTGGAGCTATGGAAGTATGGAGCTCTGGTGCTATGGAGCTATGGAGCTCTGGTGCTATGGAGCTATGGAGCTATGGAGCTCTGGAGCTATGGAGCTCTGGAGGTATGGAGCTATGGAGCTATGGAGCTCTGGAGGTATGGAGCTATAGAGCTATGGAAGTATGGAGCTCTGGTGCTATGGAGCTATGGAGCTCTGGTGCTATGGAGCTATGGAGCTCTGGTGCTATGGAGCTATGGAGCTATGGAGCTCTGGAAGTATGGAGCTCTGGTGCTATGGAGCTATGGAGCTCTGGTGCTATGGAGCTATGGAGCTCTGGTGCTATGGAGCTCTGGTGCTATGGAGCTCTGGTGCTATGGAGCTATGGAGCTCTGGTGCTATGGAGCTATGGTACTCTGGAGGTATGGAGCTCTGGAGGTATGGAGCTCTGGAGGTATGGAGCTATGGAGCCCTGGAGCTCTGGAGGTATGGAGCTATGGTGCTATGGAGCTCTGAAGCCATGGAGCTCTGGTGCTATGGAGCTCTGGAGCTCTGGAGGTATGGAGCTCTGGAGGTATGGAGCTATGGAGCCCTGGAGCTCTGGAGGTATGGAGCTATGGAGCTCTGAAGCCATGGAGCTCTGGTGCTATGGAGCTCTGGAGCTCTGGAGGTATGGAGCTCTGGAGGTATGGAGCTCTGGAGGTATGGAGCTATGGAGCCCTGGAGCTCTGGAGGTATGGAGCTATGGTGCTATGGAGCTCTGAAGCCATGGAGCTCTGGTGCTATGGAGCTCTGGAGGTATGGAGCTCTGGAGGTATGGAGCTCTGGAGGTATGGAGCTATGGAGCCCTGGAGCTCTGGAGGTATGGAGCTATGGTGCTATGGAGCTCTGAAGCCATGGAGCTCTGGTGCTATGGAGCTCTGGAGGTATGGAGCTCTGGAGGTATGGAGCTCTGGAGGTATGGAGCTATGGAGCCCTGGAGCTCTGGAGGTATGGAGCTATGGTGCTATGGAGCTCTGAAGCCATGGAGCTCTGGTGCTATGGAGCTATGGAGCTCTGGTGCTATGGAGCTATGGAGGTATGGAGCCACCAGCCAGCACCCTCCGTGGCTGGATCAATGGAAGTGTTTTAGGTACCAGGCAGCCAAAGGGCCGAGGCCTCACGCTCGACCACGCCGGCGCAGAGTTCCAGCCGCTCGGATAAGCTCTGTCACTCACCCGCCGCGCAGCCACCGGTAACGGGGAAATGTCGCCGCCTGGCGGACACGCCGTTGTAAATGAATGGGCTTTCGCACTTAGTGCAATTTTCGCCAACTCTCTGACTTAGAGCTATGGAAGTATGGAGCTATGGAGCCACCAGCCACCCAGGCTGGAGCTATGGAGCTCTGGAGGTATGGAGCTCAGGTGCTATGGAAGTATGGAGCTATGGAGCTATGGAAGTATGGAGCTATGGAGCTATGGAGCTCTGGAAGTATGGAGCTATGGAGCTCTGGAGGTATGGAGCTATGGAGCCCTGGAGCCCTGGAGCTATGGAGCTCTGGTGCTATGGAGGTATGGAGCTCTGGAGGTATGGAGCTCTGGAGGTATGGAGCTATGGAGCTATGGAGCCCTGGAGCTATGGAGCTATGGAGCCCTGGAGCTATGGAGCTATGGAGCCCTGGAGCTATGGAGCTATGGAGCTCTGGTGCTATGGAGCTATGGAGCTCTGGTGCTATGGAGCTATGGAGCTCTGGTGCTCTGGTGCTATGGAGCTATGGAGCTCTGGAAGTATGGAGCTATGGAGCTCTGGAGGTATGGAGCTATGGAGCCCTGGAGCTATGGAGCCCTGGAGCTATGGAAGTATGGAGCTCTGGTGCTATGGAGCTATGGAGCTCTGGTGCTATGGAGCTATGGAGCTCTGGAGCTATGGAGCTCTGGAGGTATGGAGCTATGGAGCTATGGAGCTCTGGAGGTATGGAGCTATGGAGCTATGGAAGTATGGAGCTCTGGTGCTATGGAGCTATGGAGCTCTGGTGCTATGGAGCTATGGAGCTCTGGTGCTATGGAGCTATGGAGCTATGGAGCTCTGGAAGTATGGAGCTCTGGTGCTATGGAGCTATGGAGCTCTGGTGCTATGGAGCTATGGAGCTCTGGTGCTATGGAGCTCTGGTGCTATGGAGCTCTGGTGCTATGGAGCTCTGGAGGTATGGAGCTCTGGAGGTATGGAGCTCTGGAGGTATGGAGCTATGGAGCCCTGGAGCTCTGGAGGTATGGAGCTATGGTGCTATGGAGCTCTGAAGCCATGGAGCTCTGGTGCTATGGAGCTATGGAGCTCTGGTGCTATGGAGCTATGGAGGTATGGAGCCACCAGCCAGCACCCTCCGTGGCTGGATCAATGGAAGTGTTTTAGGTACCAGGCAGCCAAAGGGCCGAGGCCTCACGCTCCACCACGCCGGCGCAGAGTTCCAGCAGCTCGGATAAGCTCTGTCACTCACCCGCCGCGCAGCCACCGGTAACGGGGAAATGTCGCCGCCTTGTGGAAACGCCGTTGTAAATGAATGGGCTTTCGCACTTAGTGCAATTTTCGCCAACTCTCTGACTTAGAGCTATGGAAGTATGGAGCTATGGAGCCACCAGCCACCCAGGCTGGAGCTCTGGAGCTCTGGAGGTATGGAGCTCTGGTGCTATGGAAGTATGGAGCTCTGGTGCTATGGAAGTATGGAGCTATGGAGGTATGGAAGTATGGAGCTATGGAAGTATGGAGCTATGGAGCTCTGGAAGTATGGAGCTATGGAGCTCTGGAGGTATGGAGCCCTGGAGCTATGGAGCCCTGGAGCTATGGAAGTATGGAGCTCTGGTGCTATGGAGCTATGGAGCTCTGGTGCTATGGAGCTATGGAGCTATGGAGCTCTGGAGCTATGGAGCTCTGGAGGTATGCAGCTATGGAGCTATGGAGCTCTGGAGGTATGGAGCTATGGAGCTATGGAAGTATGGAGCTCTGGTGCTATGGAGCTATGGAGCTCTGGTGCTATGGAGCTATGGAGCTCTGGTGCTATGGAGCTATGGAGCTATGGAGCTCTGGAAGTATGGAGCTCTGGTGCTATGGAGCTATGGAGCTCTGGTGCTATGGAGCTATGGAGCTCTGGTGCTATGGAGCTATGGAGCTCTGGTGCTATGGAGCTCTGGTGCTATGGAGCTCTGGTGCTATGGAGCTATGGAGCTCTGGTGCTATGGAGCTATGGAGCTCTGGAGGTATGGAGCTCTGGAGGTATGGAGCTCTGGAGGTATGGAGCTATGGAGCCCTGGAGCTCTGGAGGTATGGAGCTATGGTGCTATGGAGCTCTGAAGCCATGGAGCTCTGGTGCTATGGAGCTCTGGAGCTCTGGAGGTATGGAGCTCTGGAGGTATGGAGCTATGGAGCCCTGGAGCTCTGGAGGTATGGAGCTATGGAGCTCTGAAGCCATGGAGCTCTGGTGCTATGGAGCTCTGGAGCTCTGGAGCTCTGGAGGTATGGAGCTCTGGAGGTATGGAGCTCTGGAGGTATGGAGCTATGGAGCCCTGGAGCTCTGGAGGTATGGAGCTATGGTGCTATGGAGCTCTGAAGCCATGGAGCTCTGGTGCTATGGAGCTCTGGAGGTATGGAGCTCTGGAGGTATGGAGCTCTGGAGGTATGGAGCTATGGAGCCCTGGAGCTCTGGAGGTATGGAGGTATGGTGCTATGGAGCTCTGAAGCCATGGAGCTCTGGTGCTATGGAGCTCTGGAGGTATGGAGCTCTGGAGGTATGGAGCTCTGGAGGTATGGAGCTATGGAGCCCTGGAGCTCTGGAGGTATGGAGCTATGGTGCTATGGAGCTCTGAAGCCATGGAGCTCTGGTGCTATGGAGCTATGGAGCTCTGGTGCTATGGAGCTATGGAGGTATGGAGCCACCAGCCAGCACCCTCCGTGGCTGGATCAATGGAAGTGTTTTAGGTACCAGGCAGCCAAAGGGCCGAGGCCTCACGCTCGACCACGCCGGCGCAGAGTTCCAGCCGCTCGGATAAGCTCTGTCACTCACCCGCCGCGCAGCCACCGGTAACGGGGAAATGTCGCCGCCTGGCGGACACGCCGTTGTAAATGAATGGGCTTTCGCACTTAGTGCAATTTTCGCCAACTCTCTGACTTAGAGCTATGGAAGTATGGAGCTATGGAGCCACCAGCCACCCAGGCTGGAGCTATGGAGCTCTGGAGGTATGGAGCTCAGGTGCTATGGAAGTATGGAGCTATGGAGCTATGGAAGTATGGAGCTATGGAGCTATGGAGCTCTGGAAGTATGGAGCTATGGAGCTCTGGAGGTATGGAGCTATGGAGCCCTGGAGCCCTGGAGCTATGGAGCTCTGGTGCTATGGAGGTATGGAGCTCTGGAGGTATGGAGCTCTGGAGGTATGGAGCTATGGAGCTATGGAGCCCTGGAGCTATGGAGCTATGGAGCCCTGGAGCTATGGAGCTATGGAGCTCTGGTGCTATGGAGCTATGGAGCTCTGGTGCTATGGAGCTATGGAGCTCTGGTGCTATGGAGCTATGGAGCTCTGGAGCTCTGGTGCTATGGAGCTATGGAGCTCTGGAAGTATGGAGCTATGGAGCTCTGGAGGTATGGAGCTATGGAGCCCTGGAGCTATGGAGCCCTGGAGCTATGGAAGTATGGAGCTCTGGTGCTATGGAGCTATGGAGCTCTGGTGCTATGGAGCTATGGAGCTCTGGAGCTATGGAGCTCTGGAGGTATGGAGCTATGGAGCTATGGAGCTCTGGAGGTATGGAGCTATGGAGCTATGGAAGTATGGAGCTCTGGTGCTATGGAGCTATGGAGCTCTGGTGCTATGGAGCTATGGAGCTCTGGTGCTATGGAGCTATGGAGCTATGGAGCTCTGGAAGTATGGAGCTCTGGTGCTATGGAGCTATGGAGCTCTGGTGCTATGGAGCTATGGAGCTCTGGTGCTATGGAGCTATGGAGCTCTGGTGCTATGGAGCTCTGGTGCTATGGAGCTCTGGTGCTATGGAGCTATGGAGCTCTGGTGCTATGGAGCTATGGAGCTCTGGAGGTATGGAGCTCTGGAGGTATGGAGCTCTGGAGGTATGGAGCTTTGGAGCCCTGGAGCTCTGGAGGTATGGAGCTATGGTGCTATGGAGCTCTGAAGCCATGGAACTCTGGTGCTATGGAGCTCTGGAGGTATGGAGCTCTGGAGGTATGGAGCTTTGGAGCCCTGGAGCTCTGGAGGTATGGAGCTATGGTGCTATGGAGCTCTGAAGCCATGGAGCTCTGGTGCTATGGAGCTCTGGAGGTATGGAGCTCTGGAGGTATGGAGCTATGGAGCCCTGGAGCTCTGGAGGTATGGAGCTATGGTGCTATGGAGCTCTGAAGCCATGGAGCTCTGGTGCTATGGAGCTCTGGAGCTCTGGAGGTATGGAGCTCTGGAGGTATGGAGCTCTGGTGCTATGGAGCTATGGAGCTCTGGTGCTATGGAGCTATGGAGCTATGGAGCTCTGGAAGTATGGAGCTCTGGTGCTATGGAGCTATGGAGCTCTGGTGCTATGGAGCTATGGAGCTCTGGTGCTATGGAGCTATGGAGCTCTGGTGCTATGGTGCTATGGAGCTCTGAAGCCATGGAGCTCTGGTGCTATGGAGCTCTGGAGCTCTGGAGGTATGGAGCTCTGGAGGTATGGAGCTCTGGAGGTATGGAGCTATGGAGCCCTGGAGCTCTGGAGGTATGGAGCTATGGTGCTATGGAGCTCTGAAGCCATGGAGCTCTGGTGCTATGGAGCTCTGGAGGTATGGAGCTCTGGAGGTATGGAGCTCTGGAGGTATGGAGCTATGGAGCCCTGGAGCTCTGGAGGTATGGAGCTATGGTGCTATGGAGCTCTGAAGCCATGGAGCTCTGGTGCTATGGAGCTATGGAGCTCTGGTGCTATGGAGCTATGGAGGTATGGAGCCACCAGCCAGCACCCTCCGTGGCTGGATCAATGGAAGTGTTTTAGGTACCAGGCAGCCAAAGGGCCGAGGCCTCACGCTCGACCACGCCGGCGCAGAGTTCCAGCCGCTCGGATAAGCTCTGTCACTCACCCGCCGCGCAGCCACCGGTAACGGGGAAATGTCGCCGCCTTGTTGACACGCCGTTGTAAATGAATGGGCTTTCGCACTTAGTGCAATTTTCGCCAACTCTCTGACTTAGAGCTATGGAAGTATGGAGCTATGGAGCCACCAGCCACCCAGGCTGGAGCTCTGGAGCTCTGGAGGTATGGAGCTCTGGTGCTATGGAAGTATGGAGCTCTGGTGCTATGGAAGTATGGAGCTATGGAGGTATGGAAGTATGGAGCTATGGAAGTATGGAGCTATGGAGCTCTGGAAGTATGGAGCTATGGAGCTCTGGAGGTATGGAGCCCTGGAGCTATGGAGCCCTGGAGCTATGGAAGTATGGAGCTCTGGTGCTATGGAGCTATGGAGCTCTGGTGCTATGGAGCTATGGAGCTATGGAGCTCTGGAGCTATGGAGCTCTGGAGGTATGGAGCTATGGAGCTATGGAGCTCTGGAGGTATGGAGCTATGGAGCTATGGAAGTATGGAGCTCTGGTGCTATGGAGCTATGGAGCTCTGGTGCTATGGAGCTATGGAGCTCTGGTGCTATGGAGCTATGGAGCTCTGGAAGTATGGAGCTCTGGTGCTATGGAGCTATGGAGCTCTGGTGCTATGGAGCTATGGAGCTCTGGTGCTATGGAGCTCTGGTGCTATGGAGCTCTGGTGCTATGGAGCTATGGAGCTCTGGTGCTATGGAGCTCTAGAGGTATGGAGCTCTGGAGGTATGGTGCTCTGGAGGTATGGAGCTATGGAGCCCTGGAGCTCTGGAGGTATGGAGCTATGGTGCTATGGAGCTCTGAAGCCATGGAGCTCTGGTGCTATGGAGCTATGGAGCTCTGGTGCTATGGAGCTATGGAGCTATGGAGCTCTGGAAGTATGGAGCTCTGGTGCTATGGAGCTATGGAGCTCTGGTGCTATGGAGCTATGGAGCTCTGGTGCTATGGAGCTATGGAGCTCTGGAGGTATGGAGCTATGGTGCTATGGAGCTCTGAAGCCATGGAGCTCTGGTGCTATGGAGCTCTGGAGGTATGGAGCTCTGGAGGTATGGAGCTCTGGAGGTATGGAGCTATGGAGCCGTGGAGCTCTGGAGGTATGGAGCTATGGTGCTATGGAGCTCTGAAGCCATGGAGCTCTGGTGCTATGGAGCTCTGGAGGTATGGAGCTCTGGAGGTATGGAGCTCTGGAGGTATGGAGCTATGGAGCCCTGGAGCTCTGGAGGTATGGAGCTATGGTGCTATGGAGCTCTGAAGCCATGGAGCTCTGGTGCTATGGAGCTATGGAGCTCTGGTGCTATGGAGCTATGGAGGTATGGAGCCACCAGCCAGCACCCTCCGTGGCTGGATCAATGGAAGTGTTTTAGGTACCAGGCAGCCAAAGGGCCGAGGCCTCACGCTCGACCACGCCGGCGCAGAGTTCCAGCCGCTCGGATAAGCTCTGTCACTCACCCGCCGCGCAGCCACCGGTAACGGGGAAATGTCGCCGCCTTGTGGACACGCTGTTGTAAATGAATGGGCTTTCGCACTTAGTGCAATTTTCGCCAACTCTCTGACTGGAGCTATGGAAGTATGGAGCTATGGAGCCACCAGCCACCCAGGCTGGAGCTATGGAGCTCTGGAGGTATGGAGCTCTGGTGCTATGGAAGTATGGAGCTATGGAGCTATGGAAGTATGGAGCTATGGAGCTATGGAGCTCTGGAAGTATGGAGCTATGGAGCTCTGGAGGTATGGAGCTATGGAGCCCTGGAGCCCTGGAGCTATGGAGCCCTGGAGCTATGGAGCTATGGAGCCCTGGAGCTATGGAGCTATGGAGCCCTGGAGCTATGGAGCTATGGAGCTCTGGTGCTATGGAGCTATGGAGCTCTGGTGCTATGGAGCTATGGAGCTCTGGTGCTATGGAGCTATGGAGCTCTGGTGCTATGGAGCTATGGAGCTCTGGAAGTATGGAGCTATGGAGCTCTGGAGGTATGGAGCTATGGAGCTCTGGAGGTATGGAGCTATGGAGCCCTGGAGCTATGGAGCCCTGGAGCTATGGAAGTATGGAGCTCTGGTGCTATGGAGCTATGGAGCTCTGGTGCTATGGAGCTATGGAGCTCTGGAGCTATGGAGCTCTGGAGGTATGGAGCTATGGAGCTCTGGAGGTATGGAGCTATGGAGCTATGGAAGTATGGAGCTCTGGTGCTTTGGAGCCCTGGAGCTCTGGAGGTATGGAGCTATGGTGCTATGGAGCTCTGAAGCCATGGAGCTCTGGTGCTATGGAGCTATGGAGCTCTGGTGCTATGGAGCTATGGAGGTATGGAGCCACCAGCCAGCACCCTCCGTGGCTGGATCAATGGAAGTGTTTTAGGTACCAGGCAGCCAAAGGGCCGAGGCCTCACGCTCGACCACGCCGGCGCAGAGTTCCAGCCGCTCGGATAAGCTCTGTCACTCACCCGCCGCGCAGCCACCGGTAACGGGGAAATGTCGCCGCCTTGTGGACACGCCGTTGTAAATGAATGGGCTTTCGCACTTAGTGCAATTTTCGCCAACTCTCTGACTTAGAGCTATGGAAGTATGGAGCTATGGAGCCACCAGCCACCCAGGCTGGAGCTCTGGAGCTCTGGAGGTATGGAGCTCTGGTGCTATGGAAGTATGGAGCTCTGGTGCTATGGAAGTATGGAGCTATGGAGGTATGGAAGTATGGAGCTATGGAAGTATGGAGCTATGGAGCTCTGGAAGTATGGAGCTATGGAGCTCTGGAGGTATGGAGCCCTGGAGCTATGGAGCCCTGGAGCTATGGAAGTATGGAGCTCTGGTGCTATGGAGCTATGGAGCTCTGGTGCTATGGAGCTATGGAGCTATGGAGCTCTGGAGCTATGGAGCTCTGGAGGTATGGAGCTATGGAGCTATGGAGCTCTGGAGGTATGGAGCTATGGAGCTATGGAAGTATGGAGCTCTGGTGCTATGGAGCTATGGAGCTCTGGTGCTATGGAGCTATGGAGCTCTGGTGCTATGGAGCTATGGAGCTCTGGAAGTATGGAGCTCTGGTGCTATGGAGCTATGGAGCTCTGGTGCTATGGAGCTATGGAGCTCTGGTGCTATGGAGCTCTGGTGCTATGGAGCTCTGGTGCTATGGAGCTATGGAGCTCTGGTGCTATGGAGCTCTGGAGGTATGGAGCTCTGGAGGTATGGTGCTCTGGAGGTATGGAGCTATGGAGCCCTGGAGCTCTGGAGGTATGGAGCTATGGTGCTATGGAGCTCTGAAGCCATGGAGCTCTGGTGCTATGGAGCTATGGAGCTCTGGTGCTATGGAGCTATGGAGCTATGGAGCTCTGGAAGTATGGAGCTCTGGTGCTATGGAGCTATGGAGCTCTGGTGCTATGGAGCTATGGAGCTCTGGTGCTATGGAGCTATGGAGCTCTGGTGCTATGGAGCTCTGGTGCTATGGAGCTCTGGTGCTATGGAGCTCTGGAGGTATGGAGCTCTGGAGGTATGGAGCTCTGGAGGTATGGAGCTATGGAGCCCTGGAGCTCTGGAGGTATGGAGCTATGGTGCTATGGAGCTCTGAAGCCATGGAGCTCTGGTGCTATGGAGCTATGGAGCTCTGGTGCTATGGAGCTATGGAGGTATGGAGCCACCAGCCAGCACCCTCCGTGGCTGGATCAATGGAAGTGTTTTAGGTACCAGGCAGCCAAAGGGCCGAGGCCTCACGCTCGACCACGCCGGCGCAGAGTTCCAGCAGCTCGGATAAGCTCTGTCACTCACCCGCCGCGCAGCCACCGGTAACGGGGAAATGTCGCCGCCTTGTGGACACGCCGTTGTAAATGAATGGGCTTTCGCACTTAGTGCAATTTTCGCCAACTCTCTGACTTAGAGCTATGGAAGTATGGAGCTATGGAGCCACCAGCCACCCAGGCTGGAGCTCTGGAGCTCTGGAGGTATGGAGCTCTGGTGCTATGGAAGTATGGAGCTCTGGTGCTATGGAAGTATGGAGCTATGGAGGTATGGAAGTATGGAGCTATGGAAGTATGGAGCTATGGAGCTCTGGAAGTATGGAGCTATGGAGCTCTGGAGGTATGGAGCCCTGGAGCTATGGAGCCCTGGAGCTATGGAAGTATGGAGCTCTGGTGCTATGGAGCTATGGAGCTCTGGTGCTATGGAGCTATGGAGCTATGGAGCTCTGGAGCTATGGAGCTCTGGAGGTATGCAGCTATGGAGCTATGGAGCTCTGGAGGTATGGAGCTATGGAGCTATGGAAGTATGGAGCTCTGGTGCTATGGAGCTATGGAGCTCTGGTGCTATGGAGCTATGGAGCTCTGGTGCTATGGAGCTATGGAGCTATGGAGCTCTGGAAGTATGGAGCTCTGGTGCTATGGAGCTATGGAGCTCTGGTGCTATGGAGCTATGGAGCTCTGGTGCTATGGAGCTATGGAGCTCTGGTGCTATGGAGCTCTGGTGCTATGGAGCTATGGAGCTCTGGTGCTATGGAGCTATGGAGCTCTGGAGGTATGGAGCTCTGGAGGTATGGAGCTCTGGAGGTATGGAGCTATGGAGCCCTGGAGCTCTGGAGGTATGGAGCTATGGTGCTATGGAGCTCTGAAGCCATGGAGCTCTGGTGCTATGGAGCTCTGGAGCTCTGGAGGTATGGAGCTCTGGAGGTATGGAGCTATGGAGCCCTGGAGCTCTGGAGGTATGGAGCTATGGAGCTCTGAAGCCATGGAGCTCTGGTGCTATGGAGCTCTGGAGCTCTGGAGGTATGGAGCTCTGGAGGTATGGAGCTCTGGAGGTATGGAGCTATGGAGCCCTGGAGCTCTGGAGGTATGGAGCTATGGTGCTATGGAGCTCTGAAGCCATGGAGCTCTGGTGCTATGGAGCTCTGGAGGTATGGAGCTCTGGAGGTATGGAGCTCTGGAGGTATGGAGCTATGGAGCCCTGGAGCTCTGGAGGTATGGAGCTATGGTGCTATGGAGCTCTGAAGCCATGGAGCTCTGGTGCTATGGAGCTCTGGAGGTATGGAGCTCTGGAGGTATGGAGCTCTGGAGGTATGGAGCTATGGAGCCCTGGAGCTCTGGAGGTATGGAGCTATGGTGCTATGGAGCTCTGAAGCCATGGAGCTCTGGTGCTATGGAGCTATGGAGCTCTGGTGCTATGGAGCTATGGAGGTATGGAGCCACCAGCCAGCACCCTCCGTGGCTGGATCAATGGAAGTGTTTTAGGTACCAGGCAGCCAAAGGGCCGAGGCCTCACGCTCGACCACGCCGGCGCAGAGTTCCAGCCGCTCGGATAAGCTCTGTCACTCACCCGCCGCGCAGCCACCGGTAACGGGGAAATGTCGCCGCCTGGCGGACACGCCGTTGTAAATGAATGGGCTTTCGCACTTAGTGCAATTTTCGCCAACTCTCTGACTTAGAGCTATGGAAGTATGGAGCTATGGAGCCACCAGCCACCCAGGCTGGAGCTATGGAGCTCTGGAGGTATGGAGCTCAGGTGCTATGGAAGTATGGAGCTATGGAGCTATGGAAGTATGGAGCTATGGAGCTATGGAGCTCTGGAAGTATGGAGCTATGGAGCTCTGGAGGTATGGAGCTATGGAGCCCTGGAGCCCTGGAGCTATGGAGCTCTGGTGCTATGGAGGTATGGAGCTCTGGAGGTATGGAGCTCTGGAGGTATGGAGCTATGGAGCTATGGAGCCCTGGAGCTATGGAGCTATGGAGCCCTGGAGCTATGGAGCTATGGAGCTCTGGTGCTATGGAGCTATGGAGCTCTGGTGCTATGGAGCTATGGAGCTCTGGTGCTATGGAGCTATGGAGCTCTGGTGCTATGGAGCTATGGAGCTCTGGAAGTATGGAGCTATGGAGCTCTGGAGGTATGGAGCTCTGGAGGTATGGAGCTATGGAGCCCTGGAGCTATGGAAGTATGGAGCTCTGGTGCTATGGAGCTATGGAGCTCTGGTGCTATGGAGCTATGGAGCTCTGGAGCTATGGAGCTCTGGAGGTATGGAGCTATGGAGCCCTGGAGCTCTGGAGGTATGGAGCTATGGTGCTATGGAGCTCTGAAGCCATGGAGCTCTGGTGCTATGGAGCTCTGGAGGTATGGAGCTCTGGAGGTATGGAGCTCTGGAGGTATGGAGCTATGGAGCCCTGGAGCTCTGGAGGTATGGAGCTATGGTGCTATGGAGCTCTGAAGCCATGGAGCTCTGGTGCTATGGAGCTCTGGAGGTATGGAGGTATGGAGCTCTGGAGGTATGGAGCTCTGGAGGTATGGAGCTATGGAGCCCTGGAGCTCTGGAGGTATGGAGCTATGGTGCTATGGAGCTCTGAAGCCATGGAGCTCTGGTGCTATGGAGCTATGGAGCTCTGGTGCTATGGAGCTATGGAGGTATGGAGCCACCAGCCAGCACCCTCCGTGGCTGGATCAATGGAAGTGTTTTAGGTACCAGGCAGCCAAAGGGCCGAGGCCTCACGCTCGACCACGCCGGCGCAGAGTTCCAGCCGCTCGGATAAGCTCTGTCACTCACCCGCCGCGCAGCCACCGGTAACGGGGAAATGTCGCCGCCTTGTGGACACGCCGTTGTAAATGAATGGGCTTTCGCACTTAGTGCAATTTTCGCCAACTCTCTGACTGGAGCTATGGAAGTATGGAGCTATGGAGCCACCAGCCACCCAGGCTGGAGCTATGGAGCTCTGGAGGTATGGAGCTCTGGTGCTATGGAAGTATGGAGCTATGGAGCTATGGAAGTATGGAGCTATGGAGCTATGGAGCTCTGGAAGTATGGAGCTATGGAGCTCTGGAGGTATGGAGCTATGGAGCCCTGGAGCCCTGGAGCTATGGAGCCCTGGAGCTATGGAGCTATGGAGCCCTGGAGCTATGGAGCTATGGAGCCCTGGAGCTATGGAGCTATGGAGCTCTGGTGCTATGGAGCTATGGAGCTCTGGTGCTATGGAGCTATGGAGCTCTGGTGCTATGGAGCTATGGAGCTCTGGTGCTATGGAGCTATGGAGCTCTGGAAGTATGGAGCTATGGAGCTCTGGAGGTATGGAGCTATGGAGCCCTGGAGCTATGGAGCCCTGGAGCTATGGAAGTATGGAGCTCTGGTGCTATGGAGCTCTGGTGCTATGGAGCTATGGAGCTCTGGAGCTATGGAGCTCTGGAGGTATGGAGCTATGGAGCTATGGAGCTCTGGAGGTATGGAGCTATGGAGCTATGGAAGTATGGAGCTCTGGTGCTATGGAGCTATGGAGCTCTGGTGCTATGGAGCTATGGAGCTCTGGTGCTATGGAGCTATGGAGCTATGGAGCTCTGGAAGTATGGAGCTCTGGTGCTATGGAGCTATGGAGCTCTGGTGCTATGGAGCTATGGAGCTCTGGTGCTATGGAGCTATGGAGCTCTGGTGCTATGGAGCTCTGGTGCTATGGAGCTCTGGTGCTATGGAGCTATGGAGCTCTGGTGCTATGGAGCTATGGAGCTCTGGAGGTATGGAGCTCTGGAGGTATGGAGCTCTGGAGGTATGGAGCTTTGGAGCCCTGGAGCTCTGGAGGTATGGAGCTATGGTGCTATGGAGCTCTGAAGCCATGGAGCTCTGGTGCTATGGAGCTCTGGAGCTCTGGAGGTATGGAGCTCTGGAGGTATGGAGCTATGGAGCCCTGGAGCTCTGGAGGTATGGAGCTATGGTGCTATGGAGCTCTGAAGCCATGGAGCTCTGGTGCTATGGAGCTCTGGAGCTCTGGAGGTATGGAGCTATGGAGCCCTGGAGCTCTGGAGGTATGGAGCTATGGAAGTATGGAGCTATGGAGCTATGGAAGTATGGAGCTATGGAGCTATGGAGCTCTGGAAGTATGGAGCTATGGAGTTCTGGAGGTATGGAGCTATGGAGCCCTGGAGCCCTGGAGCTATGCAGCCCTGGAGCTATGGAGCTATGGAGCCCTGGAGCTATGGAGCTATGGAGCCCTGGAGCTATGGAGCTATGGAGCTCTGGTGCTATGGAGCTATGGAGCTCTGGTGCTATGGAGCTATGGAGCTCTGGTGCTATGGAGCTATGGAGCTCTGGTGCTATGGAGCTATGGAGCTCTGGAAGTATGGAGCTATGGAGCTCTGGAGGTATGGAGCTATGGAGCTCTGGAGGTATGGAGCTATGGAGCCCTGGAGCTATGGAGCCCTGGAGCTATGGAAGTATGGAGCTCTGGTGCTATGGAGCTATGGAGCTCTGGTGCTATGGAGCTATGGAGCTCTGGAGCTATGGAGCTCTGGAGGTATGGAGCTATGGAGCTCTGGAGGTATGGAGCTATGGAGCTATGGAAGTATGGAGCTCTGGTGCTATGGAGCTCTGGAGCTATGGAGCTCTGGAGGTATGGAGCTATGGAGCTCTGGAGGTATGGAGCTATGGAGCTATGGAAGTATGGAGCTCTGGTGCTATGGAGCTATGGAGCTCTGGTGCTATGGAGCTATGGAGCTCTGGTGCTATGGAGCTATGGAGCTATGGAGCTCTGGAAGTATGGAGCTCTGGTGCTATGGAGCTATGGAGCTCTGGTGCTATGGAGCTATGGAGCTCTGGTGCTATGGAGCTATGGAGCTCTGGTGCTATGGAGCTATGGTGCTATGGAGCTCTGGTGCTATGGAGCTATGGAGCTCTGGTGCTATGGAGCTATGGAGCTCTGGAGGTATGGAGCTCTGGAGGTATGGAGCTCTGGAGGTATGGAGCTTTGGAGCCCTGGAGCTCTGGAGGTATGGAGCTATGGTGCTATGGAGCTCTGAAGCCATGGAGCTCTGGTGCTATGGAGCTATGGAGCTCTGGTGCTATGGAGCTATGGAGGTATGGAGCTATGGAGCCCTGGAGCTCTGGAGGTATGGAGCTATGGTGCTATGGAGCTCTGAAGCCATGGAGCTCTGGTGCTATGGAGCTCTGGAGCTCTGGAGGTATGGAGCTCTGGAGGTATGGAGCTATGGAGCCCTGGAGCTCTGGAGGTATGGAGCTATGGTGCTATGGAGCTCTGAAGCCATGGAGCTCTGGTGCTATGGAGCTCTGGAGCTCTGGAGGTATGGAGCTCTGGAGGTATGGAGCTCTGGAGGTATGGAGCTATGGAGCCCTGGAGCTCTGGAGGTATGGAGCTATGGTGCTATGGAGCTCTGAAGCCATGGAGCTCTGGTGCTATGGAGCTCTGGAGGTATGGAGCTCTGGAGGTATGGAGCTCTGGAGGTATGGAGCTATGGAGCCCTGGAGCTCTGGAGGTATGGAGCTATGGTGCTATGGAGCTCTGAAGCCATGGAGCTCTGGTGCTATGGAGCTATGGAGCTCTGGTGCTATGGAGCTATGGAGGTATGGAGCCACCAGCCAGCACCCTCCGTGGCTGGATCAATGGAAGTGTTTTAGGTACCAGGCAGCCAAAGGGCCGAGGCCTCACGCTCGACCACGCCGGCGCAGAGTTCCAGCCGCTCGGATAAGCTCTGTCACTCACCCGCCGCGCAGCCACCGGTAACGGGGAAATGTCGCCGCCTTGTGGACACGCCGTTGTAAATGAATGGGCTTTCGCACTTAGTGCAATTTTCGCCAACTCTCTGACTTAGAGCTATGGAAGTATGGAGCTATGGAGCCACCAGCCACCCAGGCTGGAGCTCTGGAGCTCTGGAGGTATGGAGCTCTGGTGCTATGGAAGTATGGAGCTCTGGTGCTATGGAAGTATGGAGCTATGGAGGTATGGAAGTATGGAGCTATGGAAGTATGGAGCTATGGAGCTCTGGAAGTATGGAGCTATGGAGCTCTGGAGGTATGGAGCCCTGGAGCTATGGAGCCCTGGAGCTATGGAAGTATGGAGCTCTGGTGCTATGGAGCTATGGAGCTCTGGTGCTATGGAGCTCTGGTGCTATGGAGCTCTGGTGCTATGGAGCTATGGAGCTCTGGTGCTATGGAGCTATGGAGCTCTGGAGGTATGGAGCTCTGGAGGTATGGAGCTCTGGAGGTATGGAGCTATGGAGCCCTGGAGCTCTGGAGGTATGGAGCTATGGTGCTATGGAGCTCTGAAGCCATGGAGCTCTGGTGCTATGGAGCTCTGGAGCTCTGGAGGTATGGAGCTCTGGAGGTATGGAGCTATGGAGCCCTGGAGCTCTGGAGGTATGGAGCTATGGAGCTCTGAAGCCATGGAGCTCTGGTGATATGGAGCTCTGGAGCTCTGGAGGTATGGAGCTCTGGAGGTATGGAGCTCTGGAGGTATGGAGCTATGGAGCCCTGGAGCTCTGGAGGTATGGAGCTATGGTGCTATGGAGCTCTGAAGCCATGGAGCTCTGGTGCTATGGAGCTCTGGAGGTATGGAGCTCTGGAGGTATGGAGCTCTGGAGGTATGGAGCTATGGAGCCCTGGAGCTCTGGAGGTATGGAGCTATGGTGCTATGGAGCTCTGAAGCCATGGAGCTCTGGTGCTATGGAGCTCCGGAGGTATGGAGCTCTGGAGGTATGGAGCTCTGGAGGTATGGAGCTATGGAGCCCTGGAGCTCTGGAGGTATGGAGCTATGGTGCTATGGAGCTCTGAAGCCATGGAGCTCTGGTGCTATGGAGCTATGGAGCTCTGGTGCTATGGAGCTATGGAGGTATGGAGCCACCAGCCAGCACCCTCCGTGGCTGGATCAATGGAAGTGTTTTAGGTACCAGGCAGCCAAAGGGCCGAGGCCTCACGCTCGACCACGCCGGCGCAGAGTTCCAGCCGCTCGGATAAGCTCTGTCACTCACCCGCCGCGCAGCCACCGGTAACGGGGAAATGTCGCCGCCTGGCGGACACGCCGTTGTAAATGAATGGGCTTTCGCACTTAGTGCAATTTTCGCCAACTCTCTGACTTAGAGCTATGGAAGTATGGAGCTATGGAGGCACCAGCCACCCAGGCTGGAGCTATGGAGCTCTGGAGGTATGGAGCTCAGGTGCTATGGAAGTATGGAGCTATGGAGCTATGGAAGTATGGAGCTATGGAGCTATGGAGCTCTGGAAGTATGGAGCTATGGAGCTCTGGAGGTATGGAGCTATGGAGCCCTGGAGCCCTGGAGCTATGGAGCTCTGGTGCTATGGAGGTATGGAGCTCTGGAGGTATGGAGCTCTGGAGGTATGGAGCTATGGAGCTATGGAGCCCTGGAGCTATGGAGCTATGGAGCCCTGGAGCTATGGAGCTATGGAGCCCTGGAGCTATGGAGCTATGGAGCTCTGGTGCTATGGAGCTATGGAGCTCTGGTGCTATGGAGCTATGGAGCTCTGGTGCTATGGAGCTATGGAGCTCTGGTGCTATGGAGCTATGGAGCTCTGGAAGTATGGAGCTATGGAGCTCTGGAGGTATGGAGCTATGGAGCCCTGGAGCTATGGAGCCCTGGAGCTATGGAAGTATGGAGCTCTGGTGCTATGGAGCTCTGGTGCTATGGAGCTATGGAGCTCTGGAGCTATGGAGCTCTGGAGGTATGGAGCTATGGAGCTATGGAGCTCTGGAGGTATGGAGCTATGGAGCTATGGAAGTATGGAGCTCTGGTGCTATGGAGCTATGGAGCTCTGGTGCTATGGAGCTATGGAGCTCTGGTGCTATGGAGCTATGGAGCTATGGAGCTCTGGAAGTATGGAGCTCTGGTGCTATGGAGCTATGGAGCTCTGGTGCTATGGAGCTATGGAGCTCTGGTGCTATGGAGCTATGGAGCTCTGGTGCTATGGAGCTCTGGTGCTATGGAGCTCTGGTGCTATGGAGCTATGGAGCTCTGGTGCTATGGAGCTATGGAGCTCTGGAGGTATGGAGCTCTGGAGGTATGGAGCTCTGGAGGTATGGAGCTTTGGAGCCCTGGAGCTCTGGAGGTATGGAGCTATGGTGCTATGGAGCTCTGAAGCCATGGAGCTCTAGTGCTATGGAGCTCTGGAGCTCTGGAGGTATGGAGCTCTGGAGGTATGGAGCTATGGAGCCCTGGAGCTCTGGAGGTATGGAGCTATGGTGCTATGGAGCTCTGAAGCCATGGAGCTCTGGTGCTATGGAGCTCTGGAGCTCTGGAGGTATGGAGCTCTGGAGGTATGGAGCTATGGAGCCCTGGAGCTCTGGAGGTATGGAGCTATGGAAGTATGGAGCTATGGAGCTATGGAAGTATGGAGCTATGGAGCTATGGAGCTCTGGAAGTATGGAGCTATGGAGCTCTGGAGGTATGGAGCTATGGAGCCCTGGAGCCCTGGAGCTATGGAGCCCTGGAGCTATGGAGCTATGGAGCCCTGGAGCTATGGAGCTATGGAGCCCTGGAGCTATGGAGCTATGGAGCTCTGGTGCTATGGAGCTATGGAGCTCTGGTGCTATGGAGCTATGGAGCTCTGGTGCTATGGAGCTATGGAGCTCTGGTGCTATGGAGCTATGGAGCTCTGGAAGTATGGAGCTATGGAGCTCTGGAGGTATGGAGCTATGGAGCTCTGGAGGTATGGAGCTATGGAGCCCTGGAGCTATGGAGCCCTGGAGCTATGGAAGTATGGAGCTCTGGTGCTATGGAGCTATGGAGCTCTGGTGCTATGGAGCTATGGAGCTCTGGAGCTATGGAGCTCTGGAGGTATGGAGCTATGGAGCTCTGGAGGTATGGAGCTATGGAGCTATGGAAGTATGGAGCTCTGGTGCTATGGAGCTCTGGAGCTATGGAGCTCTGGAGGTATGGAGCTATGGAGCTCTGGAGGTATGGAGCTATGGAGCTATGGAAGTATGGAGCTCTGGTGCTATGGAGCTATGGAGCTCTGGTGCTATGGAGCTATGGAGCTCTGGTGCTATGGAGCTATGGAGCTATGGAGCTCTGGAAGTATGGAGCTCTGGTGCTATGGAGCTATGGAGCTCTGGTGCTATGGAGCTATGGAGCTCTGGTGCTATGGAGCTATGGAGCTCTGGTGCTATGGAGCTATGGTGCTATGGAGCTCTGGTGCTATGGAGCTATGGAGCTCTGGTGCTATGGAGCTATGGAGCTCTGGAGGTATGGAGCTCTGGAGGTATGGAGCTCTGGAGGTATGGAGCTTTGGAGCCCTGGAGCTCTGGAGGTATGGAGCTATGGTGCTATGGAGCTCTGAAGCCATGGAGCTCTGGTGCTATGGAGCTATGGAGCTCTGGTGCTATGGAGCTATGGAGGTATGGAGCTATGGAGCCCTGGAGCTCTGGAGGTATGGAGCTATGGTGCTATGGAGCTCTGAAGCCATGGAGCTCTGGTGCTATGGAGCTCTGGAGGTATGGAGCTCTGGAGGTATGGAGCTATGGAGCCCTGGAGCTCTGGAGGTATGGAGCTATGGTGCTATGGAGCTCTGAAGCCATGGAGCTCTGGTGCTATGGAGCTCTGGAGCTCTGGAGGTATGGAGCTCTGGAGGTATGGAGCTCTGGAGGTATGGAGCTATGGAGCCCTGGAGCTCTGGAGGTATGGAGCTATGGTGCTATGGAGCTCTGAAGCCATGGAGCTCTGGTGCTATGGAGCTCTGGAGGTATGGAGCTCTGGAGGTATGGAGCTCTGGAGGTATGGAGCTATGGAGCCCTGGAGCTCTGGAGGTATGGAGCTATGGTGCTATGGAGCTCTGAAGCCATGGAGCTCTGGTGCTATGGAGCTATGGAGCTCTGGTGCTATGGAGCTATGGAGGTATGGAGCCACCAGCCAGCACCCTCCGTGGCTGGATCAATGGAAGTGTTTTAGGTACCAGGCAGCCAAAGGGCCGAGGCCTCACGCTCGACCACGCCGGCGCAGAGTTCCAGCCGCTCGGATAAGCTCTGTCACTCACCCGCCGCGCAGCCACCGGTAACGGGGAAATGTCGCCGCCTTGTTTATGGAGCTCTGGAGGTATGGAGCTATGGAGCCCTGGAGCTCTGGAGGTATGGAGCTATGGTGCTATGGAGCTCTGAAGCCATGGAGCTCTGGTGCTATGGAGCTATGGAGCTCTGGTGCTATGGAGCTATGGAGCTATGGAGCTCTGGAAGTATGGAGCTCTGGTGCTATGGAGCTATGGAGCTCTGGTGCTATGGAGCTATGGAGCTCTGGTGCTATGGAGCTATGGAGCTCTGGTGCTATGGAGCTCTGGTGCTATGGAGCTCTGGTGCTATGGAGCTATGGAGCTCTGGAGGTATGGAGCTCTGGAGGTACTGAGCTCTGGAGGTATGGAGCTATGGAGCCCTGGAGCTCTGGTGCTATGGAGCTCTGGTGCTATGGAGCTATGGAGCTCTGGTGCTATGGAGCTATGGAGCTATGGAGCTATGGAGCTCTGGTGCTATGGAGCTATGGAGCTCTGGTGCTATGGAGCTATGGTGCTATGGAGCTCTGGTGCTATGGAGCTATGGAGCTCTGGTGCTATGGAGCTATGGAGCTCTGGAGGTATGGAGCTCTGGAGGTATGGAGCTCTGGAGGTATGGAGCTTTGGAGCCCTGGAGCTCTGGAGGTATGGAGCTATGGTGCTATGGAGCTCTGAAGCCATGGAGCTCTGGTGCTATGGAGCTATGGAGCTCTGGTGCTATGGAGCTATGGAGGTATGGAGCTATGGAGCCCTGGAGCTCTGGAGGTATGGAGCTATGGTGCTATGGAGCTCTGAAGCCATGGAGCTCTGGTGCTATGGAGCTCTGGAGCTCTGGAGGTATGGAGCTCTGGAGGTATGGAGCTATGGAGCCCTGGAGCTCTGGAGGTATGGAGCTATGGTGCTATGGAGCTCTGAAGCCATGGAGCTCTGGTGCTATGGAGCTCTGGAGCTCTGGAGGTATGGAGCTCTGGAGGTATGGAGCTATGGAGCCCTGGAGCTCTGGAGGTATGGAGCTATGGTGCTATGGAGCTCTGAAGCCATGGAGCTCTGGTGCTATGGAGCTATGGAGCTCTGGTGCTATGGAGCTATGGAGGTATGGAGCCACCAGCCAGCACCCTCCGTGGCTGGATCAATGGAAGTGTTTTAGGTACCAGGCAGCCAAAGGGCCGAGGCCTCACGCTCGACCACGCCGGCGCAGAGTTCCAGCCGCTCGGATAAGCTCTGTCACTCACCCGCCGCGCAGCCACCGGTAACGGGGAAATGTCGCCGCCTTGTGGACACGCCGTTGTAAATGAATGGGCTTTCGCACTTAGTGCAATTTTCGCCAACTCTCTGACTTAGAGCTATGGAAGTATGGAGCTATGGAGCCACCAGCCACCCAGGCTGGAGCTCTGGAGCTCTGGAGGTATGGAGCTCTGGTGCTATGGAAGTATGGAGCTCTGGTGCTATGGAAGTATGGAGCTATGGAGGTATGGAAGTATGGAGCTATGGAAGTATGGAGCTATGGAGCTCTGGAAGTATGGAGCTATGGAGCTCTGGAGGTATGGAGCCCTGGAGCTATGGAGCCCTGGAGCTATGGAAGTATGGAGCTCTGGTGCTATGGAGCTATGGAGCTCTGGTGCTATGGAGCTATGGAGCTATGGAGCTCTGGAGCTATGGAGCTCTGGAGGTATGGAGCTATGGAGCTATGGAGCTCTGGAGGTATGGAGCTATGGAGCTATGGAAGTATGGAGCTCTGGTGCTATGGAGCTATGGAGCTCTGGTGCTATGGAGCTATGGAGCTCTGGTGCTATGGAGCTATGGAGCTATGGAGCTCTGGAAGTATGGAGCTCTGGTGCTATGGAGCTATGGAGCTCTGGTGCTATGGAGCTATGGAGCTCTGGTGCTATGGAGCTCTGGTGCTATGGAGCTCTGGTGCTATGGAGCTATGGAGCTCTGGTGCTATGGAGCTCTGGAGGTATGGAGCTCTGGAGGTATGGAGCTCTGGAGGTATGGAGCTATGGAGCCCTGGAGCTCTGGAGGTATGGAGCTATGGTGCTATGGAGCTCTGAAGCCATGGAGCTCTGGTGCTATGGAGCTATGGAGCTCTGGTGCTATGGAGCTATGGAGCTATGGAGCTCTGGAAGTATGGAGCTCTGGTGCTATGGAGCTATGGAGCTCTGGTGCTATGGAGCTATGGAGCTCTGGTGCTATGGAGCTATGGAGCTCTGGTGCTATGGAGCTCTGGTGCTATGGAGCTCTGGTGCTATGGAGCTATGGAGCTCTGGTGCTATGGAGCTATGGAGCTCTGGAGGTATGGAGCTCTGGAGGTACTGAGCTCTGGAGGTATGGAGCTATGGAGCCCTGGAGCTCTGGAGGTATGGAGCTATGGTGCTATGGAGCTCTGAAGCCATGGAGCTCTGGTGCTATGGAGCTCTGGAGCTCTGGAGGTATGGAGCTCTGGAGGTATGGAGCTATGGAGCCCTGGAGCTCTGGAGGTATGGAGCTATGGTGCTATGGAGCTCTGAAGCCATGGAGCTCTGGTGCTATGGAGCTCTGGAGGTATGGAGCTCTGGAGGTATGGAGCTCTGGAGGTATGGAGCTATGGAGCCCTGGAGCTCTGGAGGTATGGAGCTATGGTGCTATGGAGCTCTGAAGCCATGGAGCTCTGGTGCTATGGAGCTCTGGAGGTATGGAGCTCTGGAGGTATGGAGCTCTGGAGGTATGGAGCTATGGAGCCCTGGAGCTCTGGAGGTATGGAGCTATGGTGCTATGGAGCTCTGAAGCCATGGAGCTCTGGTGCTATGGAGCTCTGGAGGTATGGAGCTCTGGAGGTATGGAGCTCTGGAGGTATGGAGCTATGGAGCCCTGGAGCTCTGGAGGTATGGAGCTATGGTGCTATGGAGCTCTGAAGCCATGGAGCTCTGGTGCTATGGAGCTATGGAGCTCTGGTGCTATGGAGCTATGGAGGTATGGAGCCACCAGCCAGCACCCTCCGTGGCTGGATCAATGGAAGTGTTTTAGGTACCAGGCAGCCAAAGGGCCGAGGCCTCACGCTCGACCACGCCGGCGCAGAGTTCCAGCCGCTCGGATAAGCTCTGTCACTCACCCGCCGCGCAGCCACCGGTAACGGGGAAATGTCGCCGCCTGGCGGACACGCCGTTGTAAATGAATGGGCTTTCGCACTTAGTGCAATTTTCGCCAACTCTCTGACTTAGAGCTATGGAAGTATGGAGCTATGGAGACACCAGCCACCCAGGCTGGAGCTCTGGAGCTCTGGAGGTATGGAGCTCTGGTGCTATGGAAGTATGGAGCTCTGGTGCTATGGAAGTATGGAGCTATGGAGGTATGGAAGTATGGAGCTATGGAAGTATGGAGCTATGGAGCTCTGGAAGTATGGAGCTATGGAGCTCTGGAGGTATGGAGCTATGGAGCCCTGGAGCTATGGAGCCCTGGAGCTATGGAAGTATGGAGCTCTGGTGCTATGGAGCTATGGAGCTCTGGTGCTATGGAGCTATGGAGCTCTGGAGCTATGGAGCTCTGGAGGTATGGAGCTATGGAGCTCTGGAGGTATGGAGCTATGGAGCTATGGAAGTATGGAGCTCTGGTGCTATGGAGCTATGGAGCTCTGGTGCTATGGAGCTATGGAGCTCTGGTGCTATGGAGCTATGGAGCTATGGAGCTCTGGAAGTATGGAGCTCTGGTGCTATGGAGCTATGGAGCTCTGGTGCTATGGAGCTATGGAGCTCTGGTGCTATGGAGCTATGGAGCTCTGGTGCTATGGAGCTCTGGTGCTATGGAGCTATGGAGCTCTGGTGCTATGGAGCTATGGAGCTCTGGAGGTATGGAGCTCTGGAGGTATGGAGCTCTGGAGGTATGGAGCTTTGGAGCCCTGGAGCTCTGGAGGTATGGAGCTATGGTGCTATGGAGCTCTGAAGCCATGGAGCTCTGGTGCTATGGAGCTCTGGAGCTCTGGAGGTATGGAGCTCTGGAGGTATGGAGCTATGGAGCCCTGGAGCTCTGGAGGTATGGAGCTATGGTGCTATGGAGCTCTGAAGCCATGGAGCTCTGGTGCTATGGAGCTCTGGAGCTCTGGAGGTATGGAGCTCTGGAGGTATGGAGCTATGGAGCCCTGGAGCTCTGGAGGTATGGAGCTATGGTGCTATGGAGCTCTGAAGCCATGGAGCTCTGGTGCTATGGAGCTCTGGAGCTCTGGAGGTATGCAGCTCTGGAGGTATGGAGCTCTGGAGGTATGGAGCTATGGAGCCCTGGAGCTCTGGAGGTATGGAGCTATGGTGCTATGGAGCTCTGAAGCCATGGAGCTCTGGTGCTATGGAGCTCTGGAGGTATGGAGCTCTGGAGGTATGGAGCTCTGGAAATATGGAGCTATGGAGCCCTGGAGCTCTGGAGGTATGGAGCTATGGTGCTATGGAGCTATGGAGCTCTGGAGGTATGGAGCTCTGGAGGTACTGAGCTCTGGAGGTATGGAGCTATGGAGCCCTGGAGCTCTGGTGCTATGGAGCTCTGGTGCTATGGAGCTATGGAGCTCTGGTGCTATGGAGCTATGGAGCTATGGAGCTATGGAGCTCTGGTGCTATGGAGCTATGGAGCTCTGGTGCTATGGAGCTATGGTGCTATGGAGCTCTGGTGCTATGGAGCTATGGAGCTCTGGTGCTATGGAGCTATGGAGCTCTGGAGGTATGGAGCTCTGGAGGTATGGAGCTCTGGAGGTATGGAGCTTTGGAGCCCTGGAGCTCTGGAGGTATGGAGCTATGGTGCTATGGAGCTCTGAAGCCATGGAGCTCTGGTGCTATGGAGCTATGGAGCTCTGGTGCTATGGAGCTATGGAGGTATGGAGCTATGGAGCCCTGGAGCTCTGGAGGTATGGAGCTATGGTGCTATGGAGCTCTGAAGCCATGGAGCTCTGGTGCTATGGAGCTCTGGAGCTCTGGAGGTATGGAGCTCTGGAGGTATGGAGCTATGGAGCCCTGGAGCTCTGGAGGTATGGAGCTATGGTGCTATGGAGCTCTGAAGCCATGGAGCTCTGGTGCTATGGAGCTCTGGAGCTCTGGAGGTATGGAGCTCTGGAGGTATGGAGCTATGGAGCCCTGGAGCTCTGGAGGTATGGAGCTATGGTGCTATGGAGCTCTGAAGCCATGGAGCTCTGGTGCTATGGAGCTATGGAGCTCTGGTGCTATGGAGCTATGGAGGTATGGAGCCACCAGCCAGCACCCTCCGTGGCTGGATCAATGGAAGTGTTTTAGGTACCAGGCAGCCAAAGGGCCGAGGCCTCACGCTCGACCACGCCGGCGCAGAGTTCCAGCCGCTCGGATAAGCTCTGTCACTCACCCGCCGCGCAGCCACCGGTAACGGGGAAATGTCGCCGCCTTGTGGACACGCCGTTGTAAATGAATGGGCTTTCGCACTTAGTGCAATTTTCGCCAACTCTCTGACTTAGAGCTATGGAAGTATGGAGCTATGGAGCCACCAGCCACCCAGGCTGGAGCTCTGGAGCTCTGGAGGTATGGAGCTCTGGTGCTATGGAAGTATGGAGCTCTGGTGCTATGGAAGTATGGAGCTATGGAGGTATGGAAGTATGGAGCTATGGAAGTATGGAGCTATGGAGCTCTGGAAGTATGGAGCTATGGAGCTCTGGAGGTATGGAGCCCTGGAGCTATGGAGCCCTGGAGCTATGGAAGTATGGAGCTCTGGTGCTATGGAGCTATGGAGCTCTGGTGCTATGGAGCTATGGAGCTATGGAGCTCTGGAGCTATGGAGCTCTGGAGGTATGGAGCTATGGAGCTATGGAGCTCTGGAGGTATGGAGCTATGGAGCTATGGAAGTATGGAGCTCTGGTGCTATGGAGCTATGGAGCTCTGGTGCTATGGAGCTATGGAGCTCTGGTGCTATGGAGCTATGGAGCTATGGAGCTCTGGAAGTATGGAGCTCTGGTGCTATGGAGCTATGGAGCTCTGGTGCTATGGAGCTATGGAGCTCTGGTGCTATGGAGCTCTGGTGCTATGGAGCTCTGGTGCTATGGAGCTATGGAGCTCTGGTGCTATGGAGCTCTGGAGGTATGGAGCTCTGGAGGTATGGAGCTCTGGAGGTATGGAGCTATGGAGCCCTGGAGCTCTGGAGGTATGGAGCTATGGTGCTATGGAGCTCTGAAGCCATGGAGCTCTGGTGCTATGGAGCTATGGAGCTCTGGTGCTATGGAGCTATGGAGCTATGGAGCTCTGGAAGTATGGAGCTCTGGTGCTATGGAGCTATGGAGCTCTGGTGCTATGGAGCTATGGAGCTCTGGTGCTATGGAGCTATGGAGCTCTGGTGCTATGGAGCTCTGGTGCTATGGAGCTCTGGTGCTATGGAGCTATGGAGCTCTGGTGCTATGGAGCTATGGAGCTCTGGAGGTATGGAGCTCTGGAGGTACTGAGCTCTGGAGGTATGGAGCTATGGAGCCCTGGAGCTCTGGAGGTATGGAGCTATGGTGCTATGGAGCTCTGAAGCCATGGAGCTCTGGTGCTATGGAGCTCTGGAGCTCTGGAGGTATGGAGCTCTGGAGGTATGGAGCTATGGAGCCCTGGAGCTCTGGAGGTATGGAGCTATGGTGCTATGGAGCTCTGAAGCCATGGAGCTCTGGTGCTATGGAGCTCTGGAGGTATGGAGCTCTGGAGGTATGGAGCTCTGGAGGTATGGAGCTATGGAGCCCTGGAGCTCTGGAGGTATGGAGCTATGGTGCTATGGAGCTCTGAAGCCATGGAGCTCTGGTGCTATGGAGCTCTGGAGGTATGGAGCTCTGGAGGTATGGAGCTCTGGAGGTATGGAGCTATGGAGCCCTGGAGCTCTGGAGGTATGGAGCTATGGTGCTATGGAGCTCTGAAGCCATGGAGCTCTGGTGCTATGGAGCTCTGGAGGTATGGAGCTCTGGAGGTATGGAGCTCTGGAGGTATGGAGCTATGGAGCCCTGGAGCTCTGGAGGTATGGAGCTATGGTGCTATGGAGCTCTGAAGCCATGGAGCTCTGGTGCTATGGAGCTATGGAGCTCTGGTGCTATGGAGCTATGGAGGTATGGAGCCACCAGCCAGCACCCTCCGTGGCTGGATCAATGGAAGTGTTTTAGGTACCAGGCAGCCAAAGGGCCGAGGCCTCACGCTCGACCACGCCGGCGCAGAGTTCCAGCCGCTCGGATAAGCTCTGTCACTCACCCGCCGCGCAGCCACCGGTAACGGGGAAATGTCGCCGCCTGGCGGACACGCCGTTGTAAATGAATGGGCTTTCGCACTTAGTGCAATTTTCGCCAACTCTCTGACTTAGAGCTATGGAAGTATGGAGCTATGGAGACACCAGCCACCCAGGCTGGAGCTCTGGAGCTCTGGAGGTATGGAGCTCTGGTGCTATGGAAGTATGGAGCTCTGGTGCTATGGAAGTATGGAGCTATGGAGGTATGGAAGTATGGAGCTATGGAAGTATGGAGCTATGGAGCTCTGGAAGTATGGAGCTATGGAGCTCTGGAGGTATGGAGCTATGGAGCCCTGGAGCTATGGAGCCCTGGAGCTATGGAAGTATGGAGCTCTGGTGCTATGGAGCTATGGAGCTCTGGTGCTATGGAGCTATGGAGCTCTGGAGCTATGGAGCTCTGGAGGTATGGAGCTATGGAGCTCTGGAGGTATGGAGCTATGGAGCTATGGAAGTATGGAGCTCTGGTGCTATGGAGCTATGGAGCTCTGGTGCTATGGAGCTATGGAGCTCTGGTGCTATGGAGCTATGGAGCTATGGAGCTCTGGAAGTATGGAGCTCTGGTGCTATGGAGCTATGGAGCTCTGGTGCTATGGAGCTATGGAGCTCTGGTGCTATGGAGCTATGGAGCTCTGGTGCTATGGAGCTCTGGTGCTATGGAGCTATGGAGCTCTGGTGCTATGGAGCTATGGAGCTCTGGAGGTATGGAGCTCTGGAGGTATGGAGCTCTGGAGGTATGGAGCTTTGGAGCCCTGGAGCTCTGGAGGTATGGAGCTATGGTGCTATGGAGCTCTGAAGCCATGGAGCTCTGGTGCTATGGAGCTCTGGAGCTCTGGAGGTATGGAGCTCTGGAGGTATGGAGCTATGGAGCCCTGGAGCTCTGGAGGTATGGAGCTATGGTGCTATGGAGCTCTGAAGCCATGGAGCTCTGGTGCTATGGAGCTCTGGAGCTCTGGAGGTATGGAGCTCTGGAGGTATGGAGCTATGGAGCCCTGGAGCTCTGGAGGTATGGAGCTATGGTGCTATGGAGCTCTGAAGCCATGGAGCTCTGGTGCTATGGAGCTCTGGAGCTCTGGAGGTATGCAGCTCTGGAGGTATGGAGCTCTGGAGGTATGGAGCTATGGAGCCCTGGAGCTCTGGAGGTATGGAGCTATGGTGCTATGGAGCTCTGAAGCCATGGAGCTCTGGTGCTATGGAGCTCTGGAGGTATGGAGCTCTGGAGGTATGGAGCTCTGGAAATATGGAGCTATGGAGCCCTGGAGCTCTGGAGGTATGGAGCTATGGTGCTATGGAGCTCTGAAGCCATGGAGCTCTGGTGCTATGGAGCTATGGAGCTCTGGTGCTATGGAGCTATGGAGGTATGGAGCCACCAGCCAGCACCCTCCGTGGCTGGATCAATGGAAGTGTTTTAGGTACCAGGCAGCCAAAGGGCCGAGGCCTCACGCTCGACCACGCCGGCGCAGAGTTCCAGCCGCTCGGATAAGCTCTGTCACTCACCCGCCGCGCAGCCACCGGTAACGGGGAAATGTCGCCGCCTTGTGGACACGCCGTTGTAAATGAATGGGCTTTCGCACTTAGTGCAATTTTCGCCAACTCTCTGACTTAGAGCTATGGAAGTATGGAGCTATGGAGCCACCAGCCACCCAGGCTGGAGCTCTGGAGCTCTGGAGGTATGGAGCTCTGGTGCTATGGAAGTATGGAGCTCTGGTGCTATGGAAGTATGGAGCTATGGAGGTATGGAAGTATGGAGCTATGGAAGTATGGAGCTATGGAGCTCTGGAAGTATGGAGCTATGGAGCTCTGGAGGTATGGAGCCCTGGAGCTATGGAGCCCTGGAGCTATGGAAGTATGGAGCTCTGGTGCTATGGAGCTATGGAGCTCTGGTGCTATGGAGCTATGGAGCTATGGAGCTCTGGAGCTATGGAGCTCTGGAGGTATGCAGCTATGGAGCTATGGAGCTCTGGAGGTATGGAGCTATGGAGCTATGGAAGTATGGAGCTCTGGTGCTATGGAGCTATGGAGCTCTGGTGCTATGGAGCTATGGAGCTCTGGTGCTATGGAGCTATGGAGCTATGGAGCTCTGGAAGTATGGAGCTCTGGTGCTATGGAGCTATGGAGCTCTGGTGCTATGGAGCTATGGAGCTCTGGTGCTATGGAGCTATGGAGCTCTGGTGCTATGGAGCTCTGGTGCTATGGAGCTCTGGTGCTATGGAGCTATGGAGCTCTGGTGCTATGGAGCTATGGAGCTCTGGAGGTATGGAGCTCTGGAGGTATGGAGCTCTGGAGGTATGGAGCTATGGAGCCCTGGAGCTCTGGAGGTATGGAGCTATGGTGCTATGGAGCTCTGAAGCCATGGAGCTCTGGTGCTATGGAGCTCTGGAGCTCTGGAGGTATGGAGCTCTGGAGGTATGGAGCTATGGAGCCCTGGAGCTCTGGAGGTATGGAGCTATGGAGCTCTGAAGCCATGGAGCTCTGGTGCTATGGAGCTCTGGAGCTCTGGAGGTATGGAGCTCTGGAGGTATGGAGCTCTGGAGGTATGGAGCTATGGAGCCCTGGAGCTCTGGAGGTATGGAGCTATGGTGCTATGGAGCTCTGAAGCCATGGAGCTCTGGTGCTATGGAGCTCTGGAGGTATGGAGCTCTGGAGGTATGGAGCTCTGGAGGTATGGAGCTATGGAGCCCTGGAGCTCTGGAGGTATGGAGCTATGGTGCTATGGAGCTCTGAAGCCATGGAGCTCTGGTGCTATGGAGCTATGGAGCTCTGGTGCTATGGAGCTATGGAGGTATGGAGCCACCAGCCAGCACCCTCCGTGGCTGGATCAATGGAAGTGTTTTAGGTACCAGGCAGCCAAAGGGCCGAGGCCTCACGCTCGACCACGCCGGCGCAGAGTTCCAGCCGCTCGGATAAGCTCTGTCACTCACCCGCCGCGCAGCCACCGGTAACGGGGAAATGTCGCCGCCTGGCGGACACGCCGTTGTAAATGAATGGGCTTTCGCACTTAGTGCAATTTTCGCCAACTCTCTGACTTAGAGCTATGGAAGTATGGAGCTATGGAGGCACCAGCCACCCAGGCTGGAGCTCTGGAGCTCTGGAGGTATGGAGCTCTGGTGCTATGGAAGTATGGAGCTCTGGTGCTATGGAAGTATGGAGCTATGGAGGTATGGAAGTATGGAGCTATGGAAGTATGGAGCTATGGAGCTCTGGAAGTATGGAGCTATGGAGCTCTGGAGGTATGGAGCTATGGAGCCCTGGAGCTATGGAGCCCTGGAGCTATGGAAGTATGGAGCTCTGGTGCTATGGAGCTATGGAGCTCTGGTGCTATGGAGCTATGGAGCTCTGGAGCTATGGAGCTCTGGAGGTATGGAGCTATGGAGCTCTGGAGGTATGGAGCTATGGAGCTATGGAAGTATGGAGCTCTGGTGCTATGGAGCTATGGAGCTCTGGTGCTATGGAGCTATGGAGCTCTGGTGCTATGGAGCTATGGAGCTATGGAGCTCTGGAAGTATGGAGCTCTGGTGCTATGGAGCTATGGAGCTCTGGTGCTATGGAGCTATGGAGCTCTGGTGCTATGGAGCTATGGAGCTCTGGTGCTATGGAGCTCTGGTGCTATGGAGCTATGGAGCTCTGGTGCTATGGAGCTATGGAGCTCTGGAGGTATGGAGCTCTGGAGGTATGGAGCTCTGGAGGTATGGAGCTTTGGAGCCCTGGAGCTCTGGAGGTATGGAGCTATGGTGCTATGGAGCTCTGAAGCCATGGAGCTCTGGTGCTATGGAGCTCTGGAGCTCTGGAGGTATGGAGCTCTGGAGGTATGGAGCTATGGAGCCCTGGAGCTCTGGAGGTATGGAGCTATGGTGCTATGGAGCTCTGAAGCCATGGAGCTCTGGTGCTATGGAGCTCTGGAGCTCTGGAGGTATGGAGCTCTGGAGGTATGGAGCTATGGAGCCCTGGAGCTCTGGAGGTATGGAGCTATGGTGCTATGGAGCTCTGAAGCCATGGAGCTCTGGTGCTATGGAGCTCTGGAGCTCTGGAGGTATGCAGCTCTGGAGGTATGGAGCTCTGGAGGTATGGAGCTATGGAGCCCTGGAGCTCTGGAGGTATGGAGCTATGGTGCTATGGAGCTCTGAAGCCATGGAGCTCTGGTGCTATGGAGCTCTGGAGGTATGGAGCTCTGGAGGTATGGAGCTCTGGAGGTATGGAGCTATGGAGCCCTGGAGCTCTGGAGGTATGGAGCTATGGTGCTATGGAGCTCTGAAGCCATGGAGCTCTGGTGCTATGGAGCTCTGGAGGTATGGAGCTCTGGAGGTATGGAGCTCTGGAGGTATGGAGCTATGGAGCCCTGGAGCTCTGGAGGTATGGAGCTATGGTGCTATGGAGCTCTGAAGCCATGGAGCTCTGGTGCTATGGAGCTCTGGAGGTATGGAGCTCTGGAGGTATGGAGCTCTGGAAATATGGAGCTATGGAGCCCTGGAGCTCTGGAGGTATGGAGCTATGGTGCTATGGAGCTCTGAAGCCATGGAGCTCTGGTGCTATGGAGCTATGGAGCTCTGGTGCTATGGAGCTATGGAGGTATGGAGCCACCAGCCAGCACCCTCCGTGGCTGGATCAATGGAAGTGTTTTAGGTACCAGGCAGCCAAAGGGCCGAGGCCTCACGCTCGACCACGCCGGCGCAGAGTTCCAGCCGCTCGGATAAGCTCTGTCACTCACCCGCCGCGCAGCCACCGGTAACGGGGAAATGTCGCCGCCTTGTGGACACGCCGTTGTAAATGAATGGGCTTTCGCACTTAGTGCAATTTTCGCCAACTCTCTGACTTAGAGCTATGGAAGTATGGAGCTATGGAGCCACCAGCCACCCAGGCTGGAGCTCTGGAGCTCTGGAGGTATGGAGCTCTGGTGCTATGGAAGTATGGAGCTCTGGTGCTATGGAAGTATGGAGCTATGGAGGTATGGAAGTATGGAGCTATGGAAGTATGGAGCTATGGAGCTCTGGAAGTATGGAGCTATGGAGCTCTGGAGGTATGGAGCCCTGGAGCTATGGAGCCCTGGAGCTATGGAAGTATGGAGCTCTGGTGCTATGGAGCTATGGAGCTCTGGTGCTATGGAGCTATGGAGCTATGGAGCTCTGGAGCTATGGAGCTCTGGAGGTATGCAGCTATGGAGCTATGGAGCTCTGGAGGTATGGAGCTATGGAGCTATGGAAGTATGGAGCTCTGGTGCTATGGAGCTATGGAGCTCTGGTGCTATGGAGCTATGGAGCTCTGGTGCTATGGAGCTATGGAGCTATGGAGCTCTGGAAGTATGGAGCTCTGGTGCTATGGAGCTATGGAGCTCTGGTGCTATGGAGCTATGGAGCTCTGGTGCTATGGAGCTATGGAGCTCTGGTGCTATGGAGCTCTGGTGCTATGGAGCTCTGGTGCTATGGAGCTATGGAGCTCTGGTGCTATGGAGCTATGGAGCTCTGGAGGTATGGAGCTCTGGAGGTATGGAGCTCTGGAGGTATGGAGCTATGGAGCCCTGGAGCTCTGGAGGTATGGAGCTATGGTGCTATGGAGCTCTGAAGCCATGGAGCTCTGGTGCTATGGAGCTCTGGAGCTCTGGAGGTATGGAGCTCTGGAGGTATGGAGCTATGGAGCCCTGGAGCTCTGGAGGTATGGAGCTATGGAGCTCTGAAGCCATGGAGCTCTGGTGCTATGGAGCTCTGGAGCTCTGGAGGTATGGAGCTCTGGAGGTATGGAGCTCTGGAGGTATGGAGCTATGGAGCCCTGGAGCTCTGGAGGTATGGAGCTATGGTGCTATGGAGCTCTGAAGCCATGGAGCTCTGGTGCTATGGAGCTCTGGAGGTATGGAGCTCTGGAGGTATGGAGCTCTGGAGGTATGGAGCTATGGAGCCCTGGAGCTCTGGAGGTATGGAGCTATGGTGCTATGGAGCTCTGAAGCCATGGAGCTCTGGTGCTATGGAGCTCTGGAGGTATGGAGCTCTGGAGGTATGGAGCTCTGGAGGTATGGAGCTATGGAGCCCTGGAGCTCTGGAGGTATGGAGCTATGGTGCTATGGAGCTCTGAAGCCATGGAGCTCTGGTGCTATGGAGCTATGGAGCTCTGGTGCTATGGAGCTATGGAGGTATGGAGCCACCAGCCAGCACCCTCCGTGGCTGGATCAATGGAAGTGTTTTAGGTACCAGGCAGCCAAAGGGCCGAGGCCTCACGCTCGACCACGCCGGCGCAGAGTTCCAGCCGCTCGGATAAGCTCTGTCACTCACCCGCCGCGCAGCCACCGGTAACGGGGAAATGTCGCCGCCTGGCGGAAACGCCGTTGTAAATGAATGGGCTTTCGCACTTAGTGCAATTTTCGCCAACTCTCTGACTTAGAGCTATGGAAGTATGGAGCTATGGAGGCACCAGCCACCCAGGCTGGAGCTATGGAGCTCTGGAGGTATGGAGCTCAGGTGCTATGGAAGTATGGAGCTATGGAGCTATGGAAGTATGGAGCTATGGAGCTATGGAGCTCTGGAAGTATGGAGCTATGGAGCTCTGGAGGTATGGAGCTATGGAGCCCTGGAGCCCTGGAGCTATGGAGCTCTGGTGCTATGGAGGTATGGAGCTCTGGAGGTATGGAGCTCTGGAGGTATGGAGCTATGGAGCTATGGAGCCCTGGAGCTATGGAGCTATGGAGCCCTGGAGCTATGGAGCTATGGAGCCCTGGAGCTATGGAGCTATGGAGCTCTGGTGCTATGGAGCTATGGAGCTCTGGTGCTATGGAGCTATGGAGCTCTGGTGCTATGGAGCTATGGAGCTCTGGTGCTATGGAGCTATGGAGCTCTGGAAGTATGGAGCTATGGAGCTCTGGAGGTATGGAGCTATGGAGCCCTGGAGCTATGGAGCCCTGGAGCTATGGAAGTATGGAGCTCTGGTGCTATGGAGCTCTGGTGCTATGGAGCTATGGAGCTCTGGAGCTATGGAGCTCTGGAGGTATGGAGCTATGGAGCTATGGAGCTCTGGAGGTATGGAGCTATGGAGCTATGGAAGTATGGAGCTCTGGTGCTATGGAGCTATGGAGCTCTGGTGCTATGGAGCTATGGAGCTCTGGTGCTATGGAGCTATGGAGCTATGGAGCTCTGGAAGTATGGAGCTCTGGTGCTATGGAGCTATGGAGCTCTGGTGCTATGGAGCTATGGAGCTCTGGTGCTATGGAGCTATGGAGCTCTGGTGCTATGGAGCTCTGGTGCTATGGAGCTCTGGTGCTATGGAGCTATGGAGCTCTGGTGCTATGGAGCTATGGAGCTCTGGAGGTATGGAGCTCTGGAGGTATGGAGCTCTGGAGGTATGGAGCTTTGGAGCCCTGGAGCTCTGGAGGTATGGAGCTATGGTGCTATGGAGCTCTGAAGCCATGGAGCTCTGGTGCTATGGAGCTCTGGAGCTCTGGAGGTATGGAGCTCTGGAGGTATGGAGCTATGGAGCCCTGGAGCTCTGGAGGTATGGAGCTATGGTGCTATGGAGCTCTGAAGCCATGGAGCTCTGGTGCTATGGAGCTCTGGAGCTCTGGAGGTATGGAGCTATGGAGCCCTGGAGCTCTGGAGGTATGGAGCTATGGAAGTATGGAGCTATGGAGCTATGGAAGTATGGAGCTATGGAGCTATGGAGCTCTGGAAGTATGGAGCTATGGAGTTCTGGAGGTATGGAGCTATGGAGCCCTGGAGCCCTGGAGCTATGGAGCCCTGGAGCTATGGAGCTATGGAGCCCTGGAGCTATGGAGCTATGGAGCCCTGGAGCTATGGAGCTATGGAGCTCTGGTGCTATGGAGCTATGGAGCTCTGGTGCTATGGAGCTATGGAGCTCTGGTGCTATGGAGCTATGGAGCTCTGGTGCTATGGAGCTATGGAGCTCTGGAAGTATGGAGCTATGGAGCTCTGGAGGTATTGAGCTATGGAGCTCTGGAGGTATGGAGCTATGGAGCCCTGGAGCTATGGAGCCCTGGAGCTATGGAAGTATGGAGCTCTGGTGCTATGGAGCTATGGAGCTCTGGTGCTATGGAGCTATGGAGCTCTGGAGCTATGGAGCTCTGGAGGTATGGAGCTATGGAGCTCTGGAGGTATGGAGCTATGGAGCTATGGAAGTATGGAGCTCTGGTGCTATGGAGCTCTGGAGCTATGGAGCTCTGGAGGTATGGAGCTATGGAGCTCTGGAGGTATGGAGCTATGGAGCTATGGAAGTATGGAGCTCTGGTGCTATGGAGCTATGGAGCTCTGGTGCTATGGAGCTATGGAGCTCTGGTGCTATGGAGCTATGGAGCTATGGAGCTCTGGAAGTATGGAGCTCTGGTGCTATGGAGCTATGGAGCTCTGGTGCTATGGAGCTATGGAGCTCTGGTGCTATGGAGCTATGGAGCTCTGGTGCTATGGAGCTATGGTGCTATGGAGCTCTGGTGCTATGGAGCTATGGAGCTCTGGTGCTATGGAGCTATGGAGCTCTGGAGGTATGGAGCTCTGGAGGTATGGAGCTCTGGAGGTATGGAGCTTTGGAGCCCTGGAGCTCTGGAGGTATGGAGCTATGGTGCTATGGAGCTCTGAAGCCATGGAGCTCTGGTGCTATGGAGCTATGGAGCTCTGGTGCTATGGAGCTATGGAGGTATGGAGCTATGGAGCCCTGGAGCTCTGGAGGTATGGAGCTATGGTGCAATGGAGCTCTGAAGCCATGGAGCTCTGGTGCTATGGAGCTCTGGAGCTCTGGAGGTATGGAGCTCTGGAGGTATGGAGCTATGGAGCCCTGGAGCTCTGGAGGTATGGAGCTATGGTGCTATGGAGCTCTGAAGCCATGGAGCTCTGGTGCTATGGAGCTCTGGAGCTCTGGAGGTATGGAGCTCTGGAGGTATGGAGCTCTGGAGGTATGGAGCTATGGAGCCCTGGAGCTCTGGAGGTATGGAGCTATGGTGCTATGGAGCTCTGAAGCCATGGAGCTCTGGTGCTATGGAGCTCTGGAGGTATGGAGCTCTGGAGGTATGGAGCTCTGGAGGTATGGAGCTATGGAGCCCTGGAGCTCTGGAGGTATGGAGCTATGGTGCTATGGAGCTCTGAAGCCATGGAGCTCTGGTGCTATGGAGCTATGGAGCTCTGGTGCTATGGAGCTATGGAGGTATGGAGCCACCAGCCAGCACCCTCCGTGGCTGGATCAATGGAAGTGTTTTAGGTACCAGGCAGCCAAAGGGCCGAGGCCTCACGCTCGACCACGCCGGCGCAGAGTTCCAGCCGCTCGGATAAGCTCTGTCACTCACCCGCCGCGCAGCCACCGGTAACGGGGAAATGTCGCCGCCTGGCGGAAACGCCGTTGTAAATGAATGGGCTTTCGCACTTAGTGCAATTTTCGCCAACTCTCTGACTTAGAGCTATGGAAGTATGGAGCTATGGAGGCACCAGCCACCCAGGCTGGAGCTATGGAGCTCTGGAGGTATGGAGCTCAGGTGCTATGGAAGTATGGAGCTATGGAGCTATGGAAGTATGGAGCTATGGAGCTATGGAGCTCTGGAAGTATGGAGCTATGGAGCTCTGGAGGTATGGAGCTATGGAGCCCTGGAGCCCTGGAGCTATGGAGCTCTGGTGCTATGGAGGTATGGAGCTCTGGAGGTATGGAGCTCTGGAGGTATGGAGCTATGGAGCTATGGAGCCCTGGAGCTATGGAGCTATGGAGCCCTGGAGCTATGGAGCTATGGAGCCCTGGAGCTATGGAGCTATGGAGCTCTGGTGCTATGGAGCTATGGAGCTCTGGTGCTATGGAGCTATGGAGCTCTGGTGCTATGGAGCTATGGAGCTCTGGTGCTATGGAGCTATGGAGCTCTGGAAGTATGGAGCTATGGAGCTCTGGAGGTATGGAGCTATGGAGCCCTGGAGCTATGGAGCCCTGGAGCTATGGAAGTATGGAGCTCTGGTGCTATGGAGCTCTGGTGCTATGGAGCTATGGAGCTCTGGAGCTATGGAGCTCTGGAGGTATGGAGCTATGGAGCTATGGAGCTCTGGAGGTATGGAGCTATGGAGCTATGGAAGTATGGAGCTCTGGTGCTATGGAGCTATGGAGCTCTGGTGCTATGGAGCTATGGAGCTCTGGTGCTATGGAGCTATGGAGCTATGGAGCTCTGGAAGTATGGAGCTCTGGTGCTATGGAGCTATGGAGCTCTGGTGCTATGGAGCTATGGAGCTCTGGTGCTATGGAGCTATGGAGCTCTGGTGCTATGGAGCTCTGGTGCTATGGAGCTCTGGTGCTATGGAGCTATGGAGCTCTGGTGCTATGGAGCTATGGAGCTCTGGAGGTATGGAGCTCTGGAGGTATGGAGCTCTGGAGGTATGGAGCTTTGGAGCCCTGGAGCTCTGGAGGTATGGAGCTATGGTGCTATGGAGCTCTGAAGCCATGGAGCTCTGGTGCTATGGAGCTCTGGAGCTCTGGAGGTATGGAGCTCTGGAGGTATGGAGCTATGGAGCCCTGGAGCTCTGGAGGTATGGAGCTATGGTGCTATGGAGCTCTGAAGCCATGGAGCTCTGGTGCTATGGAGCTCTGGAGCTCTGGAGGTATGGAGCTCTGGAGGTATGGAGCTATGGAGCCCTGGAGCTCTGGAGGTATGGAGCTATGGAAGTATGGAGCTATGGAGCTATGGAAGTATGGAGCTTTGGAGCTATGGAGCTCTGGAAGTATGGAGCTATGGAGCTCTGGAGGTATGGAGCTATGGAGCCCTGGAGCCCTGGAGCTATGGAGCCCTGGAGCTATGGAGCTATGGAGCCCTGGAGCTATGGAGCTATGGAGCCCTGGAGCTATGGAGCTATGGAGCTCTGGTGCTATGGAGCTATGGAGCTCTGGTGCTATGGAGCTATGGAGCTCTGGTGCTATGGAGCTATGGAGCTCTGGTGCTATGGAGCTATGGAGCTCTGGAAGTATGGAGCTATGGAGCTCTGGAGGTATGGAGCTATGGAGCTCTGGAGGTATGGAGCTATGGAGCCCTGGAGCTATGGAGCCCTGGAGCTATGGAAGTATGGAGCTCTGGTGCTATGGAGCTATGGAGCTCTGGTGCTATGGAGCTATGGAGCTCTGGAGCTATGGAGCTCTGGAGGTATGGAGCTATGGAGCTCAGGAGGTATGGAGCTATGGAGCTATGGAAGTATGGAGCTCTGGTGCTATGGAGCTCTGGAGCTATGGAGCTCTGGAGGTATGGAGCTATGGAGCTCTGGAGGTATGGAGCTATGGAGCTATGGAAGTATGGAGCTCTGGTGCTATGGAGCTATGGAGCTCTGGTGCTATGGAGCTATGGAGCTCTGGTGCTATGGAGCTATGGAGCTATGGAGCTCTGGAAGTATGGAGCTCTGGTGCTATGGAGCTATGGAGCTCTGGTGCTATGGAGCTATGGAGCTCTGGTGCTATGGAGCTATGGAGCTCTGGTGCTATGGAGCTATGGTGCTATGGAGCTCTGGTGCTATGGAGCTATGGAGCTCTGGTGCTATGGAGCTATGGAGCTCTGGAGGTATGGAGCTCTGGAGGTATGGAGCTCTGGAGGTATGGAGCTTTGGAGCCCTGGAGCTCTGGAGGTATGGAGCTATGGTGCTATGGAGCTCTGAAGCCATGGAGCTCTGGTGCTATGGAGCTATGGAGCTCTGGTGCTATGGAGCTATGGAGGTATGGAGCTATGGAGCCCTGGAGCTCTGGAGGTATGGAGCTATGGTGCTATGGAGCTCTGAAGCCATGGAGCTCTGGTGCTATGGAGCTCTGGAGGTATGGAGCTCTGGAGGTATGGAGCTATGGAGCCCTGGAGCTCTGGAGGTATGGAGCTATGGTGCTATGGAGCTCTGAAGCCATGGAGCTCTGGTGCTATGGAGCTCTGGAGCTCTGGAGGTATGGAGCTCTGGAGGTATGGAGCTCTGGAGGTATGGAGCTATGGAGCCCTGGAGCTCTGGAGGTATGGAGCTATGGTGCTATGGAGCTCTGAAGCCATGGAGCTCTGGTGCTATGGAGCTCTGGAGGTATGGAGCTCTGGAGGTATGGAGCTCTGGAGGTATGGAGCTATGGAGCCCTGGAGCTCTGGAGGTATGGAGCTATGGTGCTATGGAGCTCTGAAGCCATGGAGCTCTGGTGCTATGGAGCTATGGAGCTCTGGTGCTATGGAGCTATGGAGGTATGGAGCCACCAGCCAGCACCCTCCGTGGCTGGATCAATGGAAGTGTTTTAGGTACCAGGCAGCCAAAGGGCCGAGGCCTCACGCTCGACCACGCCGGCGCAGAGTTCCAGCCGCTCGGATAAGCTCTGTCACTCACCCGCCGCGCAGCCACCGGTAACGGGGAAATGTCGCCGCCTTGTTTATGGAGCTCTGGAGGTATGGAGCTATGGAGCCCTGGAGCTCTGGAGGTATGGAGCTATGGTGCTATGGAGCTCTGAAGCCATGGAGCTCTGGTGCTATGGAGCTATGGAGCTCTGGTGCTATGGAGCTATGGAGCTATGGAGCTCTGGAAGTATGGAGCTCTGGTGCTATGGAGCTATGGAGCTCTGGTGCTATGGAGCTATGGAGCTCTGGTGCTATGGAGCTATGGAGCTCTGGTGCTATGGAGCTCTGGTGCTATGGAGCTCTGGTGCTATGGAGCTATGGAGCTCTGGTGCTATGGAGCTATGGAGCTCTGGAGGTATGGAGCTCTGGAGGTACTGAGCTCTGGAGGTATGGAGCTATGGAGCCCTGGAGCTCTGGTGCTATGGAGCTCTGGTGCTATGGAGCTATGGAGCTCTGGTGCTATGGAGCTATGGAGCTATGGAGCTATGGAGCTCTGGTGCTATGGAGCTATGGAGCTCTGGTGCTATGGAGCTATGGTGCTATGGAGCTCTGGTGCTATGGAGCTATGGAGCTCTGGTGCTATGGAGCTATGGAGCTCTGGAGGTATGGAGCTCTGGAGGTATGGAGCTCTGGAGGTATGGAGCTTTGGAGCCCTGGAGCTCTGGAGGTATGGAGCTATGGTGCTATGGAGCTCTGAAGCCATGGAGCTCTGGTGCTATGGAGCTATGGAGCTCTGGTGCTATGGAGCTATGGAGGTATGGAGCTATGGAGCCCTGGAGCTCTGGAGGTATGGAGCTATGGTGCTATGGAGCTCTGAAGCCATGGAGCTCTGGTGCTATGGAGCTCTGGAGCTCTGGAGGTATGGAGCTCTGGAGGTATGGAGCTATGGAGCCCTGGAGCTCTGGAGGTATGGAGCTATGGTGCTATGGAGCTCTGAAGCCATGGAGCTCTGGTGCTATGGAGCTCTGGAGCTCTGGAGGTATGGAGCTCTGGAGGTATGGAGCTCTGGAGGTATGGAGCTATGGAGCCCTGGAGCTCTGGAGGTATGGAGCTATGGTGCTATGGAGCTCTGAAGCCATGGAGCTCTGGTGCTATGGAGCTCTGGAGGTATGGAGCTCTGGAGGTATGGAGCTCTGGAGGTATGGAGCTATGGAGCCCTGGAGCTCTGGAGGTATGGAGCTATGGTGCTATGGAGCTCTGAAGCCATGGAGCTCTGGTGCTATGGAGCTATGGAGCTCTGGTGCTATGGAGCTATGGAGGTATGGAGCCACCAGCCAGCACCCTCCGTGGCTGGATCAATGGAAGTGTTTTAGGTACCAGGCAGCCAAAGGGCCGAGGCCTCACGCTCGACCACGCCGGCGCAGAGTTCCAGCCGCTCGGATAAGCTCTGTCACTCACCCGCCGCGCAGCCACCGGTAACGGGGAAATGTCGCCGCCTTGTGGACACGCCGTTGTAAATGAATGGGCTTTCGCACTTAGTGCAATTTTCGCCAACTCTCTGACTTAGAGCTATGGAAGTATGGAGCTATGGAGCCACCAGCCACCCAGGCTGGAGCTCTGGAGCTCTGGAGGTATGGAGCTCTGGTGCTATGGAAGTATGGAGCTCTGGTGCTATGGAAGTATGGAGCTATGGAGGTATGGAAGTATGGAGCTATGGAAGTATGGAGCTATGGAGCTCTGGAAGTATGGAGCTATGGAGCTCTGGAGGTATGGAGCCCTGGAGCTATGGAGCCCTGGAGCTATGGAAGTATGGAGCTCTGGTGCTATGGAGCTATGGAGCTCTGGTGCTATGGAGCTATGGAGCTATGGAGCTCTGGAGCTATGGAGCTCTGGAGGTATGGAGCTATGGAGCTATGGAGCTCTGGAGGTATGGAGCTATGGAGCTATGGAAGTATGGAGCTCTGGTGCTATGGAGCTATGGAGCTCTGGTGCTATGGAGCTATGGAGCTCTGGTGCTATGGAGCTATGGAGCTATGGAGCTCTGGAAGTATGGAGCTCTGGTGCTATGGAGCTATGGAGCTCTGGTGCTATGGAGCTATGGAGCTCTGGTGCTATGGAGCTCTGGTGCTATGGAGCTCTGGTGCTATGGAGCTATGGAGCTCTGGTGCTATGGAGCTCTGGAGGTATGGAGCTCTGGAGGTATGGAGCTCTGGAGGTATGGAGCTATGGAGCCCTGGAGCTCTGGAGGTATGGAGCTATGGTGCTATGGAGCTCTGAAGCCATGGAGCTCTGGTGCTATGGAGCTATGGAGCTCTGGTGCTATGGAGCTATGGAGCTATGGAGCTCTGGAAGTATGGAGCTCTGGTGCTATGGAGCTATGGAGCTCTGGTGCTATGGAGCTATGGAGCTCTGGTGCTATGGAGCTATGGAGCTCTGGTGCTATGGAGCTCTGGTGCTATGGAGCTCTGGTGCTATGGAGCTATGGAGCTCTGGTGCTATGGAGCTATGGAGCTCTGGAGGTATGGAGCTCTGGAGGTACTGAGCTCTGGAGGTATGGAGCTATGGAGCCCTGGAGCTCTGGAGGTATGGAGCTATGGTGCTATGGAGCTCTGAAGCCATGGAGCTCTGGTGCTATGGAGCTCTGGAGCTCTGGAGGTATGGAGCTCTGGAGGTATGGAGCTATGGAGCCCTGGAGCTCTGGAGGTATGGAGCTATGGTGCTATGGAGCTCTGAAGCCATGGAGCTCTGGTGCTATGGAGCTCTGGAGGTATGGAGCTCTGGAGGTATGGAGCTCTGGAGGTATGGAGCTATGGAGCCCTGGAGCTCTGGAGGTATGGAGCTATGGTGCTATGGAGCTCTGAAGCCATGGAGCTCTGGTGCTATGGAGCTCTGGAGGTATGGAGCTCTGGAGGTATGGAGCTCTGGAGGTATGGAGCTATGGAGCCCTGGAGCTCTGGAGGTATGGAGCTATGGTGCTATGGAGCTCTGAAGCCATGGAGCTCTGGTGCTATGGAGCTCTGGAGGTATGGAGCTCTGGAGGTATGGAGCTCTGGAGGTATGGAGCTATGGAGCCCTGGAGCTCTGGAGGTATGGAGCTATGGTGCTATGGAGCTCTGAAGCCATGGAGCTCTGGTGCTATGGAGCTATGGAGCTCTGGTGCTATGGAGCTATGGAGGTATGGAGCCACCAGCCAGCACCCTCCGTGGCTGGATCAATGGAAGTGTTTTAGGTACCAGGCAGCCAAAGGGCCGAGGCCTCACGCTCGACCACGCCGGCGCAGAGTTCCAGCCGCTCGGATAAGCTCTGTCACTCACCCGCCGCGCAGCCACCGGTAACGGGGAAATGTCGCCGCCTGGCGGACACGCCGTTGTAAATGAATGGGCTTTCGCACTTAGTGCAATTTTCGCCAACTCTCTGACTTAGAGCTATGGAAGTATGGAGCTATGGAGGCACCAGCCACCCAGGCTGGAGCTCTGGAGCTCTGGAGGTATGGAGCTCTGGTGCTATGGAAGTATGGAGCTCTGGTGCTATGGAAGTATGGAGCTATGGAGGTATGGAAGTATGGAGCTATGGAAGTATGGAGCTATGGAGCTCTGGAAGTATGGAGCTATGGAGCTCTGGAGGTATGGAGCTATGGAGCCCTGGAGCTATGGAGCCCTGGAGCTATGGAAGTATGGAGCTCTGGTGCTATGGAGCTATGGAGCTCTGGTGCTATGGAGCTATGGAGCTCTGGAGCTATGGAGCTCTGGAGGTATGGAGCTATGGAGCTCTGGAGGTATGGAGCTATGGAGCTATGGAAGTATGGAGCTCTGGTGCTATGGAGCTATGGAGCTCTGGTGCTATGGAGCTATGGAGCTCTGGTGCTATGGAGCTATGGAGCTATGGAGCTCTGGAAGTATGGAGCTCTGGTGCTATGGAGCTATGGAGCTCTGGTGCTATGGAGCTATGGAGCTCTGGTGCTATGGAGCTATGGAGCTCTGGTGCTATGGAGCTCTGGTGCTATGGAGCTATGGAGCTCTGGTGCTATGGAGCTATGGAGCTCTGGAGGTATGGAGCTCTGGAGGTATGGAGCTCTGGAGGTATGGAGCTTTGGAGCCCTGGAGCTCTGGAGGTATGGAGCTATGGTGCTATGGAGCTCTGAAGCCATGGAGCTCTGGTGCTATGGAGCTCTGGAGCTCTGGAGGTATGGAGCTCTGGAGGTATGGAGCTATGGAGCCCTGGAGCTCTGGAGGTATGGAGCTATGGTGCTATGGAGCTCTGAAGCCATGGAGCTCTGGTGCTATGGAGCTCTGGAGCTCTGGAGGTATGGAGCTCTGGAGGTATGGAGCTATGGAGCCCTGGAGCTCTGGAGGTATGGAGCTATGGTGCTATGGAGCTCTGAAGCCATGGAGCTCTGGTGCTATGGAGCTCTGGAGCTCTGGAGGTATGCAGCTCTGGAGGTATGGAGCTCTGGAGGTATGGAGCTATGGAGCCCTGGAGCTCTGGAGGTATGGAGCTATGGTGCTATGGAGCTCTGAAGCCATGGAGCTCTGGTGCTATGGAGCTCTGGAGGTATGGAGCTCTGGAGGTATGGAGCTCTGGAGGTATGGAGCTATGGAGCCCTGGAGCTCTGGAGGTATGGAGCTATGGTGCTATGGAGCTCTGAAGCCATGGAGCTCTGGTGCTATGGAGCTCTGGAGGTATGGAGCTCTGGAGGTATGGAGCTCTGGAGGTATGGAGCTATGGAGCCCTGGAGCTCTGGAGGTATGGAGCTATGGTGCTATGGAGCTCTGAAGCCATGGAGCTCTGGTGCTATGGAGCTCTGGAGGTATGGAGCTCTGGAGGTATGGAGCTCTGGAGGTATGGAGCTATGGAGCCCTGGAGCTCTGGAGGTATGGAGCTATGGTGCTATGGAGCTCTGAAGCCATGGAGCTCTGGTGCTATGGAGCTATGGAGCTCTGGTGCTATGGAGCTATGGAGGTATGGAGCCACCAGCCAGCACCCTCCGTGGCTGGATCAATGGAAGTGTTTTAGGTACCAGGCAGCCAAAGGGCCGAGGCCTCACGCTCGACCACGCCGGCGCAGAGTTCCAGCCGCTCGGATAAGCTCTGTCACTCACCCGCCGCGCAGCCACCGGTAACGGGGAAATGTCGCCGCCTTGTGGACACGCCGTTGTAAATGAATGGGCTTTCGCACTTAGTGCAATTTTCGCCAACTCTCTGACTTAGAGCTATGGAAGTATGGAGCTATGGAGCCACCAGCCACCCAGGCTGGAGCTCTGGAGCTCTGGAGGTATGGAGCTCTGGTGCTATGGAAGTATGGAGCTCTGGTGCTATGGAAGTATGGAGCTATGGAGGTATGGAAGTATGGAGCTATGGAAGTATGGAGCTATGGAGCTCTGGAAGTATGGAGCTATGGAGCTCTGGAGGTATGGAGCCCTGGAGCTATGGAGCCCTGGAGCTATGGAAGTATGGAGCTCTGGTGCTATGGAGCTATGGAGCTCTGGTGCTATGGAGCTATGGAGCTATGGAGCTCTGGAGCTATGGAGCTCTGGAGGTATGCAGCTATGGAGCTATGGAGCTCTGGAGGTATGGAGCTATGGAGCTATGGAAGTATGGAGCTCTGGTGCTATGGAGCTATGGAGCTCTGGTGCTATGGAGCTATGGAGCTCTGGTGCTATGGAGCTATGGAGCTATGGAGCTCTGGAAGTATGGAGCTCTGGTGCTATGGAGCTATGGAGCTCTGGTGCTATGGAGCTATGGAGCTCTGGTGCTATGGAGCTATGGAGCTCTGGTGCTATGGAGCTCTGGTGCTATGGAGCTCTGGTGCTATGGAGCTATGGAGCTCTGGTGCTATGGAGCTATGGAGCTCTGGAGGTATGGAGCTCTGGAGGTATGGAGCTCTGGAGGTATGGAGCTATGGAGCCCTGGAGCTCTGGAGGTATGGAGCTATGGTGCTATGGAGCTCTGAAGCCATGGAGCTCTGGTGCTATGGAGCTCTGGAGCTCTGGAGGTATGGAGCTCTGGAGGTATGGAGCTATGGAGCCCTGGAGCTCTGGAGGTATGGAGCTATGGAGCTCTGAAGCCATGGAGCTCTGGTGCTATGGAGCTCTGGAGCTCTGGAGGTATGGAGCTCTGGAGGTATGGAGCTCTGGAGGTATGGAGCTATGGAGCCCTGGAGCTCTGGAGGTATGGAGCTATGGTGCTATGGAGCTCTGAAGCCATGGAGCTCTGGTGCTATGGAGCTCTGGAGGTATGGAGCTCTGGAGGTATGGAGCTCTGGAGGTATGGAGCTATGGAGCCCTGGAGCTCTGGAGGTATGGAGCTATGGTGCTATGGAGCTCTGAAGCCATGGAGCTCTGGTGCTATGGAGCTCTGGAGGTATGGAGCTCTGGAGGTATGGAGCTCTGGAGGTATGGAGCTATGGAGCCCTGGAGCTCTGGAGGTATGGAGCTATGGTGCTATGGAGCTCTGAAGCCATGGAGCTCTGGTGCTATGGAGCTATGGAGCTCTGGTGCTATGGAGCTATGGAGGTATGGAGCCACCAGCCAGCACCCTCCGTGGCTGGATCAATGGAAGTGTTTTAGGTACCAGGCAGCCAAAGGGCCGAGGCCTCACGCTCGACCACGCCGGCGCAGAGTTCCAGCCGCTCGGATAAGCTCTGTCACTCACCCGCCGCGCAGCCACCGGTAACGGGGAAATGTCGCCGCCTGGCGGAAACGCCGTTGTAAATGAATGGGCTTTCGCACTTAGTGCAATTTTCGCCAACTCTCTGACTTAGAGCTATGGAAGTATGGAGCTATGGAGGCACCAGCCACCCAGGCTGGAGCTATGGAGCTCTGGAGGTATGGAGCTCAGGTGCTATGGAAGTATGGAGCTATGGAGCTATGGAAGTATGGAGCTATGGAGCTATGGAGCTCTGGAAGTATGGAGCTATGGAGCTCTGGAGGTATGGAGCTATGGAGCCCTGGAGCCCTGGAGCTATGGAGCTCTGGTGCTATGGAGGTATGGAGCTCTGGAGGTATGGAGCTCTGGAGGTATGGAGCTATGGAGCTATGGAGCCCTGGAGCTATGGAGCTATGGAGCCCTGGAGCTATGGAGCTATGGAGCCCTGGAGCTATGGAGCTATGGAGCTCTGGTGCTATGGAGCTATGGAGCTCTGGTGCTATGGAGCTATGGAGCTCTGGTGCTATGGAGCTATGGAGCTCTGGTGCTATGGAGCTATGGAGCTCTGGAAGTATGGAGCTATGGAGCTCTGGAGGTATGGAGCTATGGAGCCCTGGAGCTATGGAGCCCTGGAGCTATGGAAGTATGGAGCTCTGGTGCTATGGAGCTCTGGTGCTATGGAGCTATGGAGCTCTGGAGCTATGGAGCTCTGGAGGTATGGAGCTATGGAGCTATGGAGCTCTGGAGGTATGGAGCTATGGAGCTATGGAAGTATGGAGCTCTGGTGCTATGGAGCTATGGAGCTCTGGTGCTATGGAGCTATGGAGCTCTGGTGCTATGGAGCTATGGAGCTATGGAGCTCTGGAAGTATGGAGCTCTGGTGCTATGGAGCTATGGAGCTCTGGTGCTATGGAGCTATGGAGCTCTGGTGCTATGGAGCTATGGAGCTCTGGTGCTATGGAGCTCTGGTGCTATGGAGCTCTGGTGCTATGGAGCTATGGAGCTCTGGTGCTATGGAGCTATGGAGCTCTGGAGGTATGGAGCTCTGGAGGTATGGAGCTCTGGAGGTATGGAGCTTTGGAGCCCTGGAGCTCTGGAGGTATGGAGCTATGGTGCTATGGAGCTCTGAAGCCATGGAGCTCTGGTGCTATGGAGCTCTGGAGCTCTGGAGGTATGGAGCTCTGGAGGTATGGAGCTATGGAGCCCTGGAGCTCTGGAGGTATGGAGCTATGGTGCTATGGAGCTCTGAAGCCATGGAGCTCTGGTGCTATGGAGCTCTGGAGCTCTGGAGGTATGGAGCTATGGAGCCCTGGAGCTCTGGAGGTATGGAGCTATGGAAGTATGGAGCTATGGAGCTATGGAAGTATGGAGCTATGGAGCTATGGAGCTCTGGAAGTATGGAGCTATGGAGTTCTGGAGGTATGGAGCTATGGAGCCCTGGAGCCCTGGAGCTATGGAGCCCTGGAGCTATGGAGCTATGGAGCCCTGGAGCTATGGAGCTATGGAGCCCTGGAGCTATGGAGCTATGGAGCTCTGGTGCTATGGAGCTATGGAGCTCTGGTGCTATGGAGCTATGGAGCTCTGGTGCTATGGAGCTATGGAGCTCTGGTGCTATGGAGCTATGGAGCTCTGGAAGTATGGAGCTATGGAGCTCTGGAGGTATTGAGCTATGGAGCTCTGGAGGTATGGAGCTATGGAGCCCTGGAGCTATGGAGCCCTGGAGCTATGGAAGTATGGAGCTCTGGTGCTATGGAGCTATGGAGCTCTGGTGCTATGGAGCTATGGAGCTCTGGAGCTATGGAGCTCTGGAGGTATGGAGCTATGGAGCTCTGGAGGTATGGAGCTATGGAGCTATGGAAGTATGGAGCTCTGGTGCTATGGAGCTCTGGAGCTATGGAGCTCTGGAGGTATGGAGCTATGGAGCTCTGGAGGTATGGAGCTATGGAGCTATGGAAGTATGGAGCTCTGGTGCTATGGAGCTATGGAGCTCTGGTGCTATGGAGCTATGGAGCTCTGGTGCTATGGAGCTATGGAGCTATGGAGCTCTGGAAGTATGGAGCTCTGGTGCTATGGAGCTATGGAGCTCTGGTGCTATGGAGCTATGGAGCTCTGGTGCTATGGAGCTATGGAGCTCTGGTGCTATGGAGCTATGGTGCTATGGAGCTCTGGTGCTATGGAGCTATGGAGCTCTGGTGCTATGGAGCTATGGAGCTCTGGAGGTATGGAGCTCTGGAGGTATGGAGCTATGGAGCTATGGAAGTATGGAGCTCTGGTGCTATGGAGCTATGGAGCTCTGGTGCTATGGAGCTATGGAGCTCTGGTGCTATGGAGCTATGGAGCTATGGAGCTCTGGAAGTATGGAGCTCTGGTGCTATGGAGCTATGGAGCTCTGGTGCTATGGAGCTATGGAGCTCTGGTGCTATGGAGCTATGGAGCTCTGGTGCTATGGAGCTATGGTGCTATGGAGCTCTGGTGCTATGGAGCTATGGAGCTCTGGTGCTATGGAGCTATGGAGCTCTGGAGGTATGGAGCTCTGGAGGTATGGAGCTCTGGAGGTATGGAGCTTTGGAGCCCTGGAGCTCTGGAGGTATGGAGCTATGGTGCTATGGAGCTCTGAAGCCATGGAGCTCTGGTGCTATGGAGCTATGGAGCTCTGGTGCTATGGAGCTATGGAGGTATGGAGCTATGGAGCCCTGGAGCTCTGGAGGTATGGAGCTATGGTGCTATGGAGCTCTGAAGCCATGGAGCTCTGGTGCTATGGAGCTCTGGAGCTCTGGAGGTATGGAGCTCTGGAGGTATGGAGCTATGGAGCCCTGGAGCTCTGGAGGTATGGAGCTATGGTGCTATGGAGCTCTGAAGCCATGGAGCTCTGGTGCTATGGAGCTCTGGAGCTCTGGAGGTATGGAGCTCTGGAGGTATGGAGCTCTGGAGGTATGGAGCTATGGAGCCCTGGAGCTCTGGAGGTATGGAGCTATGGTGCTATGGAGCTCTGAAGCCATGGAGCTCTGGTGCTATGGAGCTCTGGAGGTATGGAGCTCTGGAGGTATGGAGCTCTGGAGGTATGGAGCTATGGAGCCCTGGAGCTCTGGAGGTATGGAGCTATGGTGCTATGGAGCTCTGAAGCCATGGAGCTCTGGTGCTATGGAGCTATGGAGCTATGGAGCTCTGGTGCTATGGAGCTATGGAGGTATGGAGCCACCAGCCAGCACCCTCCGTGGCTGGATCAATGGAAGTGTTTTAGGTACCAGGCAGCCAAAGGGCCGAGGCCTCACGCTCGACCACGCCGGTGCAGAGTTCCAGCCGCTCGGATAAGCTCTGTCACTCACCCGCCGCGCAGCCACCGGTAACGGGGAAATGTCGCCGCCTTGTGGACACGCCGTTGTAAATGAATGGGCTTTCGCACTTAGTGCAATTTTCGCCAACTCTCTGACTTAGAGCTATGGAAGTATGGAGCTATGGAGCCACCAGCCACCCAGGCTGGAGCTCTGGAGCTCTGGAGGTATGGAGCTCTGGTGCTATGGAAGTATGGAGCTCTGGTGCTATGGAAGTATGGAGCTATGGAGGTATGGAAGTATGGAGCTATGGAAGTATGGAGCTATGGAGCTCTGGAAGTATGGAGCTATGGAGCTCTGGAGGTATGGAGCCCTGGAGCTATGGAGCCCTGGAGCTATGGAAGTATGGAGCTCTGGTGCTATGGAGCTATGGAGCTCTGGTGCTATGGAGCTCTGGTGCTATGGAGCTCTGGTGCTATGGAGCTATGGAGCTCTGGTGCTATGGAGCTATGGAGCTCTGGAGGTATGGAGCTCTGGAGGTATGGAGCTCTGGAGGTATGGAGCTATGGAGCCCTGGAGCTCTGGAGGTATGGAGCTATGGTGCTATGGAGCTCTGAAGCCATGGAGCTCTGGTGCTATGGAGCTCTGGAGCTCTGGAGGTATGGAGCTCTGGAGGTATGGAGCTATGGAGCCCTGGAGCTCTGGAGGTATGGAGCTATGGAGCTCTGAAGCCATGGAGCTCTGGTGCTATGGAGCTCTGGAGCTCTGGAGGTATGGAGCTCTGGAGGTATGGAGCTCTGGAGGTATGGAGCTATGGAGCCCTGGAGCTCTGGAGGTATGGAGCTATGGTGCTATGGAGCTCTGAAGCCATGGAGCTCTGGTGCTATGGAGCTCTGGAGGTATGGAGCTCTGGAGGTATGGAGCTCTGGAGGTATGGAGCTATGGAGCCCTGGAGCTCTGGAGGTATGGAGCTATGGTGCTATGGAGCTCTGAAGCCATGGAGCTCTGGTGCTATGGAGCTCCGGAGGTATGGAGCTCTGGAGGTATGGAGCTCTGGAGGTATGGAGCTATGGAGCCCTGGAGCTCTGGAGGTATGGAGCTATGGTGCTATGGAGCTCTGAAGCCATGGAGCTCTGGTGCTATGGAGCTATGGAGCTCTGGTGCTATGGAGCTATGGAGGTATGGAGCCACCAGCCAGCACCCTCCGTGGCTGGATCAATGGAAGTGTTTTAGGTACCAGGCAGCCAAAGGGCCGAGGCCTCACGCTCGACCACGCCGGCGCAGAGTTCCAGCCGCTCGGATAAGCTCTGTCACTCACCCGCCGCGCAGCCACCGGTAACGGGGAAATGTCGCCGCCTGGCGGACACGCCGTTGTAAATGAATGGGCTTTCGCACTTAGTGCAATTTTCGCCAACTCTCTGACTTAGAGCTATGGAAGTATGGAGCTATGGAGGCACCAGCCACCCAGGCTGGAGCTATGGAGCTCTGGAGGTATGGAGCTCAGGTGCTATGGAAGTATGGAGCTATGGAGCTATGGAAGTATGGAGCTATGGAGCTATGGAGCTCTGGAAGTATGGAGCTATGGAGCTCTGGAGGTATGGAGCTATGGAGCCCTGGAGCCCTGGAGCTATGGAGCTCTGGTGCTATGGAGGTATGGAGCTCTGGAGGTATGGAGCTCTGGAGGTATGGAGCTATGGAGCTATGGAGCCCTGGAGCTATGGAGCTATGGAGCCCTGGAGCTATGGAGCTATGGAGCCCTGGAGCTATGGAGCTATGGAGCTCTGGTGCTATGGAGCTATGGAGCTCTGGTGCTATGGAGCTATGGAGCTCTGGTGCTATGGAGCTATGGAGCTCTGGTGCTATGGAGCTATGGAGCTCTGGAAGTATGGAGCTATGGAGCTCTGGAGGTATGGAGCTATGGAGCCCTGGAGCTATGGAGCCCTGGAGCTATGGAAGTATGGAGCTCTGGTGCTATGGAGCTCTGGTGCTATGGAGCTATGGAGCTCTGGAGCTATGGAGCTCTGGAGGTATGGAGCTATGGAGCTATGGAGCTCTGGAGGTATGGAGCTATGGAGCTATGGAAGTATGGAGCTCTGGTGCTATGGAGCTATGGAGCTCTGGTGCTATGGAGCTATGGAGCTCTGGTGCTATGGAGCTATGGAGCTATGGAGCTCTGGAAGTATGGAGCTCTGGTGCTATGGAGCTATGGAGCTCTGGTGCTATGGAGCTATGGAGCTCTGGTGCTATGGAGCTATGGAGCTCTGGTGCTATGGAGCTCTGGTGCTATGGAGCTCTGGTGCTATGGAGCTATGGAGCTCTGGTGCTATGGAGCTATGGAGCTCTGGAGGTATGGAGCTCTGGAGGTATGGAGCTCTGGAGGTATGGAGCTTTGGAGCCCTGGAGCTCTGGAGGTATGGAGCTATGGTGCTATGGAGCTCTGAAGCCATGGAGCTCTGGTGCTATGGAGCTCTGGAGCTCTGGAGGTATGGAGCTCTGGAGGTATGGAGCTATGGAGCCCTGGAGCTCTGGAGGTATGGAGCTATGGTGCTATGGAGCTCTGAAGCCATGGAGCTCTGGTGCTATGGAGCTCTGGAGCTCTGGAGGTATGGAGCTCTGGAGGTATGGAGCTATGGAGCCCTGGAGCTCTGGAGGTATGGAGCTATGGAAGTATGGAGCTATGGAGCTATGGAAGTATGGAGCTATGGAGCTATGGAGCTCTGGAAGTATGGAGCTATGGAGCTCTGGAGGTATGGAGCTATGGAGCCCTGGAGCCCTGGAGCTATGGAGCCCTGGAGCTATGGAGCTATGGAGCCCTGGAGCTATGGAGCTATGGAGCCCTGGAGCTATGGAGCTATGGAGCTCTGGTGCTATGGAGCTATGGAGCTCTGGTGCTATGGAGCTATGGAGCTCTGGTGCTATGGAGCTATGGAGCTCTGGTGCTATGGAGCTATGGAGCTCTGGAAGTATGGAGCTATGGAGCTCTGGAGGTATGGAGCTATGGAGCTCTGGAGGTATGGAGCTATGGAGCCCTGGAGCTATGGAGCCCTGGAGCTATGGAAGTATGGAGCTCTGGTGCTATGGAGCTATGGAGCTCTGGTGCTATGGAGCTATGGAGCTCTGGAGCTATGGAGCTCTGGAGGTATGGAGCTATGGAGCTCTGGAGGTATGGAGCTATGGAGCTATGGAAGTATGGAGCTCTGGTGCTATGGAGCTCTGGAGCTATGGAGCTCTGGAGGTATGGAGCTATGGAGCTCTGGAGGTATGGAGCTATGGAGCTATGGAAGTATGGAGCTCTGGTGCTATGGAGCTATGGAGCTCTGGTGCTATGGAGCTATGGAGCTCTGGTGCTATGGAGCTATGGAGCTATGGAGCTCTGGAAGTATGGAGCTCTGGTGCTATGGAGCTATGGAGCTCTGGTGCTATGGAGCTATGGAGCTCTGGTGCTATGGAGCTATGGAGCTCTGGTGCTATGGAGCTATGGTGCTATGGAGCTCTGGTGCTATGGAGCTATGGAGCTCTGGTGCTATGGAGCTATGGAGCTCTGGAGGTATGGAGCTCTGGAGGTATGGAGCTCTGGAGGTATGGAGCTTTGGAGCCCTGGAGCTCTGGAGGTATGGAGCTATGGTGCTATGGAGCTCTGAAGCCATGGAGCTCTGGTGCTATGGAGCTATGGAGCTCTGGTGCTATGGAGCTATGGAGGTATGGAGCTATGGAGCCCTGGAGCTCTGGAGGTATGGAGCTATGGTGCTATGGAGCTCTGAAGCCATGGAGCTCTGGTGCTATGGAGCTCTGGAGCTCTGGAGGTATGGAGCTCTGGAGGTATGGAGCTATGGAGCCCTGGAGCTCTGGAGGTATGGAGCTATGGTGCTATGGAGCTCTGAAGCCATGGAGCTCTGGTGCTATGGAGCTCTGGAGCTCTGGAGGTATGGAGCTCTGGAGGTATGGAGCTCTGGAGGTATGGAGCTATGGAGCCCTGGAGCTCTGGAGGTATGGAGCTATGGTGCTATGGAGCTCTGAAGCCATGGAGCTCTGGTGCTATGGAGCTCTGGAGGTATGGAGCTCTGGAGGTATGGAGCTCTGGAGGTATGGAGCTATGGAGCCCTGGAGCTCTGGAGGTATGGAGCTATGGTGCTATGGAGCTCTGAAGCCATGGAGCTCTGGTGCTATGGAGCTATGGAGCTCTGGTGCTATGGAGCTATGGAGGTATGGAGCCACCAGCCAGCACCCTCCGTGGCTGGATCAATGGAAGTGTTTTAGGTACCAGGCAGCCAAAGGGCCGAGGCCTCACGCTCGACCACGCCGGCGCAGAGTTCCAGCCGCTCGGATAAGCTCTGTCACTCACCCGCCGCGCAGCCACCGGTAACGGGGAAATGTCGCCGCCTTGTGGACACGCCGTTGTAAATGAATGGGCTTTCGCACTTAGTGCAATTTTCGCCAACTCTCTGACTTAGAGCTATGGAAGTATGGAGCTATGGAGCCACCAGCCACCCAGGCTGGAGCTCTGGAGCTCTGGAGGTATGGAGCTCTGGTGCTATGGAAGTATGGAGCTCTGGTGCTATGGAAGTATGGAGCTATGGAGGTATGGAAGTATGGAGCTATGGAAGTATGGAGCTATGGAGCTCTGGAAGTATGGAGCTATGGAGCTCTGGAGGTATGGAGCCCTGGAGCTATGGAGCCCTGGAGCTATGGAAGTATGGAGCTCTGGTGCTATGGAGCTATGGAGCTCTGGTGCTATGGAGCTATGGAGCTATGGAGCTCTGGAGCTATGGAGCTCTGGAGGTATGGAGCTATGGAGCTATGGAGCTCTGGAGGTATGGAGCTATGGAGCTATGGAAGTATGGAGCTCTGGTGCTATGGAGCTATGGAGCTCTGGTGCTATGGAGCTATGGAGCTCTGGTGCTATGGAGCTATGGAGCTATGGAGCTCTGGAAGTATGGAGCTCTGGAGGTATGGAGCTATGGAGCCCTGGAGCTCTGGAGGTATGGAGCTATGGTGCTATGGAGCTCTGAAGCCATGGAGCTCTGGTGCTATGGAGCTCTGGAGGTATGGAGCTCTGGAGGTATGGAGCTCTGGAGGTATGGAGCTATGGAGCCCTGGAGCTCTGGAGGTATGGAGCTATGGTGCTATGGAGCTCTGAAGCCATGGAGCTCTGGTGCTATGGAGCTATGGAGCTCTGGTGCTATGGAGCTATGGAGGTATGGAGCCACCAGCCAGCACCCTCCGTGGCTGGATCAATGGAAGTGTTTTAGGTACCAGGCAGCCAAAGGGCCGAGGCCTCACGCTCGACCACGCCGGCGCAGAGTTCCAGCCGCTCGGATAAGCTCTGTCACTCACCCGCCGCGCAGCCACCGGTAACGGGGAAATGTCGCCGCCTTGTGGACACGCCGTTGTAAATGAATGGGCTTTCGCACTTAGTGCAATTTTCGCCAACTCTCTGACTGGAGCTATGGAAGTATGGAGCTATGGAGCCACCAGCCACCCAGGCTGGAGCTATGGAGCTCTGGAGGTATGGAGCTCTGGTGCTATGGAAGTATGGAGCTATGGAGCTATGGAAGTATGGAGCTATGGAGCTATGGAGCTCTGGAAGTATGGAGCTATGGAGCTCTGGAGGTATGGAGCTATGGAGCCCTGGAGCCCTGGAGCTATGGAGCCCTGGAGCTATGGAGCTATGGAGCCCTGGAGCTATGGAGCTATGGAGCCCTGGAGCTATGGAGCTATGGAGCTCTGGTGCTATGGAGCTATGGAGCTCTGGTGCTATGGAGCTATGGAGCTCTGGTGCTATGGAGCTATGGAGCTCTGGTGCTATGGAGCTATGGAGCTCTGGAAGTATGGAGCTATGGAGCTCTGGAGGTATGGAGCTATGGAGCTCTGGAGGTATGGAGCTATGGAGCCCTGGAGCTATGGAGCCCTGGAGCTATGGAAGTATGGAGCTCTGGTGCTATGGAGCTATGGAGCTCTGGTGCTATGGAGCTATGGAGCTCTGGAGCTATGGAGCTCTGGAGGTATGGAGCTATGGAGCTCTGGAGGTATGGAGCTATGGAGCTATGGAAGTATGGAGCTCTGGTGCTTTGGAGCCCTGGAGCTCTGGAGGTATGGAGCTATGGTGCTATGGAGCTCTGAAGCCATGGAGCTCTGGTGCTATGGAGCTATGGAGCTCTGGTGCTATGGAGCTATGGAGGTATGGAGCCACCAGCCAGCACCCTCCGTGGCTGGATCAATGGAAGTGTTTTAGGTACCAGGCAGCCAAAGGGCCGAGGCCTCACGCTCGACCACGCCGGCGCAGAGTTCCAGCCGCTCGGATAAGCTCTGTCACTCACCCGACGCGCAGCCACCGGTAACGGGGAAATGTCGCCGCCTTGTGGACACGCCGTTGTAAATGAATGGGCTTTCGCACTTAGTGCAATTTTCGCCAACTCTCTGACTTAGAGCTATGGAAGTATGGAGCTATGGAGCCACCAGCCACCCAGGCTGGAGCTCTGGAGCTCTGGAGGTATGGAGCTCTGGTGCTATGGAAGTATGGAGCTCTGGTGCTATGGAAGTATGGAGCTATGGAGGTATGGAAGTATGGAGCTATCGAAGTATGGAGCTATGGAGCTCTGGAAGTATGGAGCTATGGAGCTCTGGAGGTATGGAGCCCTGGAGCTATGGAGCCCTGGAGCTATGGAAGTATGGAGCTCTGGTGCTATGGAGCTATGGAGCTCTGGTGCTATGGAGCTATGGAGCTATGGAGCTCTGGAGCTATGGAGCTCTGGAGGTATGGAGCTATGGAGCTATGGAGCTCTGGAGGTATGGAGCTATAGAGCTATGGAAGTATGGAGCTCTGGTGCTATGGAGCTATGGAGCTCTGGTGCTATGGAGCTATGGAGCTCTGGTGCTATGGAGCTATGGAGCTATGGAGCTCTGGAAGTATGGAGCTCTGGTGCTATGGAGCTATGGAGCTCTGGTGCTATGGAGCTATGGAGCTCTGGTGCTATGGAGCTCTGGTGCTATGGAGCTCTGGTGCTATGGAGCTATGGAGCTCTGGTGCTATGGAGCTATGGAGCTCTGGAGGTATGGAGCTCTGGAGGTATGGAGCTCTGGAGGTATGGAGCTATGGAGCCCTGGAGCTCTGGAGGTATGGAGCTATGGTGCTATGGAGCTCTGAAGCCATGGAGCTCTGGTGCTATGGAGCTCTGGAGCTCTGGAGGTATGGAGCTCTGGAGGTATGGAGCTATGGAGCCCTGGAGCTCTGGAGGTATGGAGCTATGGAGCTCTGAAGCCATGGAGCTCTGGTGCTATGGAGCTCTGGAGCTCTGGAGGTATGGAGCTCTGGAGGTATGGAGCTCTGGAGGTATGGAGCTATGGAGCCCTGGAGCTCTGGAGGTATGGAGCTATGGTGCTATGGAGCTCTGAAGCCATGGAGCTCTGGTGCTATGGAGCTCTGGAGGTATGGAGCTCTGGAGGTATGGAGCTCTGGAGGTATGGAGCTATGGAGCCCTGGAGCTCTGGAGGTATGGAGCTATGGTGCTATGGAGCTCTGAAGCCATGGAGCTCTGGTGCTATGGAGCTCTGGAGGTATGGAGCTCTGGAGGTATGGAGCTCTGGAGGTATGGAGCTATGGAGCCCTGGAGCTCTGGAGGTATGGAGCTATGGTGCTATGGAGCTCTGAAGCCATGGAGCTCTGGTGCTATGGAGCTATGGAGCTCTGGTGCTATGGAGCTATGGAGGTATGGAGCCACCAGCCAGCACCCTCCGTGGCTGGATCAATGGAAGTGTTTTAGGTACCAGGCAGCCAAAGGGCCGAGGCCTCACGCTCGACCACGCCGGCGCAGAGTTCCAGCCGCTCGGATAAGCTCTGTCACTCACCCGCCGCGCAGCCACCGGTAACGGGGAAATGTCGCCGCCTGGCGGACACGCCGTTGTAAATGAATGGGCTTTCGCACTTAGTGCAATTTTCGCCAACTCTCTGACTTAGAGCTATGGAAGTATGGAGCTATGGAGCCACCAGCCACCCAGGCTGGAGCTATGGAGCTCTGGAGGTATGGAGCTCAGGTGCTATGGAAGTATGGAGCTATGGAGCTATGGAAGTATGGAGCTATGGAGCTATGGAGCTCTGGAAGTATGGAGCTATGGAGCTCTGGAGGTATGGAGCTATGGAGCCCTGGAGCCCTGGAGCTATGGAGCTCTGGTGCTATGGAGGTATGGAGCTCTGGAGGTATGGAGCTCTGGAGGTATGGAGCTATGGAGCTATGGAGCCCTGGAGCTATGGAGCTATGGAGCCCTGGAGCTATGGAGCTATGGAGCCCTGGAGCTATGGAGCTATGGAGCTCTGGTGCTATGGAGCTATGGAGCTCTGGTGCTATGGAGCTATGGAGCTCTGGTGCTCTGGTGCTATGGAGCTATGGAGCTCTGGAAGTATGGAGCTATGGAGCTCTGGAGGTATGGAGCTATGGAGCCCTGGAGCTATGGAGCCCTGGAGCTATGGAAGTATGGAGCTCTGGTGCTATGGAGCTATGGAGCTCTGGTGCTATGGAGCTATGGAGCTCTGGAGCTATGGAGCTCTGGAGGTATGGAGCTATGGAGCTATGGAGCTCTGGAGGTATGGAGCTATGGAGCTATGGAAGTATGGAGCTCTGGTGCTATGGAGCTATGGAGCTCTGGTGCTATGGAGCTATGGAGCTCTGGTGCTATGGAGCTATGGAGCTATGGAGCTCTGGAAGTATGGAGCTCTGGTGCTATGGAGCTATGGAGCTCTGGTGCTATGGAGCTATGGAGCTCTGGTGCTATGGAGCTCTGGTGCTATGGAGCTCTGGTGCTATGGAGCTCTGGAGGTATGGAGCTCTGGAGGTATGGAGCTCTGGAGGTATGGAGCTATGGAGCCCTGGAGCTCTGGAGGTATGGAGCTATGGTGCTATGGAGCTCTGAAGCCATGGAGCTCTGGTGCTATGGAGCTATGGAGCTCTGGTGCTATGGAGCTATGGAGGTATGGAGCCACCAGCCAGCACCCTCCGTGGCTGGATCAATGGAAGTGTTTTAGGTACCAGGCAGCCAAAGGGCCGAGGCCTCACGCTCCACCACGCCGGCGCAGAGTTCCAGCAGCTCGGATAAGCTCTGTCACTCACCCGCCGCGCAGCCACCGGTAACGGGGAAATGTCGCCGCCTTGTGGAAACGCCGTTGTAAATGAATGGGCTTTCGCACTTAGTGCAATTTTCGCCAACTCTCTGACTTAGAGCTATGGAAGTATGGAGCTATGGAGCCACCAGCCACCCAGGCTGGAGCTCTGGAGCTCTGGAGGTATGGAGCTCTGGTGCTATGGAAGTATGGAGCTCTGGTGCTATGGAAGTATGGAGCTATGGAGGTATGGAAGTATGGAGCTATGGAAGTATGGAGCTATGGAGCTCTGGAAGTATGGAGCTATGGAGCTCTGGAGGTATGGAGCCCTGGAGCTATGGAGCCCTGGAGCTATGGAAGTATGGAGCTCTGGTGCTATGGAGCTATGGAGCTCTGGTGCTATGGAGCTATGGAGCTATGGAGCTCTGGAGCTATGGAGCTCTGGAGGTATGCAGCTATGGAGCTATGGAGCTCTGGAGGTATGGAGCTATGGAGCTATGGAAGTATGGAGCTCTGGTGCTATGGAGCTATGGAGCTCTGGTGCTATGGAGCTATGGAGCTCTGGTGCTATGGAGCTATGGAGCTATGGAGCTCTGGAAGTATGGAGCTCTGGTGCTATGGAGCTATGGAGCTCTGGTGCTATGGAGCTATGGAGCTCTGGTGCTATGGAGCTATGGAGCTCTGGTGCTATGGAGCTCTGGTGCTATGGAGCTCTGGTGCTATGGAGCTATGGAGCTCTGGTGCTATGGAGCTATGGAGCTCTGGAGGTATGGAGCTCTGGAGGTATGGAGCTCTGGAGGTATGGAGCTATGGAGCCCTGGAGCTCTGGAGGTATGGAGCTATGGTGCTATGGAGCTCTGAAGCCATGGAGCTCTGGTGCTATGGAGCTCTGGAGCTCTGGAGGTATGGAGCTCTGGAGGTATGGAGCTATGGAGCCCTGGAGCTCTGGAGGTATGGAGCTATGGAGCTCTGAAGCCATGGAGCTCTGGTGCTATGGAGCTCTGGAGCTCTGGAGCTCTGGAGGTATGGAGCTCTGGAGGTATGGAGCTCTGGAGGTATGGAGCTATGGAGCCCTGGAGCTCTGGAGGTATGGAGCTATGGTGCTATGGAGCTCTGAAGCCATGGAGCTCTGGTGCTATGGAGCTCTGGAGGTATGGAGCTCTGGAGGTATGGAGCTCTGGAGGTATGGAGCTATGGAGCCCTGGAGCTCTGGAGGTATGGAGGTATGGTGCTATGGAGCTCTGAAGCCATGGAGCTCTGGTGCTATGGAGCTCTGGAGGTATGGAGCTCTGGAGGTATGGAGCTCTGGAGGTATGGAGCTATGGAGCCCTGGAGCTCTGGAGGTATGGAGCTATGGTGCTATGGAGCTCTGAAGCCATGGAGCTCTGGTGCTATGGAGCTATGGAGCTCTGGTGCTATGGAGCTATGGAGGTATGGAGCCACCAGCCAGCACCCTCCGTGGCTGGATCAATGGAAGTGTTTTAGGTACCAGGCAGCCAAAGGGCCGAGGCCTCACGCTCGACCACGCCGGCGCAGAGTTCCAGCCGCTCGGATAAGCTCTGTCACTCACCCGCCGCGCAGCCACCGGTAACGGGGAAATGTCGCCGCCTGGCGGACACGCCGTTGTAAATGAATGGGCTTTCGCACTTAGTGCAATTTTCGCCAACTCTCTGACTTAGAGCTATGGAAGTATGGAGCTATGGAGCCACCAGCCACCCAGGCTGGAGCTATGGAGCTCTGGAGGTATGGAGCTCAGGTGCTATGGAAGTATGGAGCTATGGAGCTATGGAAGTATGGAGCTATGGAGCTATGGAGCTCTGGAAGTATGGAGCTATGGAGCTCTGGAGGTATGGAGCTATGGAGCCCTGGAGCCCTGGAGCTATGGAGCTCTGGTGCTATGGAGGTATGGAGCTCTGGAGGTATGGAGCTCTGGAGGTATGGAGCTATGGAGCTATGGAGCCCTGGAGCTATGGAGCTATGGAGCCCTGGAGCTATGGAGCTATGGAGCTCTGGTGCTATGGAGCTATGGAGCTCTGGTGCTATGGAGCTATGGAGCTCTGGTGCTATGGAGCTATGGAGCTCTGGAGCTCTGGTGCTATGGAGCTATGGAGCTCTGGAAGTATGGAGCTATGGAGCTCTGGAGGTATGGAGCTATGGAGCCCTGGAGCTATGGAGCCCTGGAGCTATGGAAGTATGGAGCTCTGGTGCTATGGAGCTATGGAGCTCTGGTGCTATGGAGCTATGGAGCTCTGGAGCTATGGAGCTCTGGAGGTATGGAGCTATGGAGCTATGGAGCTCTGGAGGTATGGAGCTATGGAGCTATGGAAGTATGGAGCTCTGGTGCTATGGAGCTATGGAGCTCTGGTGCTATGGAGCTATGGAGCTCTGGTGCTATGGAGCTATGGAGCTATGGAGCTCTGGAAGTATGGAGCTCTGGTGCTATGGAGCTATGGAGCTCTGGTGCTATGGAGCTATGGAGCTCTGGTGCTATGGAGCTATGGAGCTCTGGTGCTATGGAGCTCTGGTGCTATGGAGCTCTGGTGCTATGGAGCTATGGAGCTCTGGTGCTATGGAGCTATGGAGCTCTGGAGGTATGGAGCTCTGGAGGTATGGAGCTCTGGAGGTATGGAGCTTTGGAGCCCTGGAGCTCTGGAGGTATGGAGCTATGGTGCTATGGAGCTCTGAAGCCATGGAACTCTGGTGCTATGGAGCTCTGGAGGTATGGAGCTCTGGAGGTATGGAGCTTTGGAGCCCTGGAGCTCTGGAGGTATGGAGCTATGGTGCTATGGAGCTCTGAAGCCATGGAGCTCTGGTGCTATGGAGCTCTGGAGGTATGGAGCTCTGGAGGTATGGAGCTATGGAGCCCTGGAGCTCTGGAGGTATGGAGCTATGGTGCTATGGAGCTCTGAAGCCATGGAGCTCTGGTGCTATGGAGCTCTGGAGCTCTGGAGGTATGGAGCTCTGGAGGTATGGAGCTCTGGTGCTATGGAGCTATGGAGCTCTGGTGCTATGGAGCTATGGAGCTATGGAGCTCTGGAAGTATGGAGCTCTGGTGCTATGGAGCTATGGAGCTCTGGTGCTATGGAGCTATGGAGCTCTGGTGCTATGGAGCTATGGAGCTCTGGTGCTATGGTGCTATGGAGCTCTGAAGCCATGGAGCTCTGGTGCTATGGAGCTCTGGAGCTCTGGAGGTATGGAGCTCTGGAGGTATGGAGCTCTGGAGGTATGGAGCTATGGAGCCCTGGAGCTCTGGAGGTATGGAGCTATGGTGCTATGGAGCTCTGAAGCCATGGAGCTCTGGTGCTATGGAGCTCTGGAGGTATGGAGCTCTGGAGGTATGGAGCTCTGGAGGTATGGAGCTATGGAGCCCTGGAGCTCTGGAGGTATGGAGCTATGGTGCTATGGAGCTCTGAAGCCATGGAGCTCTGGTGCTATGGAGCTATGGAGCTCTGGTGCTATGGAGCTATGGAGGTATGGAGCCACCAGCCAGCACCCTCCGTGGCTGGATCAATGGAAGTGTTTTAGGTACCAGGCAGCCAAAGGGCCGAGGCCTCACGCTCGACCACGCCGGCGCAGAGTTCCAGCCGCTCGGATAAGCTCTGTCACTCACCCGCCGCGCAGCCACCGGTAACGGGGAAATGTCGCCGCCTTGTTGACACGCCGTTGTAAATGAATGGGCTTTCGCACTTAGTGCAATTTTCGCCAACTCTCTGACTTAGAGCTATGGAAGTATGGAGCTATGGAGCCACCAGCCACCCAGGCTGGAGCTCTGGAGCTCTGGAGGTATGGAGCTCTGGTGCTATGGAAGTATGGAGCTCTGGTGCTATGGAAGTATGGAGCTATGGAGGTATGGAAGTATGGAGCTATGGAAGTATGGAGCTATGGAGCTCTGGAAGTATGGAGCTATGGAGCTCTGGAGGTATGGAGCCCTGGAGCTATGGAGCCCTGGAGCTATGGAAGTATGGAGCTCTGGTGCTATGGAGCTATGGAGCTCTGGTGCTATGGAGCTATGGAGCTATGGAGCTCTGGAGCTATGGAGCTCTGGAGGTATGGAGCTATGGAGCTATGGAGCTCTGGAGGTATGGAGCTATGGAGCTATGGAAGTATGGAGCTCTGGTGCTATGGAGCTATGGAGCTCTGGTGCTATGGAGCTATGGAGCTCTGGTGCTATGGAGCTATGGAGCTCTGGAAGTATGGAGCTCTGGTGCTATGGAGCTATGGAGCTCTGGTGCTATGGAGCTATGGAGCTCTGGTGCTATGGAGCTCTGGTGCTATGGAGCTCTGGTGCTATGGAGCTATGGAGCTCTGGTGCTATGGAGCTCTAGAGGTATGGAGCTCTGGAGGTATGGTGCTCTGGAGGTATGGAGCTATGGAGCCCTGGAGCTCTGGAGGTATGGAGCTATGGTGCTATGGAGCTCTGAAGCCATGGAGCTCTGGTGCTATGGAGCTATGGAGCTCTGGTGCTATGGAGCTATGGAGCTATGGAGCTCTGGAAGTATGGAGCTCTGGTGCTATGGAGCTATGGAGCTCTGGTGCTATGGAGCTATGGAGCTCTGGTGCTATGGAGCTATGGAGCTCTGGAGGTATGGAGCTATGGTGCTATGGAGCTCTGAAGCCATGGAGCTCTGGTGCTATGGAGCTCTGGAGGTATGGAGCTCTGGAGGTATGGAGCTCTGGAGGTATGGAGCTATGGAGCCGTGGAGCTCTGGAGGTATGGAGCTATGGTGCTATGGAGCTCTGAAGCCATGGAGCTCTGGTGCTATGGAGCTCTGGAGGTATGGAGCTCTGGAGGTATGGAGCTCTGGAGGTATGGAGCTATGGAGCCCTGGAGCTCTGGAGGTATGGAGCTATGGTGCTATGGAGCTCTGAAGCCATGGAGCTCTGGTGCTATGGAGCTATGGAGCTCTGGTGCTATGGAGCTATGGAGGTATGGAGCCACCAGCCAGCACCCTCCGTGGCTGGATCAATGGAAGTGTTTTAGGTACCAGGCAGCCAAAGGGCCGAGGCCTCACGCTCGACCACGCCGGCGCAGAGTTCCAGCCGCTCGGATAAGCTCTGTCACTCACCCGCCGCGCAGCCACCGGTAACGGGGAAATGTCGCCGCCTTGTGGACACGCTGTTGTAAATGAATGGGCTTTCGCACTTAGTGCAATTTTCGCCAACTCTCTGACTGGAGCTATGGAAGTATGGAGCTATGGAGCCACCAGCCACCCAGGCTGGAGCTATGGAGCTCTGGAGGTATGGAGCTCTGGTGCTATGGAAGTATGGAGCTATGGAGCTATGGAAGTATGGAGCTATGGAGCTATGGAGCTCTGGAAGTATGGAGCTATGGAGCTCTGGAGGTATGGAGCTATGGAGCCCTGGAGCCCTGGAGCTATGGAGCCCTGGAGCTATGGAGCTATGGAGCCCTGGAGCTATGGAGCTATGGAGCCCTGGAGCTATGGAGCTATGGAGCTCTGGTGCTATGGAGCTATGGAGCTCTGGTGCTATGGAGCTATGGAGCTCTGGTGCTATGGAGCTATGGAGCTCTGGTGCTATGGAGCTATGGAGCTCTGGAAGTATGGAGCTATGGAGCTCTGGAGGTATGGAGCTATGGAGCTCTGGAGGTATGGAGCTATGGAGCCCTGGAGCTATGGAGCCCTGGAGCTATGGAAGTATGGAGCTCTGGTGCTATGGAGCTATGGAGCTCTGGTGCTATGGAGCTATGGAGCTCTGGAGCTATGGAGCTCTGGAGGTATGGAGCTATGGAGCTCTGGAGGTATGGAGCTATGGAGCTATGGAAGTATGGAGCTCTGGTGCTTTGGAGCCCTGGAGCTCTGGAGGTATGGAGCTATGGTGCTATGGAGCTCTGAAGCCATGGAGCTCTGGTGCTATGGAGCTATGGAGCTCTGGTGCTATGGAGCTATGGAGGTATGGAGCCACCAGCCAGCACCCTCCGTGGCTGGATCAATGGAAGTGTTTTAGGTACCAGGCAGCCAAAGGGCCGAGGCCTCACGCTCGACCACGCCGGCGCAGAGTTCCAGCCGCTCGGATAAGCTCTGTCACTCACCCGCCGCGCAGCCACCGGTAACGGGGAAATGTCGCCGCCTTGTGGACACGCCGTTGTAAATGAATGGGCTTTCGCACTTAGTGCAATTTTCGCCAACTCTCTGACTTAGAGCTATGGAAGTATGGAGCTATGGAGCCACCAGCCACCCAGGCTGGAGCTCTGGAGCTCTGGAGGTATGGAGCTCTGGTGCTATGGAAGTATGGAGCTCTGGTGCTATGGAAGTATGGAGCTATGGAGGTATGGAAGTATGGAGCTATGGAAGTATGGAGCTATGGAGCTCTGGAAGTATGGAGCTATGGAGCTCTGGAGGTATGGAGCCCTGGAGCTATGGAGCCCTGGAGCTATGGAAGTATGGAGCTCTGGTGCTATGGAGCTATGGAGCTCTGGTGCTATGGAGCTATGGAGCTATGGAGCTCTGGAGCTATGGAGCTCTGGAGGTATGGAGCTATGGAGCTATGGAGCTCTGGAGGTATGGAGCTATGGAGCTATGGAAGTATGGAGCTCTGGTGCTATGGAGCTATGGAGCTCTGGTGCTATGGAGCTATGGAGCTCTGGTGCTATGGAGCTATGGAGCTCTGGAAGTATGGAGCTCTGGTGCTATGGAGCTATGGAGCTCTGGTGCTATGGAGCTATGGAGCTCTGGTGCTATGGAGCTCTGGTGCTATGGAGCTCTGGTGCTATGGAGCTATGGAGCTCTGGTGCTATGGAGCTCTGGAGGTATGGAGCTCTGGAGGTATGGTGCTCTGGAGGTATGGAGCTATGGAGCCCTGGAGCTCTGGAGGTATGGAGCTATGGTGCTATGGAGCTCTGAAGCCATGGAGCTCTGGTGCTATGGAGCTATGGAGCTCTGGTGCTATGGAGCTATGGAGCTATGGAGCTCTGGAAGTATGGAGCTCTGGTGCTATGGAGCTATGGAGCTCTGGTGCTATGGAGCTATGGAGCTCTGGTGCTATGGAGCTATGGAGCTCTGGTGCTATGGAGCTCTGGTGCTATGGAGCTCTGGTGCTATGGAGCTCTGGAGGTATGGAGCTCTGGAGGTATGGAGCTCTGGAGGTATGGAGCTATGGAGCCCTGGAGCTCTGGAGGTATGGAGCTATGGTGCTATGGAGCTCTGAAGCCATGGAGCTCTGGTGCTATGGAGCTATGGAGCTCTGGTGCTATGGAGCTATGGAGGTATGGAGCCACCAGCCAGCACCCTCCGTGGCTGGATCAATGGAAGTGTTTTAGGTACCAGGCAGCCAAAGGGCCGAGGCCTCACGCTCGACCACGCCGGCGCAGAGTTCCAGCAGCTCGGATAAGCTCTGTCACTCACCCGCCGCGCAGCCACCGGTAACGGGGAAATGTCGCCGCCTTGTGGACACGCCGTTGTAAATTAATGGGCTTTCGCACTTAGTGCAATTTTCGCCAACTCTCTGACTTAGAGCTATGGAAGTATGGAGCTATGGAGCCACCAGCCACCCAGGCTGGAGCTCTGGAGCTCTGGAGGTATGGAGCTCTGGTGCTATGGAAGTATGGAGCTCTGGTGCTATGGAAGTATGGAGCTATGGAGGTATGGAAGTATGGAGCTATGGAAGTATGGAGCTATGGAGCTCTGGAAGTATGGAGCTATGGAGCTCTGGAGGTATGGAGCCCTGGAGCTATGGAGCCCTGGAGCTATGGAAGTATGGAGCTCTGGTGCTATGGAGCTATGGAGCTCTGGTGCTATGGAGCTATGGAGCTATGGAGCTCTGGAGCTATGGAGCTCTGGAGGTATGCAGCTATGGAGCTATGGAGCTCTGGAGGTATGGAGCTATGGAGCTATGGAAGTATGGAGCTCTGGTGCTATGGAGCTATGGAGCTCTGGTGCTATGGAGCTATGGAGCTCTGGTGCTATGGAGCTATGGAGCTATGGAGCTCTGGAAGTATGGAGCTCTGGTGCTATGGAGCTATGGAGCTCTGGTGCTATGGAGCTATGGAGCTCTGGTGCTATGGAGCTATGGAGCTCTGGTGCTATGGAGCTCTGGTGCTATGGAGCTATGGAGCTCTGGTGCTATGGAGCTATGGAGCTCTGGAGGTATGGAGCTCTGGAGGTATGGAGCTCTGGAGGTATGGAGCTATGGAGCCCTGGAGCTCTGGAGGTATGGAGCTATGGTGCTATGGAGCTCTGAAGCCATGGAGCTCTGGTGCTATGGAGCTCTGGAGCTCTGGAGGTATGGAGCTCTGGAGGTATGGAGCTATGGAGCCCTGGAGCTCTGGAGGTATGGAGCTATGGAGCTCTGAAGCCATGGAGCTCTGGTGCTATGGAGCTCTGGAGCTCTGGAGGTATGGAGCTCTGGAGGTATGGAGCTCTGGAGGTATGGAGCTATGGAGCCCTGGAGCTCTGGAGGTATGGAGCTATGGTGCTATGGAGCTCTGAAGCCATGGAGCTCTGGTGCTATGGAGCTCTGGAGGTATGGAGCTCTGGAGGTATGGAGCTCTGGAGGTATGGAGCTATGGAGCCCTGGAGCTCTGGAGGTATGGAGCTATGGTGCTATGGAGCTCTGAAGCCATGGAGCTCTGGTGCTATGGAGCTCTGGAGGTATGGAGCTCTGGAGGTATGGAGCTCTGGAGGTATGGAGCTATGGAGCCCTGGAGCTCTGGAGGTATGGAGCTATGGTGCTATGGAGCTCTGAAGCCATGGAGCTCTGGTGCTATGGAGCTATGGAGCTCTGGTGCTATGGAGCTATGGAGGTATGGAGCCACCAGCCAGCACCCTCCGTGGCTGGATCAATGGAAGTGTTTTAGGTACCAGGCAGCCAAAGGGCCGAGGCCTCACGCTCGACCACGCCGGCGCAGAGTTCCAGCCGCTCGGATAAGCTCTGTCACTCACCCGCCGCGCAGCCACCGGTAACGGGGAAATGTCGCCGCCTGGCGGACACGCCGTTGTAAATGAATGGGCTTTCGCACTTAGTGCAATTTTCGCCAACTCTCTGACTTAGAGCTATGGAAGTATGGAGCTATGGAGCCACCAGCCACCCAGGCTGGAGCTATGGAGCTCTGGAGGTATGGAGCTCAGGTGCTATGGAAGTATGGAGCTATGGAGCTATGGAAGTATGGAGCTATGGAGCTATGGAGCTCTGGAAGTATGGAGCTATGGAGCTCTGGAGGTATGGAGCTATGGAGCCCTGGAGCCCTGGAGCTATGGAGCTCTGGTGCTATGGAGGTATGGAGCTCTGGAGGTATGGAGCTCTGGAGGTATGGAGCTATGGAGCTATGGAGCCCTGGAGCTATGGAGCTATGGAGCCCTGGAGCTATGGAGCTATGGAGCTCTGGTGCTATGGAGCTATGGAGCTCTGGTGCTATGGAGCTATGGAGCTCTGGTGCTATGGAGCTATGGAGCTCTGGTGCTATGGAGCTATGGAGCTCTGGAAGTATGGAGCTATGGAGCTCTGGAGGTATGGAGCTCTGGAGGTATGGAGCTATGGAGCCCTGGAGCTATGGAAGTATGGAGCTCTGGTGCTATGGAGCTATGGAGCTCTGGTGCTATGGAGCTATGGAGCTCTGGAGCTATGGAGCTCTGGAGGTATGGAGCTATGGAGCCCTGGAGCTCTGGAGGTATGGAGCTATGGTGCTATGGAGCTCTGAAGCCATGGAGCTCTGGTGCTATGGAGCTCTGGAGGTATGGAGCTCTGGAGGTATGGAGCTCTGGAGGTATGGAGCTATGGAGCCCTGGAGCTCTGGAGGTATGGAGCTATGGTGCTATGGAGCTCTGAAGCCATGGAGCTCTGGTGCTATGGAGCTCTGGAGGTATGGAGGTATGGAGCTCTGGAGGTATGGAGCTCTGGAGGTATGGAGCTATGGAGCCCTGGAGCTCTGGAGGTATGGAGCTATGGTGCTATGGAGCTCTGAAGCCATGGAGCTCTGGTGCTATGGAGCTATGGAGCTCTGGTGCTATGGAGCTATGGAGGTATGGAGCCACCAGCCAGCACCCTCCGTGGCTGGATCAATGGAAGTGTTTTAGGTACCAGGCAGCCAAAGGGCCGAGGCCTCACGCTCGACCACGCCGGCGCAGAGTTCCAGCCGCTCGGATAAGCTCTGTCACTCACCCGCCGCGCAGCCACCGGTAACGGGGAAATGTCGCCGCCTTGTGGACACGCCGTTGTAAATGAATGGGCTTTCGCACTTAGTGCAATTTTCGCCAACTCTCTGACTGGAGCTATGGAAGTATGGAGCTATGGAGCCACCAGCCACCCAGGCTGGAGCTATGGAGCTCTGGAGGTATGGAGCTCTGGTGCTATGGAAGTATGGAGCTATGGAGCTATGGAAGTATGGAGCTATGGAGCTATGGAGCTCTGGAAGTATGGAGCTATGGAGCTCTGGAGGTATGGAGCTATGGAGCCCTGGAGCCCTGGAGCTATGGAGCCCTGGAGCTATGGAGCTATGGAGCCCTGGAGCTATGGAGCTATGGAGCCCTGGAGCTATGGAGCTATGGAGCTCTGGTGCTATGGAGCTATGGAGCTCTGGTGCTATGGAGCTATGGAGCTCTGGTGCTATGGAGCTATGGAGCTCTGGTGCTATGGAGCTATGGAGCTCTGGAAGTATGGAGCTATGGAGCTCTGGAGGTATGGAGCTATGGAGCCCTGGAGCTATGGAGCCCTGGAGCTATGGAAGTATGGAGCTCTGGTGCTATGGAGCTCTGGTGCTATGGAGCTATGGAGCTCTGGAGCTATGGAGCTCTGGAGGTATGGAGCTATGGAGCTATGGAGCTCTGGAGGTATGGAGCTATGGAGCTATGGAAGTATGGAGCTCTGGTGCTATGGAGCTATGGAGCTCTGGTGCTATGGAGCTATGGAGCTCTGGTGCTATGGAGCTATGGAGCTATGGAGCTCTGGAAGTATGGAGCTCTGGTGCTATGGAGCTATGGAGCTCTGGTGCTATGGAGCTATGGAGCTCTGGTGCTATGGAGCTATGGAGCTCTGGTGCTATGGAGCTCTGGTGCTATGGAGCTCTGGTGCTATGGAGCTATGGAGCTCTGGTGCTATGGAGCTATGGAGCTCTGGAGGTATGGAGCTCTGGAGGTATGGAGCTCTGGAGGTATGGAGCTTTGGAGCCCTGGAGCTCTGGAGGTATGGAGCTATGGTGCTATGGAGCTCTGAAGCCATGGAGCTCTGGTGCTATGGAGCTCTGGAGCTCTGGAGGTATGGAGCTCTGGAGGTATGGAGCTATGGAGCCCTGGAGCTCTGGAGGTATGGAGCTATGGTGCTATGGAGCTCTGAAGCCATGGAGCTCTGGTGCTATGGAGCTCTGGAGCTCTGGAGGTATGGAGCTATGGAGCCCTGGAGCTCTGGAGGTATGGAGCTATGGAAGTATGGAGCTATGGAGCTATGGAAGTATGGAGCTATGGAGCTATGGAGCTCTGGAAGTATGGAGCTATGGAGTTCTGGAGGTATGGAGCTATGGAGCCCTGGAGCCCTGGAGCTATGCAGCCCTGGAGCTATGGAGCTATGGAGCCCTGGAGCTATGGAGCTATGGAGCCCTGGAGCTATGGAGCTATGGAGCTCTGGTGCTATGGAGCTATGGAGCTCTGGTGCTATGGAGCTATGGAGCTCTGGTGCTATGGAGCTATGGAGCTCTGGTGCTATGGAGCTATGGAGCTCTGGAAGTATGGAGCTATGGAGCTCTGGAGGTATGGAGCTATGGAGCTCTGGAGGTATGGAGCTATGGAGCCCTGGAGCTATGGAGCCCTGGAGCTATGGAAGTATGGAGCTCTGGTGCTATGGAGCTATGGAGCTCTGGTGCTATGGAGCTATGGAGCTCTGGAGCTATGGAGCTCTGGAGGTATGGAGCTATGGAGCTCTGGAGGTATGGAGCTATGGAGCTATGGAAGTATGGAGCTCTGGTGCTATGGAGCTCTGGAGCTATGGAGCTCTGGAGGTATGGAGCTATGGAGCTCTGGAGGTATGGAGCTATGGAGCTATGGAAGTATGGAGCTCTGGTGCTATGGAGCTATGGAGCTCTGGTGCTATGGAGCTATGGAGCTCTGGTGCTATGGAGCTATGGAGCTATGGAGCTCTGGAAGTATGGAGCTCTGGTGCTATGGAGCTATGGAGCTCTGGTGCTATGGAGCTATGGAGCTCTGGTGCTATGGAGCTATGGAGCTCTGGTGCTATGGAGCTATGGTGCTATGGAGCTCTGGTGCTATGGAGCTATGGAGCTCTGGTGCTATGGAGCTATGGAGCTCTGGAGGTATGGAGCTCTGGAGGTATGGAGCTCTGGAGGTATGGAGCTTTGGAGCCCTGGAGCTCTGGAGGTATGGAGCTATGGTGCTATGGAGCTCTGAAGCCATGGAGCTCTGGTGCTATGGAGCTATGGAGCTCTGGTGCTATGGAGCTATGGAGGTATGGAGCTATGGAGCCCTGGAGCTCTGGAGGTATGGAGCTATGGTGCTATGGAGCTCTGAAGCCATGGAGCTCTGGTGCTATGGAGCTCTGGAGCTCTGGAGGTATGGAGCTCTGGAGGTATGGAGCTATGGAGCCCTGGAGCTCTGGAGGTATGGAGCTATGGTGCTATGGAGCTCTGAAGCCATGGAGCTCTGGTGCTATGGAGCTCTGGAGCTCTGGAGGTATGGAGCTCTGGAGGTATGGAGCTCTGGAGGTATGGAGCTATGGAGCCCTGGAGCTCTGGAGGTATGGAGCTATGGTGCTATGGAGCTCTGAAGCCATGGAGCTCTGGTGCTATGGAGCTCTGGAGGTATGGAGCTCTGGAGGTATGGAGCTCTGGAGGTATGGAGCTATGGAGCCCTGGAGCTCTGGAGGTATGGAGCTATGGTGCTATGGAGCTCTGAAGCCATGGAGCTCTGGTGCTATGGAGCTATGGAGCTCTGGTGCTATGGAGCTATGGAGGTATGGAGCCACCAGCCAGCACCCTCCGTGGCTGGATCAATGGAAGTGTTTTAGGTACCAGGCAGCCAAAGGGCCAAGGCCTCACGCTCGACCACGCCGGCGCAGAGTTCCAGCCGCTCGGATAAGCTCTGTCACTCACCCGCCGCGCAGCCACCGGTAACGGGGAAATGTCGCCGCCTTGTGGACACGCCGTTGTAAATGAATGGGCTTTCGCACTTAGTGCAATTTTCGCCAACTCTCTGACTTAGAGCTATGGAAGTATGGAGCTATGGAGCCACCAGCCACCCAGGCTGGAGCTCTGGAGCTCTGGAGGTATGGAGCTCTGGTGCTATGGAAGTATGGAGCTCTGGTGCTATGGAAGTATGGAGCTATGGAGGTATGGAAGTATGGAGCTATGGAAGTATGGAGCTATGGAGCTCTGGAAGTATGGAGCTATGGAGCTCTGGAGGTATGGAGCCCTGGAGCTATGGAGCCCTGGAGCTATGGAAGTATGGAGCTCTGGTGCTATGGAGCTATGGAGCTCTGGTGCTATGGAGCTCTGGTGCTATGGAGCTCTGGTGCTATGGAGCTATGGAGCTCTGGTGCTATGGAGCTATGGAGCTCTGGAGGTATGGAGCTCTGGAGGTATGGAGCTCTGGAGGTATGGAGCTATGGAGCCCTGGAGCTCTGGAGGTATGGAGCTATGGTGCTATGGAGCTCTGAAGCCATGGAGCTCTGGTGCTATGGAGCTCTGGAGCTCTGGAGGTATGGAGCTCTGGAGGTATGGAGCTATGGAGCCCTGGAGCTCTGGAGGTATGGAGCTATGGAGCTCTGAAGCCATGGAGCTCTGGTGCTATGGAGCTCTGGAGCTCTGGAGGTATGGAGCTCTGGAGGTATGGAGCTCTGGAGGTATGGAGCTATGGAGCCCTGGAGCTCTGGAGGTATGGAGCTATGGTGCTATGGAGCTCTGAAGCCATGGAGCTCTGGTGCTATGGAGCTCTGGAGGTATGGAGCTCTGGAGGTATGGAGCTCTGGAGGTATGGAGCTATGGAGCCCTGGAGCTCTGGAGGTATGGAGCTATGGTGCTATGGAGCTCTGAAGCCATGGAGCTCTGGTGCTATGGAGCTCTGGAGGTATGGAGCTCTGGAGGTATGGAGCTCTGGAGGTATGGAGCTATGGAGCCCTGGAGCTCTGGAGGTATGGAGCTATGGTGCTATGGAGCTCTGAAGCCATGGAGCTCTGGTGCTATGGAGCTATGGAGCTCTGGTGCTATGGAGCTATGGAGGTATGGAGCCACCAGCCAGCACCCTCCGTGGCTGGATCAATGGAAGTGTTTTAGGTACCAGGCAGCCAAAGGGCCGAGGCCTCACGCTCGACCACGCCGGCGCAGAGTTCCAGCCGCTCGGATAAGCTCTGTCACTCACCCGCCGCGCAGCCACCGGTAACGGGGAAATGTCGCCGCCTGGCGGACACGCCGTTGTAAATGAATGGGCTTTCGCACTTAGTGCAATTTTCGCCAACTCTCTGACTTAGAGCTATGGAAGTATGGAGCTATGGAGGCACCAGCCACCCAGGCTGGAGCTATGGAGCTCTGGAGGTATGGAGCTCAGGTGCTATGGAAGTATGGAGCTATGGAGCTATGGAAGTATGGAGCTATGGAGCTATGGAGCTCTGGAAGTATGGAGCTATGGAGCTCTGGAGGTATGGAGCTATGGAGCCCTGGAGCCCTGGAGCTATGGAGCTCTGGTGCTATGGAGGTATGGAGCTCTGGAGGTATGGAGCTCTGGAGGTATGGAGCTATGGAGCTATGGAGCCCTGGAGCTATGGAGCTATGGAGCCCTGGAGCTATGGAGCTATGGAGCCCTGGAGCTATGGAGCTATGGAGCTCTGGTGCTATGGAGCTATGGAGCTCTGGTGCTATGGAGCTATGGAGCTCTGGTGCTATGGAGCTATGGAGCTCTGGTGCTATGGAGCTATGGAGCTCTGGAAGTATGGAGCTATGGAGCTCTGGAGGTATGGAGCTATGGAGCCCTGGAGCTATGGAGCCCTGGAGCTATGGAAGTATGGAGCTCTGGTGCTATGGAGCTCTGGTGCTATGGAGCTATGGAGCTCTGGAGCTATGGAGCTCTGGAGGTATGGAGCTATGGAGCTATGGAGCTCTGGAGGTATGGAGCTATGGAGCTATGGAAGTATGGAGCTCTGGTGCTATGGAGCTATGGAGCTCTGGTGCTATGGAGCTATGGAGCTCTGGTGCTATGGAGCTATGGAGCTATGGAGCTCTGGAAGTATGGAGCTCTGGTGCTATGGAGCTATGGAGCTCTGGTGCTATGGAGCTATGGAGCTCTGGTGCTATGGAGCTATGGAGCTCTGGTGCTATGGAGCTCTGGTGCTATGGAGCTCTGGTGCTATGGAGCTATGGAGCTCTGGTGCTATGGCGCTATGGAGCTCTGGAGGTATGGAGCTCTGGAGGTATGGAGCTCTGGAGGTATGGAGCTTTGGAGCCCTGGAGCTCTGGAGGTATGGAGCTATGGTGCTATGGAGCTCTGAAGCCATGGAGCTCTGGTGCTATGGAGCTCTGGAGTTCTGGAGGTATGGAGCTCTGGAGGTATGGAGCTATGGAGCCCTGGAGCTCTGGAGGTATGGAGCTATGGTGCTATGGAGCTCTGAAGCCATGGAGCTCTGGTGCTATGGAGCTCTGGAGCTCTGGAGGTATGGAGCTCTGGAGGTATGGAGCTATGGAGCCCTGGAGCTCTGGAGGTATGGAGCTATGGAAGTATGGAGCTATGGAGCTATGGAAGTATGGAGCTATGGAGCTATGGAGCTCTGGAAGTATGGAGCTATGGAGCTCTGGAGGTATGGAGCTATGGAGCCCTGGAGCCCTGGAGCTATGGAGCCCTGGAGCTATGGAGCTATGGAGCCCTGGAGCTATGGAGCTATGGAGCCCTGGAGCTATGGAGCTATGGAGCTCTGGTGCTATGGAGCTATGGAGCTCTGGTGCTATGGAGCTATGGAGCTCTGGTGCTATGGAGCTATGGAGCTCTGGTGCTATGGAGCTATGGAGCTCTGGAAGTATGGAGCTATGGAGCTCTGGAGGTATGGAGCTATGGAGCTCTGGAGGTATGGAGCTATGGAGCCCTGGAGCTATGGAGCCCTGGAGCTATGGAAGTATGGAGCTCTGGTGCTATGGAGCTATGGAGCTCTGGTGCTATGGAGCTATGGAGCTCTGGAGCTATGGAGCTCTGGAGGTATGGAGCTATGGAGCTCTGGAGGTATGGAGCTATGGAGCTATGGAAGTATGGAGCTCTGGTGCTATGGAGCTCTGGAGCTATGGAGCTCTGGAGGTATGGAGCTATGGAGCTCTGGAGGTATGGAGCTATGGAGCTATGGAAGTATGGAGCTCTGGTGCTATGGAGCTATGGAGCTCTGGTGCTATGGAGCTATGGAGCTCTGGTGCTATGGAGCTATGGAGCTATGGAGCTCTGGAAGTATGGAGCTCTGGTGCTATGGAGCTATGGAGCTCTGGTGCTATGGAGCTATGGAGCTCTGGTGCTATGGAGCTATGGAGCTCTGGTGCTATGGAGCTATGGTGCTATGGAGCTCTGGTGCTATGGAGCTATGGAGCTCTGGTGCTATGGAGCTATGGAGCTCTGGAGGTATGGAGCTCTGGAGGTATGGAGCTCTGGAGGTATGGAGCTTTGGAGCCCTGGAGCTCTGGAGGTATGGAGCTATGGTGCTATGGAGCTCTGAAGCCATGGAGCTCTGGTGCTATGGAGCTATGGAGCTCTGGTGCTATGGAGCTATGGAGGTATGGAGCTATGGAGCCCTGGAGCTCTGGAGGTATGGAGCTATGGTGCTATGGAGCTCTGAAGCCATGGAGCTCTGGTGCTATGGAGCTCTGGAGCTCTGGAGGTATGGAGCTCTGGAGGTATGGAGCTATGGAGCCCTGGAGCTCTGGAGGTATGGAGCTATGGTGCTATGGAGCTCTGAAGCCATGGAGCTCTGGTGCTATGGAGCTCTGGAGCTCTGGAGGTATGGAGCTCTGGAGGTATGGAGCTCTGGAGGTATGGAGCTATGGAGCCCTGGAGCTCTGGAGGTATGGAGCTATGGTGCTATGGAGCTCTGAAGCCATGGAGCTCTGGTGCTATGGAGCTCTGGAGGTATGGAGCTCTGGAGGTATGGAGCTCTGGAGGTATGGAGCTATGGAGCCCTGGAGCTCTGGAGGTATGGAGCTATGGTGCTATGGAGCTCTGAAGCCATGGAGCTCTGGTGCTATGGAGCTATGGAGCTCTGGTGCTATGGAGCTATGGAGGTATGGAGCCACCAGCCAGCACCCTCCGTGGCTGGATCAATGGAAGTGTTTTAGGTACCAGGCAGCCAAAGGGCCGAGGCCTCACGCTCGACCACGCCGGCGCAGAGTTCCAGCCGCTCGGATAAGCTCTGTCACTCACCCGCCGCGCAGCCACCGGTAACGGGGAAATGTCGCCGCCTTGTGGACACGCCGTTGTAAATGAATGGGCTTTCGCACTTAGTGCAATTTTCGCCAACTCTCTGACTTAGAGCTATGGAAGTATGGAGCTATGGAGCCACCAGCCACCCAGGCTGGAGCTCTGGAGCTCTGGAGGTATGGAGCTCTGGTGCTATGGAAGTATGGAGCTCTGGTGCTATGGAAGTATGGAGCTATGGAGGTATGGAAGTATGGAGCTATGGAAGTATGGAGCTATGGAGCTCTGGAAGTATGGAGCTATGGAGCTCTGGAGGTATGGAGCCCTGGAGCTATGGAGCCCTGGAGCTATGGAAGTATGGAGCTCTGGTGCTATGGAGCTATGGAGCTCTGGTGCTATGGAGCTATGGAGCTATGGAGCTCTGGAGCTATGGAGCTCTGGAGGTATGGAGCTATGGAGCTATGGAGCTCTGGAGGTATGGAGCTATGGAGCTATGGAAGTATGGAGCTCTGGTGCTATGGAGCTATGGAGCTCTGGTGCTATGGAGCTATGGAGCTCTGGTGCTATGGAGCTATGGAGCTATGGAGCTCTGGAAGTATGGAGCTCTGGTGCTATGGAGCTATGGAGCTCTGGTGCTATGGAGCTATGGAGCTCTGGTGCTATGGAGCTCTGGTGCTATGGAGCTCTGGTGCTATGGAGCTATGGAGCTCTGGTGCTATGGAGCTCTGGAGGTATGGAGCTCTGGAGGTATGGAGCTCTGGAGGTATGGAGCTATGGAGCCCTGGAGCTCTGGAGGTATGGAGCTATGGTGCTATGGAGCTCTGAAGCCATGGAGCTCTGGTGCTATGGAGCTATGGAGCTCTGGTGCTATGGAGCTATGGAGCTATGGAGCTCTGGAAGTATGGAGCTCTGGTGCTATGGAGCTATGGAGCTCTGGTGCTATGGAGCTATGGAGCTCTGGTGCTATGGAGCTATGGAGCTCTGGTGCTATGGAGCTCTGGTGCTATGGAGCTCTGGTGCTATGGAGCTATGGAGCTCTGGTGCTATGGAGCTATGGAGCTCTGGAGGTATGGAGCTCTGGAGGTATGGAGCTCTGGAGGTATGGAGCTATGGAGCCCTGGAGCTCTGGAGGTATGGAGCTATGGTGCTATGGAGCTCTGAAGCCATGGAGCTCTGGTGCTATGGAGCTCTGGAGCTCTGGAGGTATGGAGCTCTGGAGGTATGGAGCTATGGAGCCCTGGAGCTCTGGAGGTATGGAGCTATGGTGCTATGGAGCTCTGAAGCCATGGAGCTCTGGTGCTATGGAGCTCTGGAGGTATGGAGCTCTGGAGGTATGGAGCTCTGGAGGTATGGAGCTATGGAGCCCTGGAGCTCTGGAGGTATGGAGCTATGGTGCTATGGAGCTCTGAAGCCATGGAGCTCTGGTGCTATGGAGCTCTGGAGGTATGGAGCTCTGGAGGTATGGAGCTCTGGAGGTATGGAGCTATGGAGCCCTGGAGCTCTGGAGGTATGGAGCTATGGTGCTATGGAGCTCTGAAGCCATGGAGCTCTGGTGCTATGGAGCTCTGGAGGTATGGAGCTCTGGAGGTATGGAGCTCTGGAGGTATGGAGCTATGGAGCCCTGGAGCTCTGGAGGTATGGAGCTATGGTGCTATGGAGCTCTGAAGCCATGGAGCTCTGGTGCTATGGAGCTATGGAGCTCTGGTGCTATGGAGCTATGGAGGTATGGAGCCACCAGCCAGCACCCTCCGTGGCTGGATCAATGGAAGTGTTTTAGGTACCAGGCAGCCAAAGGGCCGAGGCCTCACGCTCGACCACGCCGGCGCAGAGTTCCAGCCGCTCGGATAAGCTCTGTCACTCACCCGCCGCGCAGCCACCGGTAACGGGGAAATGTCGCCGCCTTGTGGACACGCCGTTGTAAATGAATGGGCTTTCGCACTTAGTGCAATTTTCGCCAACTCTCTGACTGGAGCTATGGAAGTATGGAGCTATGGAGCCACCAGCCACCCAGGCTGGAGCTATGGAGCTCTGGAGGTATGGAGCTCTGGTGCTATGGAAGTATGGAGCTATGGAGCTATGGAAGTATAGAGCTATGGAGCTATGGAGCTCTGGAAGTATGGAGCTATGGAGCTCTGGAGGTATGGAGCTATGGAGCCCTGGAGCCCTAGAGCTATGGAGCCCTGGAGCTATGGAGCTATGGAGCCCTGGAGCTATGGAGCTATGGAGCCCTGGAGCTATGGAGCTATGGAGCTCTGGTGCTATGGAGCTATGGAGCTCTGGTGCTATGGAGCTATGGAGCTCTGGTGCTATGGAGCTATGGAGCTCTGGTGCTATGGAGCTATGGAGCTCTGGAAGTATGGAGCTATGGAGCTCTGGAGGTATGGAGCTATGGAGCTCTGGAGGTATGGAGCTATGGAGCCCTGGAGCTATGGAGCCCTGGAGCTATGGAAGTATGGAGCTCTGGTGCTATGGAGCTATGGAGCTCTGGTGCTATGGAGCTATGGAGCTCTGGAGCTATGGAGCTCTGGAGGTATGGAGCTATGGAGCTCTGGAGGTATGGAGCTATGGAGCTATGGAAGTATGGAGCTCTGGTGCTTTGGAGCCCTGGAGCTCTGGAGGTATGGAGCTATGGTGCTATGGAGCTCTGAAGCCATGGAGCTCTGGTGCTATGGAGCTATGGAGCTCTGGTGCTATGGAGCTATGGAGGTATGGAGCCACCAGCCAGCACCCTCCGTGGCTGGATCAATGGAAGTGTTTTAGGTACCAGGCAGCCAAAGGGCCGAGGCCTCACGCTCGACCACGCCGGCGCAGAGTTCCAGCCGCTCGGATAAGCTCTGTCACTCACCCGCCGCGCAGCCACCGGTAACGGGGAAATGTCGCCGCCTTGTGGACACGCCGTTGTAAATGAATGGGCTTTCGCACTTAGTGCAATTTTCGCCAACTCTCTGACTTAGAGCTATGGAAGTATGGAGCTATGGAGCCACCAGCCACCCAGGCTGGAGCTCTGGAGCTCTGGAGGTATGGAGCTCTGGTGCTATGGAAGTATGGAGCTCTGGTGCTATGGAAGTATGGAGCTATGGAGGTATGGAAGTATGGAGCTATGGAAGTATGGAGCTATGGAGCTCTGGAAGTATGGAGCTATGGAGCTCTGGAGGTATGGAGCCCTGGAGCTATGGAGCCCTGGAGCTATGGAAGTATGGAGCTCTGGTGCTATGGAGCTATGGAGCTCTGGTGCTATGGAGCTATGGAGCTATGGAGCTCTGGAGCTATGGAGCTCTGGAGGTATGGAGCTATGGAGCTATGGAGCTCTGGAGGTATGGAGCTATGGAGCTATGGAAGTATGGAGCTCTGGTGCTATGGAGCTATGGAGCTCTGGTGCTATGGAGCTATGGAGCTCTGGTGCTATGGAGCTATGGAGCTCTGGAAGTATGGAGCTCTGGTGCTATGGAGCTATGGAGCTCTGGTGCTATGGAGCTATGGAGCTCTGGTGCTATGGAGCTCTGGTGCTATGGAGCTCTGGTGCTATGGAGCTATGGAGCTCTGGTGCTATGGAGCTCTGGAGGTATGGAGCTCTGGAGGTATGGTGCTCTGGAGGTATGGAGCTATGGAGCCCTGGAGCTCTGGAGGTATGGAGCTATGGTGCTATGGAGCTCTGAAGCCATGGAGCTCTGGTGCTATGGAGCTATGGAGCTCTGGTGCTATGGAGCTATGGAGCTATGGAGCTCTGGAAGTATGGAGCTCTGGTGCTATGGAGCTATGGAGCTCTGGTGCTATGGAGCTATGGAGCTCTGGTGCTATGGAGCTATGGAGCTCTGGTGCTATGGAGCTCTGGTGCTATGGAGCTCTGGTGCTATGGAGCTCTGGAGGTATGGAGCTCTGGAGGTATGGAGCTCTGGAGGTATGGAGCTATGGAGCCCTGGAGCTCTGGAGGTATGGAGCTATGGTGCTATGGAGCTCTGAAGCCATGGAGCTCTGGTGCTATGGAGCTATGGAGCTCTGGTGCTATGGAGCTATGGAGGTATGGAGCCACCAGCCAGCACCCTCCGTGGCTGGATCAATGGAAGTGTTTTAGGTACCAGGCAGCCAAAGGGCCGAGGCCTCACGCTCGACCACGCCGGCGCAGAGTTCCAGCAGCTCGGATAAGCTCTGTCACTCACCCGCCGCGCAGCCACCGGTAACGGGGAAATGTCGCCGCCTTGTGGACACGCCGTTGTAAATGAATGGGCTTTCGCACTTAGTGCAATTTTCGCCAACTCTCTGACTTAGAGCTATGGAAGTATGGAGCTATGGAGCCACCAGCCACCCAGGCTGGAGCTCTGGAGCTCTGGAGGTATGGAGCTCTGGTGCTATGGAAGTATGGAGCTCTGGTGCTATGGAAGTATGGAGCTATGGAGGTATGGAAGTATGGAGCTATGGAAGTATGGAGCTATGGAGCTCTGGAAGTATGGAGCTATGGAGCTCTGGAGGTATGGAGCCCTGGAGCTATGGAGCCCTGGAGCTATGGAAGTATGGAGCTCTGGTGCTATGGAGCTATGGAGCTCTGGTGCTATGGAGCTATGGAGCTATGGAGCTCTGGAGCTATGGAGCTCTGGAGGTATGCAGCTATGGAGCTATGGAGCTCTGGAGGTATGGAGCTATGGAGCTATGGAAGTATGGAGCTCTGGTGCTATGGAGCTATGGAGCTCTGGTGCTATGGAGCTATGGAGCTCTGGTGCTATGGAGCTATGGAGCTATGGAGCTCTGGAAGTATGGAGCTCTGGTGCTATGGAGCTATGGAGCTCTGGTGCTATGGAGCTATGGAGCTCTGGTGCTATGGAGCTATGGAGCTCTGGTGCTATGGAGCTCTGGTGCTATGGAGCTCTGGTGCTATGGAGCTATGGAGCTCTGGTGCTATGGAGCTATGGAGCTCTGGAGGTATGGAGCTCTGGAGGTATGGAGCTCTGGAGGTATGGAGCTATGGAGCCCTGGAGCTCTGGAGGTATGGAGCTATGGTGCTATGGAGCTCTGAAGCCATGGAGCTCTGGTGCTATGGAGCTCTGGAGCTCTGGAGGTATGGAGCTCTGGAGGTATGGAGCTATGGAGCCCTGGAGCTCTGGAGGTATGGAGCTATGGAGCTCTGAAGCCATGGAGCTCTGGTGCTATGGAGCTCTGGAGCTCTGGAGGTATGGAGCTCTGGAGGTATGGAGCTCTGGAGGTATGGAGCTATGGAGCCCTGGAGCTCTGGAGGTATGGAGCTATGGTGCTATGGAGCTCTGAAGCCATGGAGCTCTGGTGCTATGGAGCTCTGGAGGTATGGAGCTCTGGAGGTATGGAGCTCTGGAGGTATGGAGCTATGGAGCCCTGGAGCTCTGGAGGTATGGAGCTATGGTGCTATGGAGCTCTGAAGCCATGGAGCTCTGGTGCTATGGAGCTCTGGAGGTATGGAGCTCTGGAGGTATGGAGCTCTGGAGGTATGGAGCTATGGAGCCCTGGAGCTCTGGAGGTATGGAGCTATGGTGCTATGGAGCTCTGAAGCCATGGAGCTCTGGTGCTATGGAGCTATGGAGCTCTGGTGCTATGGAGCTATGGAGGTATGGAGCCACCAGCCAGCACCCTCCGTGGCTGGATCAATGGAAGTGTTTTAGGTACCAGGCAGCCAAAGGGCCGAGGCCTCACGCTCGACCACGCCGGCGCAGAGTTCCAGCCGCTCGGATAAGCTCTGTCACTCACCCGCCGCGCAGCCACCGGTAACGGGGAAATGTCGCCGCCTGGCGGACACGCCGTTGTAAATGAATGGGCTTTCGCACTTAGTGCAATTTTCGCCAACTCTCTGACTTAGAGCTATGGAAGTATGGAGCTATGGAGCCACCAGCCACCCAGGCTGGAGCTATGGAGCTCTGGAGGTATGGAGCTCAGGTGCTATGGAAGTATGGAGCTATGGAGCTATGGAAGTATGGAGCTATGGAGCTATGGAGCTCTGGAAGTATGGAGCTATGGAGCTCTGGAGGTATGGAGCTATGGAGCCCTGGAGCCCTGGAGCTATGGAGCTCTGGTGCTATGGAGGTATGGAGCTCTGGAGGTATGGAGCTCTGGAGGTATGGAGCTATGGAGCTATGGAGCCCTGGAGCTATGGAGCTATGGAGCCCTGGAGCTATGGAGCTATGGAGCTCTGGTGCTATGGAGCTATGGAGCTCTGGTGCTATGGAGCTATGGAGCTCTGGTGCTATGGAGCTATGGAGCTCTGGTGCTATGGAGCTATGGAGCTCTGGAAGTATGGAGCTATGGAGCTCTGGAGGTATGGAGCTATGGAGCCCTGGAGCTATGGAGCCCTGGAGCTATGGAAGTATGGAGCTCTGGTGCTATGGAGCTATGGAGCTCTGGTGCTATGGAGCTATGGAGCTCTGGAGCTATGGAGCTCTGGAGGTATGGAGCTATGGAGCCCTGGAGCTCTGGAGGTATGGAGCTATGGTGCTATGGAGCTCTGAAGCCATGGAGCTCTGGTGCTATGGAGCTCTGGAGGTATGGAGCTCTGGAGGTATGGAGCTCTGGAGGTATGGAGCTATGGAGCCCTGGAGCTCTGGAGGTATGGAGCTATGGTGCTATGGAGCTCTGAAGCCATGGAGCTCTGGTGCTATGGAGCTCTGGAGGTATGGAGCTCTGGAGGTATGGAGCTCTGGAGGTATGGAGCTATGGAGCCCTGGAGCTCTGGAGGTATGGAGCTATGGTGCTATGGAGCTCTGAAGCCATGGAGCTCTGGTGCTATGGAGCTATGGAGCTCTGGTGCTATGGAGCTATGGAGGTATGGAGCCACCAGCCAGCACCCTCCGTGGCTGGATCAATGGAAGTGTTTTAGGTACCAGGCAGCCAAAGGGCCGAGGCCTCACGCTCGACCACGCCGGCGCAGAGTTCCAGCCGCTCGGATAAGCTCTGTCACTCACCCGCCGCGCAGCCACCGGTAACGGGGAAATGTCGCCGCCTTGTGGACACGCCGTTGTAAATGAATGGGCTTTCGCACTTAGTGCAATTTTCGCCAACTCTCTGACTGGAGCTATGGAAGTATGGAGCTATGGAGCCACCAGCCACCCAGGCTGGAGCTATGGAGCTCTGGAGGTATGGAGCTCTGGTGCTATGGAAGTATGGAGCTATGGAGCTATGGAAGTATGGAGCTATGGAGCTATGGAGCTCTGGAAGTATGGAGCTATGGAGCTCTGGAGGTATGGAGCTATGGAGCCCTGGAGCCCTGGAGCTATGGAGCCCTGGAGCTATGGAGCTATGGAGCCCTGGAGCTATGGAGCTATGGAGCCCTGGAGCTATGGAGCTATGGAGCTCTGGTGCTATGGAGCTATGGAGCTCTGGTGCTATGGAGCTATGGAGCTCTGGTGCTATGGAGCTATGGAGCTCTGGTGCTATGGAGCTATGGAGCTCTGGAAGTATGGAGCTATGGAGCTCTGGAGGTATGGAGCTATGGAGCCCTGGAGCTATGGAGCCCTGGAGCTATGGAAGTATGGAGCTCTGGTGCTATGGAGCTCTGGTGCTATGGAGCTATGGAGCTCTGGAGCTATGGAGCTCTGGAGGTATGGAGCTATGGAGCTATGGAGCTCTGGAGGTATGGAGCTATGGAGCTATGGAAGTATGGAGCTCTGGTGCTATGGAGCTATGGAGCTCTGGTGCTATGGAGCTATGGAGCTCTGGTGCTATGGAGCTATGGAGCTATGGAGCTCTGGAGCTCTGGAAGTATGGAGCTCTGGTGCTATGGAGCTATGGAGCTCTGGTGCTATGGAGCTATGGAGCTCTGGTGCTATGGAGCTATGGAGCTCTGGTGCTATGGAGCTCTGGTGCTATGGAGCTCTGGTGCTATGGAGCTATGGAGCTCTGGTGCTATGGAGCTATGGAGCTCTGGAGGTATGGAGCTCTGGAGGTATGGAGCTCTGGAGGTATGGAGCTTTGGAGCCCTGGAGCTCTGGAGGTATGGAGCTATGGTGCTATGGAGCTCTGAAGCCATGGAGCTCTGGTGCTATGGAGCTCTGGAGCTCTGGAGGTATGGAGCTCTGGAGGTATGGAGCTATGGAGCCCTGGAGCTCTGGAGGTATGGAGCTATGGTGCTATGGAGCTCTGAAGCCATGGAGCTCTGGTGCTATGGAGCTCTGGAGCTCTGGAGGTATGGAGCTATGGAGCCCTGGAGCTCTGGAGGTATGGAGCTATGGAAGTATGGAGCTATGGAGCTATGGAAGTATGGAGCTATGGAGCTATGGAGCTCTGGAAGTATGGAGCTATGGAGTTCTGGAGGTATGGAGCTATGGAGCCCTGGAGCCCTGGAGCTATGGAGCCCTGGAGCTATGGAGCTATGGAGCCCTGGAGCTATGGAGCTATGGAGCCCTGGAGCTATGGAGCTATGGAGCTCTGGTGCTATGGAGCTATGGAGCTCTGGTGCTATGGAGCTATGGAGCTCTGGTGCTATGGAGCTATGGAGCTCTGGTGCTATGGAGCTATGGAGCTCTGGAAGTATGGAGCTATGGAGCTCTGGAGGTATGGAGCTATGGAGCTCTGGAGGTATGGAGCTATGGAGCCCTGGAGCTATGGAGCCCTGGAGCTATGGAAGTATGGAGCTCTGGTGCTATGGAGCTATGGAGCTCTGGTGCTATGGAGCTATGGAGCTCTGGAGCTATGGAGCTCTGGAGGTATGGAGCTATGGAGCTCTGGAGGTATGGAGCTATGGAGCTATGGAAGTATGGAGCTCTGGTGCTATGGAGCTCTGGAGCTATGGAGCTCTGGAGGTATGGAGCTATGGAGCTCTGGAGGTATGGAGCTATGGAGCTATGGAAGTATGGAGCTCTGGTGCTATGGAGCTATGGAGCTCTGGTGCTATGGAGCTATGGAGCTCTGGTGCTATGGAGCTATGGAGCTATGGAGCTCTGGAAGTATGGAGCTCTGGTGCTATGGAGCTATGGAGCTCTGGTGCTATGGAGCTATGGAGCTCTGGTGCTATGGAGCTATGGAGCTCTGGTGCTATGGAGCTATGGTGCTATGGAGCTCTGGTGCTATGGAGCTATGGAGCTCTGGTGCTATGGAGCTATGGAGCTCTGGAGGTATGGAGCTCTGGAGGTATGGAGCTCTGGAGGTATGGAGCTTTGGAGCCCTGGAGCTCTGGAGGTATGGAGCTATGGTGCTATGGAGCTCTGAAGCCATGGAGCTCTGGTGCTATGGAGCTATGGAGCTCTGGTGCTATGGAGCTATGGAGGTATGGAGCTATGGAGCCCTGGAGCTCTGGAGGTATGGAGCTATGGTGCTATGGAGCTCTGAAGCCATGGAGCTCTGGTGCTATGGAGCTCTGGAGCTCTGGAGGTATGGAGCTCTGGAGGTATGGAGCTATGGAGCCCTGGAGCTCTGGAGGTATGGAGCTATGGTGCTATGGAGCTCTGAAGCCATGGAGCTCTGGTGCTATGGAGCTCTGGAGCTCTGGAGGTATGGAGCTCTGGAGGTATGGAGCTCTGGAGGTATGGAGCTATGGAGCCCTGGAGCTCTGGAGGTATGGAGCTATGGTGCTATGGAGCTCTGAAGCCATGGAGCTCTGGTGCTATGGAGCTCTGGAGGTATGGAGCTCTGGAGGTATGGAGCTCTGGAGGTATGGAGCTATGGAGCCCTGGAGCTCTGGAGGTATGGAGCTATGGTGCTATGGAGCTCTGAAGCCATGGAGCTCTGGTGCTATGGAGCTATGGAGCTCTGGTGCTATGGAGCTATGGAGGTATGGAGCCACCAGCCAGCACCCTCCGTGGCTGGATCAATGGAAGTGTTTTAGGTACCAGGCAGCCAAAGGGCCGAGGCCTCACGCTCGACCACGCCGGCGCAGAGTTCCAGCCGCTCGGATAAGCTCTGTCACTCACCCGCCGCGCAGCCACCGGTAACGGGGAAATGTCGCCGCCTTGTGGACACGCCGTTGTAAATGAATGGGCTTTCGCACTTAGTGCAATTTTCGCCAACTCTCTGACTTAGAGCTATGGAAGTATGGAGCTATGGAGCCACCAGCCACCCAGGCTGGAGCTCTGGAGCTCTGGAGGTATGGAGCTCTGGTGCTATGGAAGTATGGAGCTCTGGTGCTATGGAAGTATGGAGCTATGGAGGTATGGAAGTATGGAGCTATGGAAGTATGGAGCTATGGAGCTCTGGAAGTATGGAGCTATGGAGCTCTGGAGGTATGGAGCCCTGGAGCTATGGAGCCCTGGAGCTATGGAAGTATGGAGCTCTGGTGCTATGGAGCTATGGAGCTCTGGTGCTATGGAGCTCTGGTGCTATGGAGCTCTGGTGCTATGGAGCTATGGAGCTCTGGTGCTATGGAGCTATGGAGCTCTGGAGGTATGGAGCTCTGGAGGTATGGAGCTCTGGAGGTATGGAGCTATGGAGCCCTGGAGCTCTGGAGGTATGGAGCTATGGTGCTATGGAGCTCTGAAGCCATGGAGCTCTGGTGCTATGGAGCTCTGGAGCTCTGGAGGTATGGAGCTCTGGAGGTATGGAGCTATGGAGCCCTGGAGCTCTGGAGGTATGGAGCTATGGAGCTCTGAAGCCATGGAGCTCTGGTGCTATGGAGCTCTGGAGCTCTGGAGGTATGGAGCTCTGGAGGTATGGAGCTCTGGAGGTATGGAGCTATGGAGCCCTGGAGCTCTGGAGGTATGGAGCTATGGTGCTATGGAGCTCTGAAGCCATGGAGCTCTGGTGCTATGGAGCTCTGGAGGTATGGAGCTCTGGAGGTATGGAGCTCTGGAGGTATGGAGCTATGGAGCCCTGGAGCTCTGGAGGTATGGAGCTATGGTGCTATGGAGCTCTGAAGCCATGGAGCTCTGGTGCTATGGAGCTCTGGAGGTATGGAGCTCTGGAGGTATGGAGCTCTGGAGGTATGGAGCTATGGAGCCCTGGAGCTCTGGAGGTATGGAGCTATGGTGCTATGGAGCTCTGAAGCCATGGAGCTCTGGTGCTATGGAGCTATGGAGCTCTGGTGCTATGGAGCTATGGAGGTATGGAGCCACCAGCCAGCACCCTCCGTGGCTGGATCAATGGAAGTGTTTTAGGTACCAGGCAGCCAAAGGGCCGAGGCCTCACGCTCGACCACGCCGGCGCAGAGTTCCAGCCGCTCGGATAAGCTCTGTCACTCACCCGCCGCGCAGCCACCGGTAACGGGGAAATGTCGCCGCCTGGCGGACACGCCGTTGTAAATGAATGGGCTTTCGCACTTAGTGCAATTTTCGCCAACTCTCTGACTTAGAGCTATGGAAGTATGGAGCTATGGAGGCACCAGCCACCCAGGCTGGAGCTATGGAGCTCTGGAGGTATGGAGCTCAGGTGCTATGGAAGTATGGAGCTATGGAGCTATGGAAGTATGGAGCTATGGAGCTATGGAGCTCTGGAAGTATGGAGCTATGGAGCTCTGGAGGTATGGAGCTATGGAGCCCTGGAGCCCTGGAGCTATGGAGCTCTGGTGCTATGGAGGTATGGAGCTCTGGAGGTATGGAGCTCTGGAGGTATGGAGCTATGGAGCTATGGAGCCCTGGAGCTATGGAGCTATGGAGCCCTGGAGCTATGGAGCTATGGAGCCCTGGAGCTATGGAGCTATGGAGCTCTGGTGCAATGGAGCTATGGAGCTCTGGTGCTATGGAGCTATGGAGCTCTGGTGCTATGGAGCTATGGAGCTCTGGTGCTATGGAGCTATGGAGCTCTGGAAGTATGGAGCTATGGAGCTCTGGAGGTATGGAGCTATGGAGCCCTGGAGCTATGGAGCCCTGGAGCTATGGAAGTATGGAGCTCTGGTGCTATGGAGCTCTGGTGCTATGGAGCTATGGAGCTCTGGAGCTATGGAGCTCTGGAGGTATGGAGCTATGGAGCTATGGAGCTCTGGAGGTATGGAGCTATGGAGCTATGGAAGTATGGAGCTCTGGTGCTATGGAGCTATGGAGCTCTGGTGCTATGGAGCTATGGAGCTCTGGTGCTATGGAGCTATGGAGCTATGGAGCTCTGGAAGTATGGAGCTCTGGTGCTATGGAGCTATGGAGCTCTGGTGCTATGGAGCTATGGAGCTCTGGTGCTATGGAGCTATGGAGCTCTGGTGCTATGGAGCTCTGGTGCTATGGAGCTCTGGTGCTATGGAGCTATGGAGCTCTGGTGCTATGGCGCTATGGAGCTCTGGAGGTATGGAGCTCTGGAGGTATGGAGCTCTGGAGGTATGGAGCTTTGGAGCCCTGGAGCTCTGGAGGTATGGAGCTATGGTGCTATGGAGCTCTGAAGCCATGGAGCTCTGGTGCTATGGAGCTCTGGAGCTCTGGAGGTATGGAGCTCTGGAGGTATGGAGCTATGGAGCCCTGGAGCTCTGGAGGTATGGAGCTATGGTGCTATGGAGCTCTGAAGCCATGGAGCTCTGGTGCTATGGAGCTCTGGAGCTCTGGAGGTATGGAGCTCTGGAGGTATGGAGCTATGGAGCCCTGGAGCTCTGGAGGTATGGAGCTATGGAAGTATGGAGCTATGGAGCTATGGAAGTATGGAGCTATGGAGCTATGGAGCTCTGGAAGTATGGAGCTATGGAGCTCTGGAGGTATGGAGCTATGGAGCCCTGGAGCCCTGGAGCTATGGAGCCCTGGAGCTATGGAGCTATGGAGCCCTGGAGCTATGGAGCTATGGAGCCCTGGAGCTATGGAGCTATGGAGCTCTGGTGCTATGGAGCTATGGAGCTCTGGTGCTATGGAGCTATGGAGCTCTGGTGCTATGGAGCTATGGAGCTCTGGTGCTATGGAGCTATGGAGCTCTGGAAGTATGGAGCTATGGAGCTCTGGAGGTATGGAGCTATGGAGCTCTGGAGGTATGGAGCTATGGAGCCCTGGAGCTATGGAGCCCTGGAGCTATGGAAGTATGGAGCTCTGGTGCTATGGAGCTATGGAGCTCTGGTGCTATGGAGCTATGGAGCTCTGGAGCTATGGAGCTCTGGAGGTATGGAGCTATGGAGCTCTGGAGGTATGGAGCTATGGAGCTATGGAAGTATGGAGCTCTGGTGCTATGGAGCTCTGGAGCTATGGAGCTCTGGAGGTATGGAGCTATGGAGCTCTGGAGGTATGGAGCTATGGAGCTATGGAAGTATGGAGCTCTGGTGCTATGGAGCTATGGAGCTCTGGTGCTATGGAGCTATGGAGCTCTGGTGCTATGGAGCTATGGAGCTATGGAGCTCTGGAAGTATGGAGCTCTGGTGCTATGGAGCTATGGAGCTCTGGTGCTATGGAGCTATGGAGCTCTGGTGCTATGGAGCTATGGAGCTCTGGTGCTATGGAGCTATGGTGCTATGGAGCTCTGGTGCTATGGAGCTATGGAGCTCTGGTGCTATGGAGCTATGGAGCTCTGGAGGTATGGAGCTCTGGAGGTATGGAGCTCTGGAGGTATGGAGCTTTGGAGCCCTGGAGCTCTGGAGGTATGGAGCTATGGTGCTATGGAGCTCTGAAGCCATGGAGCTCTGGTGCTATGGAGCTATGGAGCTCTGGTGCTATGGAGCTATGGAGGTATGGAGCTATGGAGCCCTGGAGCTCTGGAGGTATGGAGCTATGGTGCTATGGAGCTCTGAAGCCATGGAGCTCTGGTGCTATGGAGCTCTGGAGCTCTGGAGGTATGGAGCTCTGGAGGTATGGAGCTATGGAGCCCTGGAGCTCTGGAGGTATGGAGCTATGGTGCTATGGAGCTCTGAAGCCATGGAGCTCTGGTGCTATGGAGCTCTGGAGCTCTGGAGGTATGGAGCTCTGGAGGTATGGAGCTCTGGAGGTATGGAGCTATGGAGCCCTGGAGCTCTGGAGGTATGGAGCTATGGTGCTATGGAGCTCTGAAGCCATGGAGCTCTGGTGCTATGGAGCTCTGGAGGTATGGAGCTCTGGAGGTATGGAGCTCTGGAGGTATGGAGCTATGGAGCCCTGGAGCTCTGGAGGTATGGAGCTATGGTGCTATGGAGCTCTGAAGCCATGGAGCTCTGGTGCTATGGAGCTATGGAGGTATGGAGCCACCAGCCAGCACCCTCCGTGGCTGGATCAATGGAAGTGTTTTAGGTACCAGGCAGCCAAAGGGCCGAGGCCTCACGCTCGACCACGCCGGCGCAGAGTTCCAGCCGCTCGGATAAGCTCTGTCACTCACCCGCCGCGCAGCCACCGGTAACGGGGAAATGTCGCCGCCTTGTGGACACGCCGTTGTAAATGAATGGGCTTTCGCACTTAGTGCAATTTTCGCCAACTCTCTGACTTAGAGCTATGGAAGTATGGAGCTATGGAGCCACCAGCCACCCAGGCTGGAGCTCTGGAGCTCTGGAGGTATGGAGCTCTGGTGCTATGGAAGTATGGAGCTCTGGTGCTATGGAAGTATGGAGCTATGGAGGTATGGAAGTATGGAGCTATGGAAGTATGGAGCTATGGAGCTCTGGAAGTATGGAGCTATGGAGCTCTGGAGGTATGGAGCCCTGGAGCTATGGAGCCCTGGAGCTATGGAAGTATGGAGCTCTGGTGCTATGGAGCTATGGAGCTCTGGTGCTATGGAGCTATGGAGCTATGGAGCTCTGGAGCTATGGAGCTCTGGAGGTATGGAGCTATGGAGCTATGGAGCTCTGGAGGTATGGAGCTATGGAGCTATGGAAGTATGGAGCTCTGGTGCTATGGAGCTATGGAGCTCTGGTGCTATGGAGCTATGGAGCTCTGGTGCTATGGAGCTATGGAGCTATGGAGCTCTGGAAGTATGGAGCTCTGGTGCTATGGAGCTATGGAGCTCTGGTGCTATGGAGCTATGGAGCTCTGGTGCTATGGAGCTCTGGTGCTATGGAGCTCTGGTGCTATGGAGCTATGGAGCTCTGGTGCTATGGAGCTCTGGAGGTATGGAGCTCTGGAGGTATGGAGCTCTGGAGGTATGGAGCTATGGAGCCCTGGAGCTCTGGAGGTATGGAGCTATGGTGCTATGGAGCTCTGAAGCCATGGAGCTCTGGTGCTATGGAGCTATGGAGCTCTGGTGCTATGGAGCTATGGAGCTATGGAGCTCTGGAAGTATGGAGCTCTGGTGCTATGGAGCTATGGAGCTCTGGTGCTATGGAGCTATGGAGCTCTGGTGCTATGGAGCTATGGAGCTCTGGTGCTATGGAGCTCTGGTGCTATGGAGCTCTGGTGCTATGGAGCTATGGAGCTCTGGTGCTATGGAGCTATGGAGCTCTGGAGGTATGGAGCTCTGGAGGTATGGAGCTCTGGAGGTATGGAGCTATGGAGCCCTGGAGCTCTGGAGGTATGGAGCTATGGTGCTATGGAGCTCTGAAGCCATGGAGCTCTGGTGCTATGGAGCTCTGGAGCTCTGGAGGTATGGAGCTCTGGAGGTATGGAGCTATGGAGCCCTGGAGCTCTGGAGGTATGGAGCTATGGTGCTATGGAGCTCTGAAGCCATGGAGCTCTGGTGCTATGGAGCTCTGGAGGTATGGAGCTCTGGAGGTATGGAGCTCTGGAGGTATGGAGCTATGGAGCCCTGGAGCTCTGGAGGTATGGAGCTATGGTGCTATGGAGCTCTGAAGCCATGGAGCTCTGGTGCTATGGAGCTCTGGAGGTATGGAGCTCTGGAGGTATGGAGCTCTGGAGGTATGGAGCTATGGAGCCCTGGAGCTCTGGAGGTATGGAGCTATGGTGCTATGGAGCTCTGAAGCCATGGAGCTCTGGTGCTATGGAGCTCTGGAGGTATGGAGCTCTGGAGGTATGGAGCTCTGGAGGTATGGAGCTATGGAGCCCTGGAGCTCTGGAGGTATGGAGCTATGGTGCTATGGAGCTCTGAAGCCATGGAGCTCTGGTGCTATGGAGCTATGGAGCTCTGGTGCTATGGAGCTATGGAGGTATGGAGCCACCAGCCAGCACCCTCCGTGGCTGGATCAATGGAAGTGTTTTAGGTACCAGGCAGCCAAAGGGCCGAGGCCTCACGCTCGACCACGCCGGCGCAGAGTTCCAGCCGCTCGGATAAGCTCTGTCACTCACCCGCCGCGCAGCCACCGGTAACGGGGAAATGTCGCCGCCTTGTGGACACGCCGTTGTAAATGAATGGGCTTTCGCACTTAGTGCAATTTTCGCCAACTCTCTGACTGGAGCTATGGAAGTATGGAGCTATGGAGCCACCAGCCACCCAGGCTGGAGCTATGGAGCTCTGGAGGTATGGAGCTCTGGTGCTATGGAAGTATGGAGCTATGGAGCTATGGAAGTATGGAGCTATGGAGCTATGGAGCTCTGGAAGTATGGAGCTATGGAGCTCTGGAGGTATGGAGCTATGGAGCCCTGGAGCCCTAGAGCTATGGAGCCCTGGAGCTATGGAGCTATGGAGCCCTGGAGCTATGGAGCTATGGAGCCCTGGAGCTATGGAGCTATGGAGCTCTGGTGCTATGGAGCTATGGAGCTCTGGTGCTATGGAGCTATGGAGCTCTGGTGCTATGGAGCTATGGAGCTCTGGTGCTATGGAGCTATGGAGCTCTGGAAGTATGGAGCTATGGAGCTCTGGAGGTATGGAGCTATGGAGCTCTGGAGGTATGGAGCTATGGAGCCCTGGAGCTATGGAGCCCTGGAGCTATGGAAGTATGGAGCTCTGGTGCTATGGAGCTATGGAGCTCTGGTGCTATGGAGCTATGGAGCTCTGGAGCTATGGAGCTCTGGAGGTATGGAGCTATGGAGCTCTGGAGGTATGGAGCTATGGAGCTATGGAAGTATGGAGCTCTGGTGCTTTGGAGCCCTGGAGCTCTGGAGGTATGGAGCTATGGTGCTATGGAGCTCTGAAGCCATGGAGCTCTGGTGCTATGGAGCTATGGAGCTCTGGTGCTATGGAGCTATGGAGGTATGGAGCCACCAGCCAGCACCCTCCGTGGCTGGATCAATGGAAGTGTTTTAGGTACCAGGCAGCCAAAGGGCCGAGGCCTCACGCTCGACCACGCCGGCGCAGAGTTCCAGCCGCTCGGATAAGCTCTGTCACTCACCCGCCGCGCAGCCACCGGTAACGGGGAAATGTCGCCGCCTTGTGGACACGCCGTTGTAAATGAATGGGCTTTCGCACTTAGTGCAATTTTCGCCAACTCTCTGACTTAGAGCTATGGAAGTATGGAGCTATGGAGCCACCAGCCACCCAGGCTGGAGCTCTGGAGCTCTGGAGGTATGGAGCTCTGGTGCTATGGAAGTATGGAGCTCTGGTGCTATGGAAGTATGGAGCTATGGAGGTATGGAAGTATGGAGCTATGGAAGTATGGAGCTATGGAGCTCTGGAAGTATGGAGCTATGGAGCTCTGGAGGTATGGAGCCCTGGAGCTATGGAGCCCTGGAGCTATGGAAGTATGGAGCTCTGGTGCTATGGAGCTATGGAGCTCTGGTGCTATGGAGCTATGGAGCTATGGAGCTCTGGAGCTATGGAGCTCTGGAGGTATGGAGCTATGGAGCTATGGAGCTCTGGAGGTATGGAGCTATGGAGCTATGGAAGTATGGAGCTCTGGTGCTATGGAGCTATGGAGCTCTGGTGCTATGGAGCTATGGAGCTCTGGTGCTATGGAGCTATGGAGCTCTGGAAGTATGGAGCTCTGGTGCTATGGAGCTATGGAGCTCTGGTGCTATGGAGCTATGGAGCTCTGGTGCTATGGAGCTCTGGTGCTATGGAGCTCTGGTGCTATGGAGCTATGGAGCTCTGGTGCTATGGAGCTCTGGAGGTATGGAGCTCTGGAGGTATGGTGCTCTGGAGGTATGGAGCTATGGAGCCCTGGAGCTCTGGAGGTATGGAGCTATGGTGCTATGGAGCTCTGAAGCCATGGAGCTCTGGTGCTATGGAGCTATGGAGCTCTGGTGCTATGGAGCTATGGAGCTATGGAGCTCTGGAAGTATGGAGCTCTGGTGCTATGGAGCTATGGAGCTCTGGTGCTATGGAGCTATGGAGCTCTGGTGCTATGGAGCTATGGAGCTCTGGTGCTATGGAGCTCTGGTGCTATGGAGCTCTGGTGCTATGGAGCTCTGGAGGTATGGAGCTCTGGAGGTATGGAGCTCTGGAGGTATGGAGCTATGGAGCCCTGGAGCTCTGGAGGTATGGAGCTATGGTGCTATGGAGCTCTGAAGCCATGGAGCTCTGGTGCTATGGAGCTATGGAGCTCTGGTGCTATGGAGCTATGGAGGTATGGAGCCACCAGCCAGCACCCTCCGTGGCTGGATCAATGGAAGTGTTTTAGGTACCAGGCAGCCAAAGGGCCGAGGCCTCACGCTCGACCACGCCGGCGCAGAGTTCCAGCAGCTCGGATAAGCTCTGTCACTCACCCGCCGCGCAGCCACCGGTAACGGGGAAATGTCGCCGCCTTGTGGACACGCCGTTGTAAATGAATGGGCTTTCGCACTTAGTGCAATTTTCGCCAACTCTCTGACTTAGAGCTATGGAAGTATGGAGCTATGGAGCCACCAGCCACCCAGGCTGGAGCTCTGGAGCTCTGGAGGTATGGAGCTCTGGTGCTATGGAAGTATGGAGCTCTGGTGCTATGGAAGTATGGAGCTATGGAGGTATGGAAGTATGGAGCTATGGAAGTATGGAGCTATGGAGCTCTGGAAGTATGGAGCTATGGAGCTCTGGAGGTATGGAGCCCTGGAGCTATGGAGCCCTGGAGCTATGGAAGTATGGAGCTCTGGTGCTATGGAGCTATGGAGCTCTGGTGCTATGGAGCTATGGAGCTATGGAGCTCTGGAGCTATGGAGCTCTGGAGGTATGCAGCTATGGAGCTATGGAGCTCTGGAGGTATGGAGCTATGGAGCTATGGAAGTATGGAGCTCTGGTGCTATGGAGCTATGGAGCTCTGGTGCTATGGAGCTATGGAGCTCTGGTGCTATGGAGCTATGGAGCTATGGAGCTCTGGAAGTATGGAGCTCTGGTGCTATGGAGCTATGGAGCTCTGGTGCTATGGAGCTATGGAGCTCTGGTGCTATGGAGCTATGGAGCTCTGGTGCTATGGAGCTCTGGTGCTATGGAGCTCTGGTGCTATGGAGCTATGGAGCTCTGGTGCTATGGAGCTATGGAGCTCTGGAGGTATGGAGCTCTGGAGGTATGGAGCTCTGGAGGTATGGAGCTATGGAGCCCTGGAGCTCTGGAGGTATGGAGCTATGGTGCTATGGAGCTCTGAAGCCATGGAGCTCTGGTGCTATGGAGCTCTGGAGCTCTGGAGGTATGGAGCTCTGGAGGTATGGAGCTATGGAGCCCTGGAGCTCTGGAGGTATGGAGCTATGGAGCTCTGAAGCCATGGAGCTCTGGTGCTATGGAGCTCTGGAGCTCTGGAGGTATGGAGCTCTGGAGGTATGGAGCTCTGGAGGTATGGAGCTATGGAGCCCTGGAGCTCTGGAGGTATGGAGCTATGGTGCTATGGAGCTCTGAAGCCATGGAGCTCTGGTGCTATGGAGCTCTGGAGGTATGGAGCTCTGGAGGTATGGAGCTCTGGAGGTATGGAGCTATGGAGCCCTGGAGCTCTGGAGGTATGGAGCTATGGTGCTATGGAGCTCTGAAGCCATGGAGCTCTGGTGCTATGGAGCTCTGGAGGTATGGAGCTCTGGAGGTATGGAGCTCTGGAGGTATGGAGCTATGGAGCCCTGGAGCTCTGGAGGTATGGAGCTATGGTGCTATGGAGCTCTGAAGCCATGGAGCTCTGGTGCTATGGAGCTATGGAGCTCTGGTGCTATGGAGCTATGGAGGTATGGAGCCACCAGCCAGCACCCTCCGTGGCTGGATCAATGGAAGTGTTTTAGGTACCAGGCAGCCAAAGGGCCGAGGCCTCACGCTCGACCACGCCGGCGCAGAGTTCCAGCCGCTCGGATAAGCTCTGTCACTCACCCGCCGCGCAGCCACCGGTAACGGGGAAATGTCGCCGCCTGGCGGACACGCCGTTGTAAATGAATGGGCTTTCGCACTTAGTGCAATTTTCGCCAACTCTCTGACTTAGAGCTATGGAAGTATGGAGCTATGGAGCCACCAGCCACCCAGGCTGGAGCTATGGAGCTCTGGAGGTATGGAGCTCAGGTGCTATGGAAGTATGGAGCTATGGAGCTATGGAAGTATGGAGCTATGGAGCTATGGAGCTCTGGAAGTATGGAGCTATGGAGCTCTGGAGGTATGGAGCTATGGAGCCCTGGAGCCCTGGAGCTATGGAGCTCTGGTGCTATGGAGGTATGGAGCTCTGGAGGTATGGAGCTCTGGAGGTATGGAGCTATGGAGCTATGGAGCCCTGGAGCTATGGAGCTATGGAGCCCTGGAGCTATGGAGCTATGGAGCTCTGGTGCTATGGAGCTATGGAGCTCTGGTGCTATGGAGCTATGGAGCTCTGGTGCTATGGAGCTATGGAGCTCTGGTGCTATGGAGCTATGGAGCTCTGGAAGTATGGAGCTATGGAGCTCTGGAGGTATGGAGCTATGGAGCCCTGGAGCTATGGAGCCCTGGAGCTATGGAAGTATGGAGCTCTGGTGCTATGGAGCTATGGAGCTCTGGTGCTATGGAGCTATGGAGCTCTGGAGCTATGGAGCTCTGGAGGTATGGAGCTATGGAGCCCTGGAGCTCTGGAGGTATGGAGCTATGGTGCTATGGAGCTCTGAAGCCATGGAGCTCTGGTGCTATGGAGCTCTGGAGGTATGGAGCTCTGGAGGTATGGAGCTCTGGAGGTATGGAGCTATGGAGCCCTGGAGCTCTGGAGGTATGGAGCTATGGTGCTATGGAGCTCTGAAGCCATGGAGCTCTGGTGCTATGGAGCTCTGGAGGTATGGAGCTCTGGAGGTATGGAGCTCTGGAGGTATGGAGCTATGGAGCCCTGGAGCTCTGGAGGTATGGAGCTATGGTGCTATGGAGCTCTGAAGCCATGGAGCTCTGGTGCTATGGAGCTATGGAGCTCTGGTGCTATGGAGCTATGGAGGTATGGAGCCACCAGCCAGCACCCTCCGTGGCTGGATCAATGGAAGTGTTTTAGGTACCAGGCAGCCAAAGGGCCGAGGCCTCACGCTCGACCACGCCGGCGCAGAGTTCCAGCCGCTCGGATAAGCTCTGTCACTCACCCGCCGCGCAGCCACCGGTAACGGGGAAATGTCGCCGCCTTGTGGACACGCCGTTGTAAATGAATGGGCTTTCGCACTTAGTGCAATTTTCGCCAACTCTCTGACTGGAGCTATGGAAGTATGGAGCTATGGAGCCACCAGCCACCCAGGCTGGAGCTATGGAGCTCTGGAGGTATGGAGCTCTGGTGCTATGGAAGTATGGAGCTATGGAGCTATGGAAGTATGGAGCTATGGAGCTATGGAGCTCTGGAAGTATGGAGCTATGGAGCTCTGGAGGTATGGAGCTATGGAGCCCTGGAGCCCTGGAGCTATGGAGCCCTGAAGCTATGGAGCTATGGAGCCCTGGAGCTATGGAGCTATGGAGCCCTGGAGCTATGGAGCTATGGAGCTCTGGTGCTATGGAGCTATGGAGCTCTGGTGCTATGGAGCTATGGAGCTCTGGTGCTATGGAGCTATGGAGCTCTGGTGCTATGGAGCTATGGAGCTCTGGAAGTATGGAGCTATGGAGCTCTGGAGGTATGGAGCTATGGAGCCCTGGAGCTATGGAGCCCTGGAGCTATGGAAGTATGGAGCTCTGGTGCTATGGAGCTCTGGTGCTATGGAGCTATGGAGCTCTGGAGCTATGGAGCTCTGGAGGTATGGAGCTATGGAGCTATGGAGCTCTGGAGGTATGGAGCTATGGAGCTATGGAAGTATGGAGCTCTGGTGCTATGGAGCTATGGAGCTCTGGTGCTATGGAGCTATGGAGCTCTGGTGCTATGGAGCTATGGAGCTATGGAGCTCTGGAAGTATGGAGCTCTGGTGCTATGGAGCTATGGAGCTCTGGTGCTATGGAGCTATGGAGCTCTGGTGCTATGGAGCTATGGAGCTCTGGTGCTATGGAGCTCTGGTGCTATGGAGCTCTGGTGCTATGGAGCTATGGAGCTCTGGTGCTATGGAGCTATGGAGCTCTGGAGGTATGGAGCTCTGGAGGTATGGAGCTCTGGAGGTATGGAGCTTTGGAGCCCTGGAGCTCTGGAGGTATGGAGCTATGGTGCTATGGAGCTCTGAAGCCATGGAGCTCTGGTGCTATGGAGCTCTGGAGCTCTGGAGGTATGGAGCTCTGGAGGTATGGAGCTATGGAGCCCTGGAGCTCTGGAGGTATGGAGCTATGGTGCTATGGAGCTCTGAAGCCATGGAGCTCTGGTGCTATGGAGCTCTGGAGCTCTGGAGGTATGGAGCTATGGAGCCCTGGAGCTCTGGAGGTATGGAGCTATGGAAGTATGGAGCTATGGAGCTATGGAAGTATGGAGCTATGGAGCTATGGAGCTCTGGAAGTATGGAGCTATGGAGTTCTGGAGGTATGGAGCTATGGAGCCCTGGAGCCCTGGAGCTATGGAGCCCTGGAGCTATGGAGCTATGGAGCCCTGGAGCTATGGAGCTATGGAGCCCTGGAGCTATGGAGCTATGGAGCTCTGGTGCTATGGAGCTATGGAGCTCTGGTGCTATGGAGCTATGGAGCTCTGGTGCTATGGAGCTATGGAGCTCTGGTGCTATGGAGCTATGGAGCTCTGGAAGTATGGAGCTATGGAGCTCTGGAGGTATGGAGCTATGGAGCTCTGGAGGTATGGAGCTATGGAGCCCTGGAGCTATGGAGCCCTGGAGCTATGGAAGTATGGAGCTCTGGTGCTATGGAGCTATGGAGCTCTGGTGCTATGGAGCTATGGAGCTCTGGAGCTATGGAGCTCTGGAGGTATGGAGCTATGGAGCTCTGGAGGTATGGAGCTATGGAGCTATGGAAGTATGGAGCTCTGGTGCTATGGAGCTCTGGAGCTATGGAGCTCTGGAGGTATGGAGCTATGGAGCTCTGGAGGTATGGAGCTATGGAGCTATGGAAGTATGGAGCTCTGGTGCTATGGAGCTATGGAGCTCTGGTGCTATGGAGCTATGGAGCTCTGGTGCTATGGAGCTATGGAGCTATGGAGCTCTGGAAGTATGGAGCTCTGGTGCTATGGAGCTATGGAGCTCTGGTGCTATGGAGCTATGGAGCTCTGGTGCTATGGAGCTATGGAGCTCTGGTGCTATGGAGCTATGGTGCTATGGAGCTCTGGTGCTATGGAGCTATGGAGCTCTGGTGCTATGGAGCTATGGAGCTCTGGAGGTATGGAGCTCTGGAGGTATGGAGCTCTGGAGGTATGGAGCTTTGGAGCCCTGGAGCTCTGGAGGTATGGAGCTATGGTGCTATGGAGCTCTGAAGCCATGGAGCTCTGGTGCTATGGAGCTATGGAGCTCTGGTGCTATGGAGCTATGGAGGTATGGAGCTATGGAGCCCTGGAGCTCTGGAGGTATGGAGCTATGGTGCTATGGAGCTCTGAAGCCATGGAGCTCTGGTGCTATGGAGCTCTGGAGCTCTGGAGGTATGGAGCTCTGGAGGTATGGAGCTATGGAGCCCTGGAGCTCTGGAGGTATGGAGCTATGGTGCTATGGAGCTCTGAAGCCATGGAGCTCTGGTGCTATGGAGCTCTGGAGCTCTGGAGGTATGGAGCTCTGGAGGTATGGAGCTCTGGAGGTATGGAGCTATGGAGCCCTGGAGCTCTGGAGGTATGGAGCTATGGTGCTATGGAGCTCTGAAGCCATGGAGCTCTGGTGCTATGGAGCTCTGGAGGTATGGAGCTCTGGAGGTATGGAGCTCTGGAGGTATGGAGCTATGGAGCCCTGGAGCTCTGGAGGTATGGAGCTATGGTGCTATGGAGCTCTGAAGCCATGGAGCTCTGGTGCTATGGAGCTATGGAGCTCTGGTGCTATGGAGCTATGGAGGTATGGAGCCACCAGCCAGCACCCTCCGTGGCTGGATCAATGGAAGTGTTTTAGGTACCAGGCAGCCAAAGGGCCGAGGCCTCACGCTCGACCACGCCGGCGCAGAGTTCCAGCCGCTCGGATAAGCTCTGTCACTCACCCGCCGCGCAGCCACCGGTAACGGGGAAATGTCGCCGCCTTGTGGACACGCCGTTGTAAATGAATGGGCTTTCGCACTTAGTGCAATTTTCGCCAACTCTCTGACTTAGAGCTATGGAAGTATGGAGCTATGGAGCCACCAGCCACCCAGGCTGGAGCTCTGGAGCTCTGGAGGTATGGAGCTCTGGTGCTATGGAAGTATGGAGCTCTGGTGCTATGGAAGTATGGAGCTATGGAGGTATGGAAGTATGGAGCTATGGAAGTATGGAGCTATGGAGCTCTGGAAGTATGGAGCTATGGAGCTCTGGAGGTATGGAGCCCTGGAGCTATGGAGCCCTGGAGCTATGGAAGTATGGAGCTCTGGTGCTATGGAGCTATGGAGCTCTGGTGCTATGGAGCTCTGGTGCTATGGAGCTCTGGTGCTATGGAGCTATGGAGCTCTGGTGCTATGGAGCTATGGAGCTCTGGAGGTATGGAGCTCTGGAGGTATGGAGCTCTGGAGGTATGGAGCTATGGAGCCCTGGAGCTCTGGAGGTATGGAGCTATGGTGCTATGGAGCTCTGAAGCCATGGAGCTCTGGTGCTATGGAGCTCTGGAGCTCTGGAGGTATGGAGCTCTGGAGGTATGGAGCTATGGAGCCCTGGAGCTCTGGAGGTATGGAGCTATGGAGCTCTGAAGCCATGGAGCTCTGGTGCTATGGAGCTCTGGAGCTCTGGAGGTATGGAGCTCTGGAGGTATGGAGCTCTGGAGGTATGGAGCTATGGAGCCCTGGAGCTCTGGAGGTATGGAGCTATGGTGCTATGGAGCTCTGAAGCCATGGAGCTCTGGTGCTATGGAGCTCTGGAGGTATGGAGCTCTGGAGGTATGGAGCTCTGGAGGTATGGAGCTATGGAGCCCTGGAGCTCTGGAGGTATGGAGCTATGGTGCTATGGAGCTCTGAAGCCATGGAGCTCTGGTGCTATGGAGCTCTGGAGGTATGGAGCTCTGGAGGTATGGAGCTCTGGAGGTATGGAGCTATGGAGCCCTGGAGCTCTGGAGGTATGGAGCTATGGTGCTATGGAGCTCTGAAGCCATGGAGCTCTGGTGCTATGGAGCTATGGAGCTCTGGTGCTATGGAGCTATGGAGGTATGGAGCCACCAGCCAGCACCCTCCGTGGCTGGATCAATGGAAGTGTTTTAGGTACCAGGCAGCCAAAGGGCCGAGGCCTCACGCTCGACCACGCCGGCGCAGAGTTCCAGCCGCTCGGATAAGCTCTGTCACTCACCCGCCGCGCAGCCACCGGTAACGGGGAAATGTCGCCGCCTGGCGGACACGCCGTTGTAAATGAATGGGCTTTCGCACTTAGTGCAATTTTCGCCAACTCTCTGACTTAGAGCTATGGAAGTATGGAGCTATGGAGGCACCAGCCACCCAGGCTGGAGCTATGGAGCTCTGGAGGTATGGAGCTCAGGTGCTATGGAAGTATGGAGCTATGGAGCTATGGAAGTATGGAGCTATGGAGCTATGGAGCTCTGGAAGTATGGAGCTATGGAGCTCTGGAGGTATGGAGCTATGGAGCCCTGGAGCCCTGGAGCTATGGAGCTCTGGTGCTATGGAGGTATGGAGCTCTGGAGGTATGGAGCTCTGGAGGTATGGAGCTATGGAGCTATGGAGCCCTGGAGCTATGGAGCTATGGAGCCCTGGAGCTATGGAGCTATGGAGCCCTGGAGCTATGGAGCTATGGAGCTCTGGTGCTATGGAGCTATGGAGCTCTGGTGCTATGGAGCTATGGAGCTCTGGTGCTATGGAGCTATGGAGCTCTGGTGCTATGGAGCTATGGAGCTCTGGAAGTATGGAGCTATGGAGCTCTGGAGGTATGGAGCTATGGAGCCCTGGAGCTATGGAGCCCTGGAGCTATGGAAGTATGGAGCTCTGGTGCTATGGAGCTCTGGTGCTATGGAGCTATGGAGCTCTGGAGCTATGGAGCTCTGGAGGTATGGAGCTATGGAGCTATGGAGCTCTGGAGGTATGGAGCTATGGAGCTATGGAAGTATGGAGCTCTGGTGCTATGGAGCTATGGAGCTCTGGTGCTATGGAGCTATGGAGCTCTGGTGCTATGGAGCTATGGAGCTATGGAGCTCTGGAAGTATGGAGCTCTGGTGCTATGGAGCTATGGAGCTCTGGTGCTATGGAGCTATGGAGCTCTGGTGCTATGGAGCTATGGAGCTCTGGTGCTATGGAGCTCTGGTGCTATGGAGCTCTGGTGCTATGGAGCTATGGAGCTCTGGTGCTATGGCGCTATGGAGCTCTGGAGGTATGGAGCTCTGGAGGTATGGAGCTCTGGAGGTATGGAGCTTTGGAGCCCTGGAGCTCTGGAGGTATGGAGCTATGGTGCTATGGAGCTCTGAAGCCATGGAGCTCTGGTGCTATGGAGCTCTGGAGCTCTGGAGGTATGGAGCTCTGGAGGTATGGAGCTATGGAGCCCTGGAGCTCTGGAGGTATGGAGCTATGGTGCTATGGAGCTCTGAAGCCATGGAGCTCTGGTGCTATGGAGCTCTGGAGCTCTGGAGGTATGGAGCTCTGGAGGTATGGAGCTATGGAGCCCTGGAGCTCTGGAGGTATGGAGCTATGGAAGTATGGAGCTATGGAGCTATGGAAGTATGGAGCTATGGAGCTATGGAGCTCTGGAAGTATGGAGCTATGGAGCTCTGGAGGTATGGAGCTATGGAGCCCTGGAGCCCTGGAGCTATGGAGCCCTGGAGCTATGGAGCTATGGAGCCCTGGAGCTATGGAGCTATGGAGCCCTGGAGCTATGGAGCTATGGAGCTCTGGTGCTATGGAGCTATGGAGCTCTGGTGCTATGGAGCTATGGAGCTCTGGTGCTATGGAGCTATGGAGCTCTGGTGCTATGGAGCTATGGAGCTCTGGAAGTATGGAGCTATGGAGCTCTGGAGGTATGGAGCTATGGAGCTCTGGAGGTATGGAGCTATGGAGCCCTGGAGCTATGGAGCCCTGGAGCTATGGAAGTATGGAGCTCTGGTGCTATGGAGCTATGGAGCTCTGGTGCTATGGAGCTATGGAGCTCTGGAGCTATGGAGCTCTGGAGGTATGGAGCTATGGAGCTCTGGAGGTATGGAGCTATGGAGCTATGGAAGTATGGAGCTCTGGTGCTATGGAGCTCTGGAGCTATGGAGCTCTGGAGGTATGGAGCTATGGAGCTCTGGAGGTATGGAGCTATGGAGCTATGGAAGTATGGAGCTCTGGTGCTATGGAGCTATGGAGCTCTGGTGCTATGGAGCTATGGAGCTCTGGTGCTATGGAGCTATGGAGCTATGGAGCTCTGGAAGTATGGAGCTCTGGTGCTATGGAGCTATGGAGCTCTGGTGCTATGGAGCTATGGAGCTCTGGTGCTATGGAGCTATGGAGCTCTGGTGCTATGGAGCTATGGTGCTATGGAGCTCTGGTGCTATGGAGCTATGGAGCTCTGGTGCTATGGAGCTATGGAGCTCTGGAGGTATGGAGCTCTGGAGGTATGGAGCTCTGGAGGTATGGAGCTTTGGAGCCCTGGAGCTCTGGAGGTATGGAGCTATGGTGCTATGGAGCTCTGAAGCCATGGAGCTCTGGTGCTATGGAGCTATGGAGCTCTGGTGCTATGGAGCTATGGAGGTATGGAGCTATGGAGCCCTGGAGCTCTGGAGGTATGGAGCTATGGTGCTATGGAGCTCTGAAGCCATGGAGCTCTGGTGCTATGGAGCTCTGGAGCTCTGGAGGTATGGAGCTCTGGAGGTATGGAGCTATGGAGCCCTGGAGCTCTGGAGGTATGGAGCTATGGTGCTATGGAGCTCTGAAGCCATGGAGCTCTGGTGCTATGGAGCTCTGGAGCTCTGGAGGTATGGAGCTCTGGAGGTATGGAGCTCTGGAGGTATGGAGCTATGGAGCCCTGGAGCTCTGGAGGTATGGAGCTATGGTGCTATGGAGCTCTGAAGCCATGGAGCTCTGGTGCTATGGAGCTCTGGAGGTATGGAGCTCTGGAGGTATGGAGCTCTGGAGGTATGGAGCTATGGAGCCCTGGAGCTCTGGAGGTATGGAGCTATGGTGCTATGGAGCTCTGAAGCCATGGAGCTCTGGTGCTATGGAGCTATGGAGCTCTGGTGCTATGGAGCTATGGAGGTATGGAGCCACCAGCCAGCACCCTCCGTGGCTGGATCAATGGAAGTGTTTTAGGTACCAGGCAGCCAAAGGGCCGAGGCCTCACGCTCGACCACGCCGGCGCAGAGTTCCAGCCGCTCGGATAAGCTCTGTCACTCACCCGCCGCGCAGCCACCGGTAACGGGGAAATGTCGCCGCCTTGTGGACACGCCGTTGTAAATGAATGGGCTTTCGCACTTAGTGCAATTTTCGCCAACTCTCTGACTTAGAGCTATGGAAGTATGGAGCTATGGAGCCACCAGCCACCCAGGCTGGAGCTCTGGAGCTCTGGAGGTATGGAGCTCTGGTGCTATGGAAGTATGGAGCTCTGGTGCTATGGAAGTATGGAGCTATGGAGGTATGGAAGTATGGAGCTATGGAAGTATGGAGCTATGGAGCTCTGGAAGTATGGAGCTATGGAGCTCTGGAGGTATGGAGCCCTGGAGCTATGGAGCCCTGGAGCTATGGAAGTATGGAGCTCTGGTGCTATGGAGCTATGGAGCTCTGGTGCTATGGAGCTATGGAGCTATGGAGCTCTGGAGCTATGGAGCTCTGGAGGTATGGAGCTATGGAGCTATGGAGCTCTGGAGGTATGGAGCTATGGAGCTATGGAAGTATGGAGCTCTGGTGCTATGGAGCTATGGAGCTCTGGTGCTATGGAGCTATGGAGCTCTGGTGCTATGGAGCTATGGAGCTATGGAGCTCTGGAAGTATGGAGCTCTGGTGCTATGGAGCTATGGAGCTCTGGTGCTATGGAGCTATGGAGCTCTGGTGCTATGGAGCTCTGGTGCTATGGAGCTCTGGTGCTATGGAGCTATGGAGCTCTGGTGCTATGGAGCTCTGGAGGTATGGAGCTCTGGAGGTATGGAGCTCTGGAGGTATGGAGCTATGGAGCCCTGGAGCTCTGGAGGTATGGAGCTATGGTGCTATGGAGCTCTGAAGCCATGGAGCTCTGGTGCTATGGAGCTATGGAGCTCTGGTGCTATGGAGCTATGGAGCTATGGAGCTCTGGAAGTATGGAGCTCTGGTGCTATGGAGCTATGGAGCTCTGGTGCTATGGAGCTATGGAGCTCTGGTGCTATGGAGCTATGGAGCTCTGGTGCTATGGAGCTCTGGTGCTATGGAGCTCTGGTGCTATGGAGCTATGGAGCTCTGGTGCTATGGAGCTATGGAGCTCTGGAGGTATGGAGCTCTGGAGGTATGGAGCTCTGGAGGTATGGAGCTATGGAGCCCTGGAGCTCTGGAGGTATGGAGCTATGGTGCTATGGAGCTCTGAAGCCATGGAGCTCTGGTGCTATGGAGCTCTGGAGCTCTGGAGGTATGGAGCTCTGGAGGTATGGAGCTATGGAGCCCTGGAGCTCTGGAGGTATGGAGCTATGGTGCTATGGAGCTCTGAAGCCATGGAGCTCTGGTGCTATGGAGCTCTGGAGGTATGGAGCTCTGGAGGTATGGAGCTCTGGAGGTATGGAGCTATGGAGCCCTGGAGCTCTGGAGGTATGGAGCTATGGTGCTATGGAGCTCTGAAGCCATGGAGCTCTGGTGCTATGGAGCTCTGGAGGTATGGAGCTCTGGAGGTATGGAGCTCTGGAGGTATGGAGCTATGGAGCCCTGGAGCTCTGGAGGTATGGAGCTATGGTGCTATGGAGCTCTGAAGCCATGGAGCTCTGGTGCTATGGAGCTCTGGAGGTATGGAGCTCTGGAGGTATGGAGCTCTGGAGGTATGGAGCTATGGAGCCCTGGAGCTCTGGAGGTATGGAGCTATGGTGCTATGGAGCTCTGAAGCCATGGAGCTCTGGTGCTATGGAGCTATGGAGCTCTGGTGCTATGGAGCTATGGAGGTATGGAGCCACCAGCCAGCACCCTCCGTGGCTGGATCAATGGAAGTGTTTTAGGTACCAGGCAGCCAAAGGGCCGAGGCCTCACGCTCGACCACGCCGGCGCAGAGTTCCAGCCGCTCGGATAAGCTCTGTCACTCACCCGCCGCGCAGCCACCGGTAACGGGGAAATGTCGCCGCCTTGTGGACACGCCGTTGTAAATGAATGGGCTTTCGCACTTAGTGCAATTTTCGCCAACTCTCTGACTGGAGCTATGGAAGTATGGAGCTATGGAGCCACCAGCCACCCAGGCTGGAGCTATGGAGCTCTGGAGGTATGGAGCTCTGGTGCTATGGAAGTATGGAGCTATGGAGCTATGGAAGTATGGAGCTATGGAGCTATGGAGCTCTGGAAGTATGGAGCTATGGAGCTCTGGAGGTATGGAGCTATGGAGCCCTGGAGCCCTAGAGCTATGGAGCCCTGGAGCTATGGAGCTATGGAGCCCTGGAGCTATGGAGCTATGGAGCCCTGGAGCTATGGAGCTATGGAGCTCTGGTGCTATGGAGCTATGGAGCTCTGGTGCTATGGAGCTATGGAGCTCTGGTGCTATGGAGCTATGGAGCTCTGGTGCTATGGAGCTATGGAGCTCTGGAAGTATGGAGCTATGGAGCTATGGAGGTATGGAGCTATGGAGCTCTGGAGGTATGGAGCTATGGAGCCCTGGAGCTATGGAGCCCTGGAGCTATGGAAGTATGGAGCTCTGGTGCTATGGAGCTATGGAGCTCTGGTGCTATGGAGCTATGGAGCTCTGGAGCTATGGAGCTCTGGAGGTATGGAGCTATGGAGCTCTGGAGGTATGGAGCTATGGAGCTATGGAAGTATGGAGCTCTGGTGCTTTGGAGCCCTGGAGCTCTGGAGGTATGGAGCTATGGTGCTATGGAGCTCTGAAGCCATGGAGCTCTGGTGCTATGGAGCTATGGAGCTCTGGTGCTATGGAGCTATGGAGGTATGGAGCCACCAGCCAGCACCCTCCGTGGCTGGATCAATGGAAGTGTTTTAGGTACCAGGCAGCCAAAGGGCCGAGGCCTCACGCTCGACCACGCCGGCGCAGAGTTCCAGCCGCTCGGATAAGCTCTGTCACTCACCCGCCGCGCAGCCACCGGTAACGGGGAAATGTCGCCGCCTTGTGGACACGCCGTTGTAAATGAATGGGCTTTCGCACTTAGTGCAATTTTCGCCAACTCTCTGACTTAGAGCTATGGAAGTATGGAGCTATGGAGCCACCAGCCACCCAGGCTGGAGCTCTGGAGCTCTGGAGGTATGGAGCTCTGGTGCTATGGAAGTATGGAGCTCTGGTGCTATGGAAGTATGGAGCTATGGAGGTATGGAAGTATGGAGCTATGGAAGTATGGAGCTATGGAGCTCTGGAAGTATGGAGCTATGGAGCTCTGGAGGTATGGAGCCCTGGAGCTATGGAGCCCTGGAGCTATGGAAGTATGGAGCTCTGGTGCTATGGAGCTATGGAGCTCTGGTGCTATGGAGCTATGGAGCTATGGAGCTCTGGAGCTATGGAGCTCTGGAGGTATGGAGCTATGGAGCTATGGAGCTCTGGAGGTATGGAGCTATGGAGCTATGGAAGTATGGAGCTCTGGTGCTATGGAGCTATGGAGCTCTGGTGCTATGGAGCTATGGAGCTCTGGTGCTATGGAGCTATGGAGCTCTGGAAGTATGGAGCTCTGGTGCTATGGAGCTATGGAGCTCTGGTGCTATGGAGCTATGGAGCTCTGGTGCTATGGAGCTCTGGTGCTATGGAGCTCTGGTGCTATGGAGCTATGGAGCTCTGGTGCTATGGAGCTCTGGAGGTATGGAGCTCTGGAGGTATGGTGCTCTGGAGGTATGGAGCTATGGAGCCCTGGAGCTCTGGAGGTATGGAGCTATGGTGCTATGGAGCTCTGAAGCCATGGAGCTCTGGTGCTATGGAGCTATGGAGCTCTGGTGCTATGGAGCTATGGAGCTATGGAGCTCTGGAAGTATGGAGCTCTGGTGCTATGGAGCTATGGAGCTCTGGTGCTATGGAGCTATGGAGCTCTGGTGCTATGGAGCTATGGAGCTCTGGTGCTATGGAGCTCTGGTGCTATGGAGCTCTGGTGCTATGGAGCTCTGGAGGTATGGAGCTCTGGAGGTATGGAGCTCTGGAGGTATGGAGCTATGGAGCCCTGGAGCTCTGGAGGTATGGAGCTATGGTGCTATGGAGCTCTGAAGCCATGGAGCTCTGGTGCTATGGAGCTATGGAGCTCTGGTGCTATGGAGCTATGGAGGTATGGAGCCACCAGCCAGCACCCTCCGTGGCTGGATCAATGGAAGTGTTTTAGGTACCAGGCAGCCAAAGGGCCGAGGCCTCACGCTCGACCACGCCGGCGCAGAGTTCCAGCAGCTCGGATAAGCTCTGTCACTCACCCGCCGCGCAGCCACCGGTAACGGGGAAATGTCGCCGCCTTGTGGACACGCCGTTGTAAATGAATGGGCTTTCGCACTTAGTGCAATTTTCGCCAACTCTCTGACTTAGAGCTATGGAAGTATGGAGCTATGGAGCCACCAGCCACCCAGGCTGGAGCTCTGGAGCTCTGGAGGTATGGAGCTCTGGTGCTATGGAAGTATGGAGCTCTGGTGCTATGGAAGTATGGAGCTATGGAGGTATGGAAGTATGGAGCTATGGAAGTATGGAGCTATGGAGCTCTGGAAGTATGGAGCTATGGAGCTCTGGAGGTATGGAGCCCTGGAGCTATGGAGCCCTGGAGCTATGGAAGTATGGAGCTCTGGTGCTATGGAGCTATGGAGCTCTGGTGCTATGGAGCTATGGAGCTATGGAGCTCTGGAGCTATGGAGCTCTGGAGGTATGCAGCTATGGAGCTATGGAGCTCTGGAGGTATGGAGCTATGGAGCTATGGAAGTATGGAGCTCTGGTGCTATGGAGCTATGGAGCTCTGGTGCTATGGAGCTATGGAGCTCTGGTGCTATGGAGCTATGGAGCTATGGAGCTCTGGAAGTATGGAGCTCTGGTGCTATGGAGCTATGGAGCTCTGGTGCTATGGAGCTATGGAGCTCTGGTGCTATGGAGCTATGGAGCTCTGGTGCTATGGAGCTCTGGTGCTATGGAGCTCTGGTGCTATGGAGCTATGGAGCTCTGGTGCTATGGAGCTATGGAGCTCTGGAGGTATGGAGCTCTGGAGGTATGGAGCTCTGGAGGTATGGAGCTATGGAGCCCTGGAGCTCTGGAGGTATGGAGCTATGGTGCTATGGAGCTCTGAAGCCATGGAGCTCTGGTGCTATGGAGCTCTGGAGCTCTGGAGGTATGGAGCTCTGGAGGTATGGAGCTATGGAGCCCTGGAGCTCTGGAGGTATGGAGCTATGGAGCTCTGAAGCCATGGAGCTCTGGTGCTATGGAGCTCTGGAGCTCTGGAGGTATGGAGCTCTGGAGGTATGGAGCTCTGGAGGTATGGAGCTATGGAGCCCTGGAGCTCTGGAGGTATGGAGCTATGGTGCTATGGAGCTCTGAAGCCATGGAGCTCTGGTGCTATGGAGCTCTGGAGGTATGGAGCTCTGGAGGTATGGAGCTCTGGAGGTATGGAGCTATGGAGCCCTGGAGCTCTGGAGGTATGGAGCTATGGTGCTATGGAGCTCTGAAGCCATGGAGCTCTGGTGCTATGGAGCTCTGGAGGTATGGAGCTCTGGAGGTATGGAGCTCTGGAGGTATGGAGCTATGGAGCCCTGGAGCTCTGGAGGTATGGAGCTATGGTGCTATGGAGCTCTGAAGCCATGGAGCTCTGGTGCTATGGAGCTATGGAGCTCTGGTGCTATGGAGCTATGGAGGTATGGAGCCACCAGCCAGCACCCTCCGTGGCTGGATCAATGGAAGTGTTTTAGGTACCAGGCAGCCAAAGGGCCGAGGCCTCACGCTCGACCACGCCGGCGCAGAGTTCCAGCCGCTCGGATAAGCTCTGTCACTCACCCGCCGCGCAGCCACCGGTAACGGGGAAATGTCGCCGCCTGGCGGACACGCCGTTGTAAATGAATGGGCTTTCGCACTTAGTGCAATTTTCGCCAACTCTCTGACTTAGAGCTATGGAAGTATGGAGCTATGGAGCCACCAGCCACCCAGGCTGGAGCTATGGAGCTCTGGAGGTATGGAGCTCAGGTGCTATGGAAGTATGGAGCTATGGAGCTATGGAAGTATGGAGCTATGGAGCTATGGAGCTCTGGAAGTATGGAGCTATGGAGCTCTGGAGGTATGGAGCTATGGAGCCCTGGAGCCCTGGAGCTATGGAGCTCTGGTGCTATGGAGGTATGGAGCTCTGGAGGTATGGAGCTCTGGAGGTATGGAGCTATGGAGCTATGGAGCCCTGGAGCTATGGAGCTATGGAGCCCTGGAGCTATGGAGCTATGGAGCTCTGGTGCTATGGAGCTATGGAGCTCTGGTGCTATGGAGCTATGGAGCTCTGGTGCTATGGAGCTATGGAGCTCTGGTGCTATGGAGCTATGGAGCTCTGGAAGTATGGAGCTATGGAGCTCTGGAGGTATGGAGCTATGGAGCCCTGGAGCTATGGAGCCCTGGAGCTATGGAAGTATGGAGCTCTGGTGCTATGGAGCTATGGAGCTCTGGTGCTATGGAGCTATGGAGCTCTGGAGCTATGGAGCTCTGGAGGTATGGAGCTATGGAGCCCTGGAGCTCTGGAGGTATGGAGCTATGGTGCTATGGAGCTCTGAAGCCATGGAGCTCTGGTGCTATGGAGCTCTGGAGGTATGGAGCTCTGGAGGTATGGAGCTCTGGAGGTATGGAGCTATGGAGCCCTGGAGCTCTGGAGGTATGGAGCTATGGTGCTATGGAGCTCTGAAGCCATGGAGCTCTGGTGCTATGGAGCTCTGGAGGTATGGAGCTCTGGAGGTATGGAGCTCTGGAGGTATGGAGCTATGGAGCCCTGGAGCTCTGGAGGTATGGAGCTATGGTGCTATGGAGCTCTGAAGCCATGGAGCTCTGGTGCTATGGAGCTATGGAGCTCTGGTGCTATGGAGCTATGGAGGTATGGAGCCACCAGCCAGCACCCTCCGTGGCTGGATCAATGGAAGTGTTTTAGGTACCAGGCAGCCAAAGGGCCGAGGCCTCACGCTCGACCACGCCGGCGCAGAGTTCCAGCCGCTCGGATAAGCTCTGTCACTCACCCGCCGCGCAGCCACCGGTAACGGGGAAATGTCGCCGCCTTGTGGACACGCCGTTGTAAATGAATGGGCTTTCGCACTTAGTGCAATTTTCGCCAACTCTCTGACTGGAGCTATGGAAGTATGGAGCTATGGAGCCACCAGCCACCCAGGCTGGAGCTATGGAGCTCTGGAGGTATGGAGCTCTGGTGCTATGGAAGTATGGAGCTATGGAGCTATGGAAGTATGGAGCTATGGAGCTATGGAGCTCTGGAAGTATGGAGCTATGGAGCTCTGGAGGTATGGAGCTATGGAGCCCTGGAGCCCTGGAGCTATGGAGCCCTGGAGCTATGGAGCTATGGAGCCCTGGAGCTATGGAGCTATGGAGCCCTGGAGCTATGGAGCTATGGAGGTATGGAGCCACCAGCCAGCACCCTCCGTGGCTGGATCAATGGAAGTGTTTTAGGTACCAGGCAGCCAAAGGGCCGAGGCCTCACGCTCGACCACGCCGGCGCAGAGTTCCAGCCGCTCGGATAAGCTCTGTCACTCACCCGCCGCGCAGCCACCGGTAACGGGGAAATGTCGCCGCCTTGTGGACACGCCGTTGTAAATGAATGGGCTTTCGCACTTAGTGCAATTTTCGCCAACTCTCTGACTTAGAGCTATGGAAGTATGGAGCTATGGAGCCACCAGCCACCCAGGCTGGAGCTCTGGAGCTCTGGAGGTATGGAGCTCTGGTGCTATGGAAGTATGGAGCTCTGGTGCTATGGAAGTATGGAGCTATGGAGGTATGGAAGTATGGAGCTATGGAAGTATGGAGCTATGGAGCTCTGGAAGTATGGAGCTATGGAGCTCTGGAGGTATGGAGCCCTGGAGCTATGGAGCCCTGGAGCTATGGAAGTATGGAGCTCTGGTGCTATGGAGCTATGGAGCTCTGGTGCTATGGAGCTATGGAGCTATGGAGCTCTGGAGCTATGGAGCTCTGGAGGTATGGAGCTATGGAGCTATGGAGCTCTGGAGGTATGGAGCTATGGAGCCCTGGAGCTCTGGAGGTATGGAGCTATGGTGCTATGGAGCTCTGAAGCCATGGAGCTCTGGTGCTATGGAGCTCTGGAGCTCTGGAGGTATGGAGCTCTGGAGGTATGGAGCTATGGAGCCCTGGAGCTCTGGAGGTATGGAGCTATGGTGCTATGGAGCTCTGAAGCCATGGAGCTCTGGTGCTATGGAGCTCTGGAGCTCTGGAGGTATGGAGCTCTGGAGGTATGGAGCTCTGGAGGTATGGAGCTATGGAGCCCTGGAGCTCTGGAGGTATGGAGCTATGGTGCTATGGAGCTCTGAAGCCATGGAGCTCTGGTGCTATGGAGCTCTGGAGGTATGGAGCTCTGGAGGTATGGAGCTCTGGAGGTATGGAGCTATGGAGCCCTGGAGCTCTGGAGGTATGGAGCTATGGTGCTATGGAGCTCTGAAGCCATGGAGCTCTGGTGCTATGGAGCTCTGGAGGTATGGAGCTCTGGAGGTATGGAGCTCTGGAGGTATGGAGCTATGGAGCCCTGGAGCTCTGGAGGTATGGAGCTATGGTGCTATGGAGCTCTGAAGCCATGGAGCTCTGGTGCTATGGAGCTCTGGAGGTATGGAGCTCTGGAGGTATGGAGCTCTGGAGGTATGGAGCTATGGAGCCCTGGAGCTCTGGAGGTATGGAGCTATGGTGCTATGGAGCTCTGAAGCCATGGAGCTCTGGTGCTATGGAGCTATGGAGCTCTGGTGCTATGGAGCTATGGAGGTATGGAGCCACCAGCCAGCACCCTCCGTGGCTGGATCAATGGAAGTGTTTTAGGTACCAGGCAGCCAAAGGGCCGAGGCCTCACGCTCGACCACGCCGGCGCAGAGTTCCAGCCGCTCGGATAAGCTCTGTCACTCACCCGCCGCGCAGCCACCGGTAACGGGGAAATGTCGCCGCCTGGCGGACACGCCGTTGTAAATGAATGGGCTTTCGCACTTAGTGCAATTTTCGCCAACTCTCTGACTTAGAGCTATGGAAGTATGGAGCTATGGAGGCACCAGCCACCCAGGCTGGAGCTATGGAGCTCTGGAGGTATGGAGCTCAGGTGCTATGGAAGTATGGAGCTATGGAGCTATGGAAGTATGGAGCTATGGAGCTATGGAGCTCTGGAAGTATGGAGCTATGGAGCTCTGGAGGTATGGAGCTATGGAGCCCTGGAGCCCTGGAGCTATGGAGCTCTGGTGCTATGGAGGTATGGAGCTCTGGAGGTATGGAGCTCTGGAGGTATGGAGCTATGGAGCTATGGAGCCCTGGAGCTATGGAGCTATGGAGCCCTGGAGCTATGGAGCTATGGAGCCCTGGAGCTATGGAGCTATGGAGCTCTGGTGCTATGGAGCTATGGAGCTCTGGTGCTATGGAGCTATGGAGCTCTGGTGCTATGGAGCTATGGAGCTCTGGTGCTATGGAGCTATGGAGCTCTGGAAGTATGGAGCTATGGAGCTCTGGAGGTATGGAGCTATGGAGCCCTGGAGCTATGGAGCCCTGGAGCTATGGAAGTATGGAGCTCTGGTGCTATGGAGCTCTGGTGCTATGGAGCTATGGAGCTCTGGAGCTATGGAGCTCTGGAGGTATGGAGCTATGGAGCTATGGAGCTCTGGAGGTATGGAGCTATGGAGCTATGGAAGTATGGAGCTCTGGTGCTATGGAGCTATGGAGCTCTGGTGCTATGGAGCTATGGAGCTCTGGTGCTATGGAGCTATGGAGCTATGGAGCTCTGGAAGTATGGAGCTCTGGTGCTATGGAGCTATGGAGCTCTGGTGCTATGGAGCTATGGAGCTCTGGTGCTATGGAGCTATGGAGCTCTGGTGCTATGGAGCTCTGGTGCTATGGAGCTCTGGTGCTATGGAGCTATGGAGCTCTGGTGCTATGGCGCTATGGAGCTCTGGAGGTATGGAGCTCTGGAGGTATGGAGCTCTGGAGGTATGGAGCTTTGGAGCCCTGGAGCTCTGGAGGTATGGAGCTATGGTGCTATGGAGCTCTGAAGCCATGGAGCTCTGGTGCTATGGAGCTCTGGAGCTCTGGAGGTATGGAGCTCTGGAGGTATGGAGCTATGGAGCCCTGGAGCTCTGGAGGTATGGAGCTATGGTGCTATGGAGCTCTGAAGCCATGGAGCTCTGGTGCTATGGAGCTCTGGAGCTCTGGAGGTATGGAGCTCTGGAGGTATGGAGCTATGGAGCCCTGGAGCTCTGGAGGTATGGAGCTATGGAAGTATGGAGCTATGGAGCTATGGAAGTATGGAGCTATGGAGCTATGGAGCTCTGGAAGTATGGAGCTATGGAGCTCTGGAGGTATGGAGCTATGGAGCCCTGGAGCCCTGGAGCTATGGAGCCCTGGAGCTATGGAGCTATGGAGCCCTGGAGCTATGGAGCTATGGAGCCCTGGAGCTATGGAGCTATGGAGCTCTGGTGCTATGGAGCTATGGAGCTCTGGTGCTATGGAGCTATGGAGCTCTGGTGCTATGGAGCTATGGAGCTCTGGTGCTATGGAGCTATGGAGCTCTGGAAGTATGGAGCTATGGAGCTCTGGAGGTATGGAGCTATGGAGCTCTGGAGGTATGGAGCTATGGAGCCCTGGAGCTATGGAGCCCTGGAGCTATGGAAGTATGGAGCTCTGGTGCTATGGAGCTATGGAGCTCTGGTGCTATGGAGCTATGGAGCTCTGGAGCTATGGAGCTCTGGAGGTATGGAGCTATGGAGCTCTGGAGGTATGGAGCTATGGAGCTATGGAAGTATGGAGCTCTGGTGCTATGGAGCTCTGGAGCTATGGAGCTCTGGAGGTATGGAGCTATGGAGCTCTGGAGGTATGGAGCTATGGAGCTATGGAAGTATGGAGCTCTGGTGCTATGGAGCTATGGAGCTCTGGTGCTATGGAGCTATGGAGCTCTGGTGCTATGGAGCTATGGAGCTATGGAGCTCTGGAAGTATGGAGCTCTGGTGCTATGGAGCTATGGAGCTCTGGTGCTATGGAGCTATGGAGCTCTGGTGCTATGGAGCTATGGAGCTCTGGTGCTATGGAGCTATGGTGCTATGGAGCTCTGGTGCTATGGAGCTATGGAGCTCTGGTGCTATGGAGCTATGGAGCTCTGGAGGTATGGAGCTCTGGAGGTATGGAGCTCTGGAGGTATGGAGCTTTGGAGCCCTGGAGCTCTGGAGGTATGGAGCTATGGTGCTATGGAGCTCTGAAGCCATGGAGCTCTGGTGCTATGGAGCTATGGAGCTCTGGTGCTATGGAGCTATGGAGGTATGGAGCTATGGAGCCCTGGAGCTCTGGAGGTATGGAGCTATGGTGCTATGGAGCTCTGAAGCCATGGAGCTCTGGTGCTATGGAGCTCTGGAGCTCTGGAGGTATGGAGCTCTGGAGGTATGGAGCTATGGAGCCCTGGAGCTCTGGAGGTATGGAGCTATGGTGCTATGGAGCTCTGAAGCCATGGAGCTCTGGTGCTATGGAGCTCTGGAGCTCTGGAGGTATGGAGCTCTGGAGGTATGGAGCTCTGGAGGTATGGAGCTATGGAGCCCTGGAGCTCTGGAGGTATGGAGCTATGGTGCTATGGAGCTCTGAAGCCATGGAGCTCTGGTGCTATGGAGCTCTGGAGGTATGGAGCTCTGGAGGTATGGAGCTCTGGAGGTATGGAGCTATGGAGCCCTGGAGCTCTGGAGGTATGGAGCTATGGTGCTATGGAGCTCTGAAGCCATGGAGCTCTGGTGCTATGGAGCTATGGAGCTCTGGTGCTATGGAGCTATGGAGGTATGGAGCCACCAGCCAGCACCCTCCGTGGCTGGATCAATGGAAGTGTTTTAGGTACCAGGCAGCCAAAGGGCCGAGGCCTCACGCTCGACCACGCCGGCGCAGAGTTCCAGCCGCTCGGATAAGCTCTGTCACTCACCCGCCGCGCAGCCACCGGTAACGGGGAAATGTCGCCGCCTTGTGGACACGCCGTTGTAAATGAATGGGCTTTCGCACTTAGTGCAATTTTCGCCAACTCTCTGACTTAGAGCTATGGAAGTATGGAGCTATGGAGCCACCAGCCACCCAGGCTGGAGCTCTGGAGCTCTGGAGGTATGGAGCTCTGGTGCTATGGAAGTATGGAGCTCTGGTGCTATGGAAGTATGGAGCTATGGAGGTATGGAAGTATGGAGCTATGGAAGTATGGAGCTATGGAGCTCTGGAAGTATGGAGCTATGGAGCTCTGGAGGTATGGAGCCCTGGAGCTATGGAGCCCTGGAGCTATGGAAGTATGGAGCTCTGGTGCTATGGAGCTATGGAGCTCTGGTGCTATGGAGCTATGGAGCTATGGAGCTCTGGAGCTATGGAGCTCTGGAGGTATGGAGCTATGGAGCTATGGAGCTCTGGAGGTATGGAGCTATGGAGCTATGGAAGTATGGAGCTCTGGTGCTATGGAGCTATGGAGCTCTGGTGCTATGGAGCTATGGAGCTCTGGTGCTATGGAGCTATGGAGCTATGGAGCTCTGGAAGTATGGAGCTCTGGTGCTATGGAGCTATGGAGCTCTGGTGCTATGGAGCTATGGAGCTCTGGTGCTATGGAGCTCTGGTGCTATGGAGCTCTGGTGCTATGGAGCTATGGAGCTCTGGTGCTATGGAGCTCTGGAGGTATGGAGCTCTGGAGGTATGGAGCTCTGGAGGTATGGAGCTATGGAGCCCTGGAGCTCTGGAGGTATGGAGCTATGGTGCTATGGAGCTCTGAAGCCATGGAGCTCTGGTGCTATGGAGCTATGGAGCTCTGGTGCTATGGAGCTATGGAGCTATGGAGCTCTGGAAGTATGGAGCTCTGGTGCTATGGAGCTATGGAGCTCTGGTGCTATGGAGCTATGGAGCTCTGGTGCTATGGAGCTATGGAGCTCTGGTGCTATGGAGCTCTGGTGCTATGGAGCTCTGGTGCTATGGAGCTATGGAGCTCTGGTGCTATGGAGCTATGGAGCTCTGGAGGTATGGAGCTCTGGAGGTATGGAGCTCTGGAGGTATGGAGCTATGGAGCCCTGGAGCTCTGGAGGTATGGAGCTATGGTGCTATGGAGCTCTGAAGCCATGGAGCTCTGGTGCTATGGAGCTCTGGAGCTCTGGAGGTATGGAGCTCTGGAGGTATGGAGCTATGGAGCCCTGGAGCTCTGGAGGTATGGAGCTATGGTGCTATGGAGCTCTGAAGCCATGGAGCTCTGGTGCTATGGAGCTCTGGAGGTATGGAGCTCTGGAGGTATGGAGCTCTGGAGGTATGGAGCTATGGAGCCCTGGAGCTCTGGAGGTATGGAGCTATGGTGCTATGGAGCTCTGAAGCCATGGAGCTCTGGTGCTATGGAGCTCTGGAGGTATGGAGCTCTGGAGGTATGGAGCTCTGGAGGTATGGAGCTATGGAGCCCTGGAGCTCTGGAGGTATGGAGCTATGGTGCTATGGAGCTCTGAAGCCATGGAGCTCTGGTGCTATGGAGCTCTGGAGGTATGGAGCTCTGGAGGTATGGAGCTCTGGAGGTATGGAGCTATGGAGCCCTGGAGCTCTGGAGGTATGGAGCTATGGTGCTATGGAGCTCTGAAGCCATGGAGCTCTGGTGCTATGGAGCTATGGAGCTCTGGTGCTATGGAGCTATGGAGGTATGGAGCCACCAGCCAGCACCCTCCGTGGCTGGATCAATGGAAGTGTTTTAGGTACCAGGCAGCCAAAGGGCCGAGGCCTCACGCTCGACCACGCCGGCGCAGAGTTCCAGCCGCTCGGATAAGCTCTGTCACTCACCCGCCGCGCAGCCACCGGTAACGGGGAAATGTCGCCGCCTTGTGGACACGCCGTTGTAAATGAATGGGCTTTCGCACTTAGTGCAATTTTCGCCAACTCTCTGACTGGAGCTATGGAAGTATGGAGCTATGGAGCCACCAGCCACCCAGGCTGGAGCTATGGAGCTCTGGAGGTATGGAGCTCTGGTGCTATGGAAGTATGGAGCTATGGAGCTATGGAAGTATGGAGCTATGGAGCTATGGAGCTCTGGAAGTATGGAGCTATGGAGCTCTGGAGGTATGGAGCTATGGAGCCCTGGAGCCCTAGAGCTATGGAGCCCTGGAGCTATGGAGCTATGGAGCCCTGGAGCTATGGAGCTATGGAGCCCTGGAGCTATGGAGCTATGGAGCTCTGGTGCTATGGAGCTATGGAGCTCTGGTGCTATGGAGCTATGGAGCTCTGGTGCTATGGAGCTATGGAGCTCTGGTGCTATGGAGCTATGGAGCTCTGGAAGTATGGAGCTATGGAGCTCTGGAGGTATGGAGCTATGGAGCTCTGGAGGTATGGAGCTATGGAGCCCTGGAGCTATGGAGCCCTGGAGCTATGGAAGTATGGAGCTCTGGTGCTATGGAGCTATGGAGCTCTGGTGCTATGGAGCTATGGAGCTCTGGAGCTATGGAGCTCTGGAGGTATGGAGCTATGGAGCTCTGGAGGTATGGAGCTATGGAGCTATGGAAGTATGGAGCTCTGGTGCTTTGGAGCCCTGGAGCTCTGGAGGTATGGAGCTATGGTGCTATGGAGCTCTGAAGCCATGGAGCTCTGGTGCTATGGAGCTATGGAGCTCTGGTGCTATGGAGCTATGGAGGTATGGAGCCACCAGCCAGCACCCTCCGTGGCTGGATCAATGGAAGTGTTTTAGGTACCAGGCAGCCAAAGGGCCGAGGCCTCACGCTCGACCACGCCGGCGCAGAGTTCCAGCCGCTCGGATAAGCTCTGTCACTCACCCGCCGCGCAGCCACCGGTAACGGGGAAATGTCGCCGCCTTGTGGACACGCCGTTGTAAATGAATGGGCTTTCGCACTTAGTGCAATTTTCGCCAACTCTCTGACTTAGAGCTATGGAAGTATGGAGCTATGGAGCCACCAGCCACCCAGGCTGGAGCTCTGGAGCTCTGGAGGTATGGAGCTCTGGTGCTATGGAAGTATGGAGCTCTGGTGCTATGGAAGTATGGAGCTATGGAGGTATGGAAGTATGGAGCTATGGAAGTATGGAGCTATGGAGCTCTGGAAGTATGGAGCTATGGAGCTCTGGAGGTATGGAGCCCTGGAGCTATGGAGCCCTGGAGCTATGGAAGTATGGAGCTCTGGTGCTATGGAGCTATGGAGCTCTGGTGCTATGGAGCTATGGAGCTATGGAGCTCTGGAGCTATGGAGCTCTGGAGGTATGGAGCTATGGAGCTATGGAGCTCTGGAGGTATGGAGCTATGGAGCTATGGAAGTATGGAGCTCTGGTGCTATGGAGCTATGGAGCTCTGGTGCTATGGAGCTATGGAGCTCTGGTGCTATGGAGCTATGGAGCTCTGGAAGTATGGAGCTCTGGTGCTATGGAGCTATGGAGCTCTGGTGCTATGGAGCTATGGAGCTCTGGTGCTATGGAGCTCTGGTGCTATGGAGCTCTGGTGCTATGGAGCTATGGAGCTCTGGTGCTATGGAGCTCTGGAGGTATGGAGCTCTGGAGGTATGGTGCTCTGGAGGTATGGAGCTATGGAGCCCTGGAGCTCTGGAGGTATGGAGCTATGGTGCTATGGAGCTCTGAAGCCATGGAGCTCTGGTGCTATGGAGCTATGGAGCTCTGGTGCTATGGAGCTATGGAGCTATGGAGCTCTGGAAGTATGGAGCTCTGGTGCTATGGAGCTATGGAGCTCTGGTGCTATGGAGCTATGGAGCTCTGGTGCTATGGAGCTATGGAGCTCTGGTGCTATGGAGCTCTGGTGCTATGGAGCTCTGGTGCTATGGAGCTCTGGAGGTATGGAGCTCTGGAGGTATGGAGCTCTGGAGGTATGGAGCTATGGAGCCCTGGAGCTCTGGAGGTATGGAGCTATGGTGCTATGGAGCTCTGAAGCCATGGAGCTCTGGTGCTATGGAGCTATGGAGCTCTGGTGCTATGGAGCTATGGAGGTATGGAGCCACCAGCCAGCACCCTCCGTGGCTGGATCAATGGAAGTGTTTTAGGTACCAGGCAGCCAAAGGGCCGAGGCCTCACGCTCGACCACGCCGGCGCAGAGTTCCAGCAGCTCGGATAAGCTCTGTCACTCACCCGCCGCGCAGCCACCGGTAACGGGGAAATGTCGCCGCCTTGTGGACACGCCGTTGTAAATGAATGGGCTTTCGCACTTAGTGCAATTTTCGCCAACTCTCTGACTTAGAGCTATGGAAGTATGGAGCTATGGAGCCACCAGCCACCCAGGCTGGAGCTCTGGAGCTCTGGAGGTATGGAGCTCTGGTGCTATGGAAGTATGGAGCTCTGGTGCTATGGAAGTATGGAGCTATGGAGGTATGGAAGTATGGAGCTATGGAAGTATGGAGCTATGGAGCTCTGGAAGTATGGAGCTATGGAGCTCTGGAGGTATGGAGCCCTGGAGCTATGGAGCCCTGGAGCTATGGAAGTATGGAGCTCTGGTGCTATGGAGCTATGGAGCTCTGGTGCTATGGAGCTATGGAGCTATGGAGCTCTGGAGCTATGGAGCTCTGGAGGTATGCAGCTATGGAGCTATGGAGCTCTGGAGGTATGGAGCTATGGAGCTATGGAAGTATGGAGCTCTGGTGCTATGGAGCTATGGAGCTCTGGTGCTATGGAGCTATGGAGCTCTGGTGCTATGGAGCTATGGAGCTATGGAGCTCTGGAAGTATGGAGCTCTGGTGCTATGGAGCTATGGAGCTCTGGTGCTATGGAGCTATGGAGCTCTGGTGCTATGGAGCTATGGAGCTCTGGTGCTATGGAGCTCTGGTGCTATGGAGCTCTGGTGCTATGGAGCTATGGAGCTCTGGTGCTATGGAGCTATGGAGCTCTGGAGGTATGGAGCTCTGGAGGTATGGAGCTCTGGAGGTATGGAGCTATGGAGCCCTGGAGCTCTGGAGGTATGGAGCTATGGTGCTATGGAGCTCTGAAGCCATGGAGCTCTGGTGCTATGGAGCTCTGGAGCTCTGGAGGTATGGAGCTCTGGAGGTATGGAGCTATGGAGCCCTGGAGCTCTGGAGGTATGGAGCTATGGAGCTCTGAAGCCATGGAGCTCTGGTGCTATGGAGCTCTGGAGCTCTGGAGGTATGGAGCTCTGGAGGTATGGAGCTCTGGAGGTATGGAGCTATGGAGCCCTGGAGCTCTGGAGGTATGGAGCTATGGTGCTATGGAGCTCTGAAGCCATGGAGCTCTGGTGCTATGGAGCTCTGGAGGTATGGAGCTCTGGAGGTATGGAGCTCTGGAGGTATGGAGCTATGGAGCCCTGGAGCTCTGGAGGTATGGAGCTATGGTGCTATGGAGCTCTGAAGCCATGGAGCTCTGGTGCTATGGAGCTCTGGAGGTATGGAGCTCTGGAGGTATGGAGCTCTGGAGGTATGGAGCTATGGAGCCCTGGAGCTCTGGAGGTATGGAGCTATGGTGCTATGGAGCTCTGAAGCCATGGAGCTCTGGTGCTATGGAGCTATGGAGCTCTGGTGCTATGGAGCTATGGAGGTATGGAGCCACCAGCCAGCACCCTCCGTGGCTGGATCAATGGAAGTGTTTTAGGTACCAGGCAGCCAAAGGGCCGAGGCCTCACGCTCGACCACGCCGGCGCAGAGTTCCAGCCGCTCGGATAAGCTCTGTCACTCACCCGCCGCGCAGCCACCGGTAACGGGGAAATGTCGCCGCCTGGCGGACACGCCGTTGTAAATGAATGGGCTTTCGCACTTAGTGCAATTTTCGCCAACTCTCTGACTTAGAGCTATGGAAGTATGGAGCTATGGAGCCACCAGCCACCCAGGCTGGAGCTATGGAGCTCTGGAGGTATGGAGCTCAGGTGCTATGGAAGTATGGAGCTATGGAGCTATGGAAGTATGGAGCTATGGAGCTATGGAGCTCTGGAAGTATGGAGCTATGGAGCTCTGGAGGTATGGAGCTATGGAGCCCTGGAGCCCTGGAGCTATGGAGCTCTGGTGCTATGGAGGTATGGAGCTCTGGAGGTATGGAGCTCTGGAGGTATGGAGCTATGGAGCTATGGAGCCCTGGAGCTATGGAGCTATGGAGCCCTGGAGCTATGGAGCTATGGAGCTCTGGTGCTATGGAGCTATGGAGCTCTGGTGCTATGGAGCTATGGAGCTCTGGTGCTATGGAGCTATGGAGCTCTGGTGCTATGGAGCTATGGAGCTCTGGAAGTATGGAGCTATGGAGCTCTTGAGGTATGGAGCTATGGAGCCCTGGAGCTATGGAGCCCTGGAGCTATGGAAGTATGGAGCTCTGGTGCTATGGAGCTATGGAGCTCTGGTGCTATGGAGCTATGGAGCTCTGGAGCTATGGAGCTCTGGAGGTATGGAGCTATGGAGCCCTGGAGCTCTGGAGGTATGGAGCTATGGTGCTATGGAGCTCTGAAGCCATGGAGCTCTGGTGCTATGGAGCTCTGGAGGTATGGAGCTCTGGAGGTATGGAGCTCTGGAGGTATGGAGCTATGGAGCCCTGGAGCTCTGGAGGTATGGAGCTATGGTGCTATGGAGCTCTGAAGCCATGGAGCTCTGGTGCTATGGAGCTCTGGAGGTATGGAGCTCTGGAGGTATGGAGCTCTGGAGGTATGGAGCTATGGAGCCCTGGAGCTCTGGAGGTATGGAGCTATGGTGCTATGGAGCTCTGAAGCCATGGAGCTCTGGTGCTATGGAGCTATGGAGCTCTGGTGCTATGGAGCTATGGAGGTATGGAGCCACCAGCCAGCACCCTCCGTGGCTGGATCAATGGAAGTGTTTTAGGTACCAGGCAGCCAAAGGGCCGAGGCCTCACGCTCGACCACGCCGGCGCAGAGTTCCAGCCGCTCGGATAAGCTCTGTCACTCACCCGCCGCGCAGCCACCGGTAACGGGGAAATGTCGCCGCCTTGTGGACACGCCGTTGTAAATGAATGGGCTTTCGCACTTAGTGCAATTTTCGCCAACTCTCTGACTGGAGCTATGGAAGTATGGAGCTATGGAGCCACCAGCCACCCAGGCTGGAGCTATGGAGCTCTGGAGGTATGGAGCTCTGGTGCTATGGAAGTATGGAGCTATGGAGCTATGGAAGTATGGAGCTATGGAGCTATGGAGCTCTGGAAGTATGGAGCTATGGAGCTCTGGAGGTATGGAGCTATGGAGCCCTGGAGCCCTGGAGCTATGGAGCCCTGGAGCTATGGAGCTATGGAGCCCTGGAGCTATGGAGCTATGGAGCCCTGGAGCTATGGAGCTATGGAGCTCTGGTGCTATGGAGCTATGGAGCTCTGGTGCTATGGAGCTATGGAGCTCTGGTGCTATGGAGCTATGGAGCTCTGGTGCTATGGAGCTATGGAGCTCTGGAAGTATGGAGCTATGGAGCTCTGGAGGTATGGAGCTATGGAGCCCTGGAGCTATGGAGCCCTGGAGCTATGGAAGTATGGAGCTCTGGTGCTATGGAGCTCTGGTGCTATGGAGCTATGGAGCTCTGGAGCTATGGAGCTCTGGAGGTATGGAGCTATGGAGCTATGGAGCTCTGGAGGTATGGAGCTATGGAGCTATGGAAGTATGGAGCTCTGGTGCTATGGAGCTATGGAGCTCTGGTGCTATGGAGCTATGGAGCTCTGGTGCTATGGAGCTATGGAGCTATGGAGCTCTGGAAGTATGGAGCTCTGGTGCTATGGAGCTATGGAGCTCTGGTGCTATGGAGCTATGGAGCTCTGGTGCTATGGAGCTATGGAGCTCTGGTGCTATGGAGCTCTGGTGCTATGGAGCTCTGGTGCTATGGAGCTATGGAGCTCTGGTGCTATGGAGCTATGGAGCTCTGGAGGTATGGAGCTCTGGAGGTATGGAGCTCTGGAGGTATGGAGCTTTGGAGCCCTGGAGCTCTGGAGGTATGGAGCTATGGTGCTATGGAGCTCTGAAGCCATGGAGCTCTGGTGCTATGGAGCTCTGGAGCTCTGGAGGTATGGAGCTCTGGAGGTATGGAGCTATGGAGCCCTGGAGCTCTGGAGGTATGGAGCTATGGTGCTATGGAGCTCTGAAGCCATGGAGCTCTGGTGCTATGGAGCTCTGGAGCTCTGGAGGTATGGAGCTATGGAGCCCTGGAGCTCTGGAGGTATGGAGCTATGGAAGTATGGAGCTATGGAGCTATGGAAGTATGGAGCTATGGAGCTATGGAGCTCTGGAAGTATGGAGCTATGGAGTTCTGGAGGTATGGAGCTATGGAGCCCTGGAGCCCTGGAGCTATGGAGCCCTGGAGCTATGGAGCTATGGAGCCCTGGAGCTATGGAGCTATGGAGCCCTGGAGCTATGGAGCTATGGAGCTCTGGTGCTATGGAGCTATGGAGCTCTGGTGCTATGGAGCTATGGAGCTCTGGTGCTATGGAGCTATGGAGCTCTGGTGCTATGGAGCTATGGAGCTCTGGAAGTATGGAGCTATGGAGCTCTGGAGGTATGGAGCTATGGAGCTCTGGAGGTATGGAGCTATGGAGCCCTGGAGCTATGGAGCCCTGGAGCTATGGAAGTATGGAGCTCTGGTGCTATGGAGCTATGGAGCTCTGGTGCTATGGAGCTATGGAGCTCTGGAGCTATGGAGCTCTGGAGGTATGGAGCTATGGAGCTCTGGAGGTATGGAGCTATGGAGCTATGGAAGTATGGAGCTCTGGTGCTATGGAGCTCTGGAGCTATGGAGCTCTGGAGGTATGGAGCTATGGAGCTCTGGAGGTATGGAGCTATGGAGCTATGGAAGTATGGAGCTCTGGTGCTATGGAGCTATGGAGCTCTGGTGCTATGGAGCTATGGAGCTCTGGTGCTATGGAGCTATGGAGCTATGGAGCTCTGGAAGTATGGAGCTCTGGTGCTATGGAGCTATGGAGCTCTGGTGCTATGGAGCTATGGAGCTCTGGTGCTATGGAGCTATGGAGCTCTGGTGCTATGGAGCTATGGTGCTATGGAGCTCTGGTGCTATGGAGCTATGGAGCTCTGGTGCTATGGAGCTATGGAGCTCTGGAGGTATGGAGCTCTGGAGGTATGGAGCTCTGGAGGTATGGAGCTTTGGAGCCCTGGAGCTCTGGAGGTATGGAGCTATGGTGCTATGGAGCTCTGAAGCCATGGAGCTCTGGTGCTATGGAGCTATGGAGCTCTGGTGCTATGGAGCTATGGAGGTATGGAGCTATGGAGCCCTGGAGCTCTGGAGGTATGGAGCTATGGTGCTATGGAGCTCTGAAGCCATGGAGCTCTGGTGCTATGGAGCTCTGGAGCTCTGGAGGTATGGAGCTCTGGAGGTATGGAGCTATGGAGCCCTGGAGCTCTGGAGGTATGGAGCTATGGTGCTATGGAGCTCTGAAGCCATGGAGCTCTGGTGCTATGGAGCTCTGGAGCTCTGGAGGTATGGAGCTCTGGAGGTATGGAGCTCTGGAGGTATGGAGCTATGGAGCCCTGGAGCTCTGGAGGTATGGAGCTATGGTGCTATGGAGCTCTGAAGCCATGGAGCTCTGGTGCTATGGAGCTCTGGAGGTATGGAGCTCTGGAGGTATGGAGCTCTGGAGGTATGGAGCTATGGAGCCCTGGAGCTCTGGAGGTATGGAGCTATGGTGCTATGGAGCTCTGAAGCCATGGAGCTCTGGTGCTATGGAGCTATGGAGCTCTGGTGCTATGGAGCTATGGAGGTATGGAGCCACCAGCCAGCACCCTCCGTGGCTGGATCAATGGAAGTGTTTTAGGTACCAGGCAGCCAAAGGGCCGAGGCCTCACGCTCGACCACGCCGGCGCAGAGTTCCAGCCGCTCGGATAAGCTCTGTCACTCACCCGCCGCGCAGCCACCGGTAACGGGGAAATGTCGCCGCCTTGTGGACACGCCGTTGTAAATGAATGGGCTTTCGCACTTAGTGCAATTTTCGCCAACTCTCTGACTTAGAGCTATGGAAGTATGGAGCTATGGAGCCACCAGCCACCCAGGCTGGAGCTCTGGAGCTCTGGAGGTATGGAGCTCTGGTGCTATGGAAGTATGGAGCTCTGGTGCTATGGAAGTATGGAGCTATGGAGGTATGGAAGTATGGAGCTATGGAAGTATGGAGCTATGGAGCTCTGGAAGTATGGAGCTATGGAGCTCTGGAGGTATGGAGCCCTGGAGCTATGGAGCCCTGGAGCTATGGAAGTATGGAGCTCTGGTGCTATGGAGCTATGGAGCTCTGGTGCTATGGAGCTCTGGTGCTATGGAGCTCTGGTGCTATGGAGCTATGGAGCTCTGGTGCTATGGAGCTATGGAGCTCTGGAGGTATGGAGCTCTGGAGGTATGGAGCTCTGGAGGTATGGAGCTATGGAGCCCTGGAGCTCTGGAGGTATGGAGCTATGGTGCTATGGAGCTCTGAAGCCATGGAGCTCTGGTGCTATGGAGCTCTGGAGCTCTGGAGGTATGGAGCTCTGGAGGTATGGAGCTATGGAGCCCTGGAGCTCTGGAGGTATGGAGCTATGGAGCTCTGAAGCCATGGAGCTCTGGTGCTATGGAGCTCTGGAGCTCTGGAGGTATGGAGCTCTGGAGGTATGGAGCTCTGGAGGTATGGAGCTATGGAGCCCTGGAGCTCTGGAGGTATGGAGCTATGGTGCTATGGAGCTCTGAAGCCATGGAGCTCTGGTGCTATGGAGCTCTGGAGGTATGGAGCTCTGGAGGTATGGAGCTCTGGAGGTATGGAGCTATGGAGCCCTGGAGCTCTGGAGGTATGGAGCTATGGTGCTATGGAGCTCTGAAGCCATGGAGCTCTGGTGCTATGGAGCTCCGGAGGTATGGAGCTCTGGAGGTATGGAGCTCTGGAGGTATGGAGCTATGGAGCCCTGGAGCTCTGGAGGTATGGAGCTATGGTGCTATGGAGCTCTGAAGCCATGGAGCTCTGGTGCTATGGAGCTATGGAGCTCTGGTGCTATGGAGCTATGGAGGTATGGAGCCACCAGCCAGCACCCTCCGTGGCTGGATCAATGGAAGTGTTTTAGGTACCAGGCAGCCAAAGGGCCGAGGCCTCACGCTCGACCACGCCGGCGCAGAGTTCCAGCCGCTCGGATAAGCTCTGTCACTCACCCGCCGCGCAGCCACCGGTAACGGGGAAATGTCGCCGCCTGGCGGACACGCCGTTGTAAATGAATGGGCTTTCGCACTTAGTGCAATTTTCGCCAACTCTCTGACTTAGAGCTATGGAAGTATGGAGCTATGGAGGCACCAGCCACCCAGGCTGGAGCTATGGAGCTCTGGAGGTATGGAGCTCAGGTGCTATGGAAGTATGGAGCTATGGAGCTATGGAAGTATGGAGCTATGGAGCTATGGAGCTCTGGAAGTATGGAGCTATGGAGCTCTGGAGGTATGGAGCTATGGAGCCCTGGAGCCCTGGAGCTATGGAGCTCTGGTGCTATGGAGGTATGGAGCTCTGGAGGTATGGAGCTCTGGAGGTATGGAGCTATGGAGCTATGGAGCCCTGGAGCTATGGAGCTATGGAGCCCTGGAGCTATGGAGCTATGGAGCCCTGGAGCTATGGAGCTATGGAGCTCTGGTGCTATGGAGCTATGGAGCTCTGGTGCTATGGAGCTATGGAGCTCTGGTGCTATGGAGCTATGGAGCTCTGGTGCTATGGAGCTATGGAGCTCTGGAAGTATGGAGCTATGGAGCTCTGGAGGTATGGAGCTATGGAGCCCTGGAGCTATGGAGCCCTGGAGCTATGGAAGTATGGAGCTCTGGTGCTATGGAGCTCTGGTGCTATGGAGCTATGGAGCTCTGGAGCTATGGAGCTCTGGAGGTATGGAGCTATGGAGCTATGGAGCTCTGGAGGTATGGAGCTATGGAGCTATGGAAGTATGGAGCTCTGGTGCTATGGAGCTATGGAGCTCTGGTGCTATGGAGCTATGGAGCTCTGGTGCTATGGAGCTATGGAGCTATGGAGCTCTGGAAGTATGGAGCTCTGGTGCTATGGAGCTATGGAGCTCTGGTGCTATGGAGCTATGGAGCTCTGGTGCTATGGAGCTATGGAGCTCTGGTGCTATGGAGCTCTGGTGCTATGGAGCTCTGGTGCTATGGAGCTATGGAGCTCTGGTGCTATGGCGCTATGGAGCTCTGGAGGTATGGAGCTCTGGAGGTATGGAGCTCTGGAGGTATGGAGCTTTGGAGCCCTGGAGCTCTGGAGGTATGGAGCTATGGTGCTATGGAGCTCTGAAGCCATGGAGCTCTGGTGCTATGGAGCTCTGGAGCTCTGGAGGTATGGAGCTCTGGAGGTATGGAGCTATGGAGCCCTGGAGCTCTGGAGGTATGGAGCTATGGTGCTATGGAGCTCTGAAGCCATGGAGCTCTGGTGCTATGGAGCTCTGGAGCTCTGGAGGTATGGAGCTCTGGAGGTATGGAGCTATGGAGCCCTGGAGCTCTGGAGGTATGGAGCTATGGAAGTATGGAGCTATGGAGCTATGGAAGTATGGAGCTATGGAGCTATGGAGCTCTGGAAGTATGGAGCTATGGAGCTCTGGAGGTATGGAGCTATGGAGCCCTGGAGCCCTGGAGCTATGGAGCCCTGGAGCTATGGAGCTATGGAGCCCTGGAGCTATGGAGCTATGGAGCCCTGGAGCTATGGAGCTATGGAGCTCTGGTGCTATGGAGCTATGGAGCTCTGGTGCTATGGAGCTATGGAGCTCTGGTGCTATGGAGCTATGGAGCTCTGGTGCTATGGAGCTATGGAGCTCTGGAAGTATGGAGCTATGGAGCTCTGGAGGTATGGAGCTATGGAGCTCTGGAGGTATGGAGCTATGGAGCCCTGGAGCTATGGAGCCCTGGAGCTATGGAAGTATGGAGCTCTGGTGCTATGGAGCTATGGAGCTCTGGTGCTATGGAGCTATGGAGCTCTGGAGCTATGGAGCTCTGGAGGTATGGAGCTATGGAGCTCTGGAGGTATGGAGCTATGGAGCTATGGAAGTATGGAGCTCTGGTGCTATGGAGCTCTGGAGCTATGGAGCTCTGGAGGTATGGAGCTATGGAGCTCTGGAGGTATGGAGCTATGGAGCTATGGAAGTATGGAGCTCTGGTGCTATGGAGCTATGGAGCTCTGGTGCTATGGAGCTATGGAGCTCTGGTGCTATGGAGCTATGGAGCTATGGAGCTCTGGAAGTATGGAGCTCTGGTGCTATGGAGCTATGGAGCTCTGGTGCTATGGAGCTATGGAGCTCTGGTGCTATGGAGCTATGGAGCTCTGGTGCTATGGAGCTATGGTGCTATGGAGCTCTGGTGCTATGGAGCTATGGAGCTCTGGTGCTATGGAGCTATGGAGCTCTGGAGGTATGGAGCTCTGGAGGTATGGAGCTCTGGAGGTATGGAGCTTTGGAGCCCTGGAGCTCTGGAGGTATGGAGCTATGGTGCTATGGAGCTCTGAAGCCATGGAGCTCTGGTGCTATGGAGCTATGGAGCTCTGGTGCTATGGAGCTATGGAGGTATGGAGCTATGGAGCCCTGGAGCTCTGGAGGTATGGAGCTATGGTGCTATGGAGCTCTGAAGCCATGGAGCTCTGGTGCTATGGAGCTCTGGAGCTCTGGAGGTATGGAGCTCTGGAGGTATGGAGCTATGGAGCCCTGGAGCTCTGGAGGTATGGAGCTATGGTGCTATGGAGCTCTGAAGCCATGGAGCTCTGGTGCTATGGAGCTCTGGAGCTCTGGAGGTATGGAGCTCTGGAGGTATGGAGCTCTGGAGGTATGGAGCTATGGAGCCCTGGAGCTCTGGAGGTATGGAGCTATGGTGCTATGGAGCTCTGAAGCCATGGAGCTCTGGTGCTATGGAGCTCTGGAGGTATGGAGCTCTGGAGGTATGGAGCTCTGGAGGTATGGAGCTATGGAGCCCTGGAGCTCTGGAGGTATGGAGCTATGGTGCTATGGAGCTCTGAAGCCATGGAGCTCTGGTGCTATGGAGCTATGGAGCTCTGGTGCTATGGAGCTATGGAGGTATGGAGCCACCAGCCAGCACCCTCCGTGGCTGGATCAATGGAAGTGTTTTAGGTACCAGGCAGCCAAAGGGCCGAGGCCTCACGCTCGACCACGCCGGCGCAGAGTTCCAGCCGCTCGGATAAGCTCTGTCACTCACCCGCCGCGCAGCCACCGGTAACGGGGAAATGTCGCCGCCTTGTGGACACGCCGTTGTAAATGAATGGGCTTTCGCACTTAGTGCAATTTTCGCCAACTCTCTGACTTAGAGCTATGGAAGTATGGAGCTATGGAGCCACCAGCCACCCAGGCTGGAGCTCTGGAGCTCTGGAGGTATGGAGCTCTGGTGCTATGGAAGTATGGAGCTCTGGTGCTATGGAAGTATGGAGCTATGGAGGTATGGAAGTATGGAGCTATGGAAGTATGGAGCTATGGAGCTCTGGAAGTATGGAGCTATGGAGCTCTGGAGGTATGGAGCCCTGGAGCTATGGAGCCCTGGAGCTATGGAAGTATGGAGCTCTGGTGCTATGGAGCTATGGAGCTCTGGTGCTATGGAGCTATGGAGCTATGGAGCTCTGGAGCTATGGAGCTCTGGAGGTATGGAGCTATGGAGCTATGGAGCTCTGGAGGTATGGAGCTATGGAGCTATGGAAGTATGGAGCTCTGGTGCTATGGAGCTATGGAGCTCTGGTGCTATGGAGCTATGGAGCTCTGGTGCTATGGAGCTATGGAGCTATGGAGCTCTGGAAGTATGGAGCTCTGGTGCTATGGAGCTATGGAGCTCTGGTGCTATGGAGCTATGGAGCTCTGGTGCTATGGAGCTCTGGTGCTATGGAGCTCTGGTGCTATGGAGCTATGGAGCTCTGGTGCTATGGAGCTCTGGAGGTATGGAGCTCTGGAGGTATGGAGCTCTGGAGGTATGGAGCTATGGAGCCCTGGAGCTCTGGAGGTATGGAGCTATGGTGCTATGGAGCTCTGAAGCCATGGAGCTCTGGTGCTATGGAGCTATGGAGCTCTGGTGCTATGGAGCTATGGAGCTATGGAGCTCTGGAAGTATGGAGCTCTGGTGCTATGGAGCTATGGAGCTCTGGTGCTATGGAGCTATGGAGCTCTGGTGCTATGGAGCTATGGAGCTCTGGTGCTATGGAGCTCTGGTGCTATGGAGCTCTGGTGCTATGGAGCTATGGAGCTCTGGTGCTATGGAGCTATGGAGCTCTGGAGGTATGGAGCTCTGGAGGTACTGAGCTCTGGAGGTATGGAGCTATGGAGCCCTGGAGCTCTGGAGGTATGGAGCTATGGTGCTATGGAGCTCTGAAGCCATGGAGCTCTGGTGCTATGGAGCTCTGGAGCTCTGGAGGTATGGAGCTCTGGAGGTATGGAGCTATGGAGCCCTGGAGCTCTGGAGGTATGGAGCTATGGTGCTATGGAGCTCTGAAGCCATGGAGCTCTGGTGCTATGGAGCTCTGGAGGTATGGAGCTCTGGAGGTATGGAGCTCTGGAGGTATGGAGCTATGGAGCCCTGGAGCTCTGGAGGTATGGAGCTATGGTGCTATGGAGCTCTGAAGCCATGGAGCTCTGGTGCTATGGAGCTCTGGAGGTATGGAGCTCTGGAGGTATGGAGCTCTGGAGGTATGGAGCTATGGAGCCCTGGAGCTCTGGAGGTATGGAGCTATGGTGCTATGGAGCTCTGAAGCCATGGAGCTCTGGTGCTATGGAGCTCTGGAGGTATGGAGCTCTGGAGGTATGGAGCTCTGGAGGTATGGAGCTATGGAGCCCTGGAGCTCTGGAGGTATGGAGCTATGGTGCTATGGAGCTCTGAAGCCATGGAGCTCTGGTGCTATGGAGCTATGGAGCTCTGGTGCTATGGAGCTATGGAGGTATGGAGCCACCAGCCAGCACCCTCCGTGGCTGGATCAATGGAAGTGTTTTAGGTACCAGGCAGCCAAAGGGCCGAGGCCTCACGCTCGACCACGCCGGCGCAGAGTTCCAGCCGCTCGGATAAGCTCTGTCACTCACCCGCCGCGCAGCCACCGGTAACGGGGAAATGTCGCCGCCTTGTGGACACGCCGTTGTAAATGAATGGGCTTTCGCACTTAGTGCAATTTTCGCCAACTCTCTGACTGGAGCTATGGAAGTATGGAGCTATGGAGCCACCAGCCACCCAGGCTGGAGCTATGGAGCTCTGGAGGTATGGAGCTCTGGTGCTATGGAAGTATGGAGCTATGGAGCTATGGAAGTATGGAGCTATGGAGCTCTGGAAGTATGGAGCTATGGAGCTCTGGAGGTATGGAGCTATGGAGCCCTGGAGCCCTAGAGCTATGGAGCCCTGGAGCTATGGAGCTATGGAGCCCTGGAGCTATGGAGCTATGGAGCCCTGGAGCTATGGAGCTATGGAGCTCTGGTGCTATGGAGCTATGGAGCTCTGGTGCTATGGAGCTATGGAGCTCTGGTGCTATGGAGCTATGGAGCTCTGGTGCTATGGAGCTATGGAGCTCTGGAAGTATGGAGCTATGGAGCTCTGGAGGTATGGAGCTATGGAGCTCTGGAGGTATGGAGCTATGGAGCCCTGGAGCTATGGAGCCCTGGAGCTATGGAAGTATGGAGCTCTGGTGCTATGGAGCTATGGAGCTCTGGTGCTATGGAGCTATGGAGCTCTGGAGCTATGGAGCTCTGGAGGTATGGAGCTATGGAGCTCTGGAGGTATGGAGCTATGGAGCTATGGAAGTATGGAGCTCTGGTGCTTTGGAGCCCTGGAGCTCTGGAGGTATGGAGCTATGGTGCTATGGAGCTCTGAAGCCATGGAGCTCTGGTGCTATGGAGCTATGGAGCTCTGGTGCTATGGAGCTATGGAGGTATGGAGCCACCAGCCAGCACCCTCCGTGGCTGGATCAATGGAAGTGTTTTAGGTACCAGGCAGCCAAAGGGCCGAGGCCTCACGCTCGACCACGCCGGCGCAGAGTTCCAGCCGCTCGGATAAGCTCTGTCACTCACCCGCCGCGCAGCCACCGGTAACGGGGAAATGTCGCCGCCTTGTGGACACGCCGTTGTAAATGAATGGGCTTTCGCACTTAGTGCAATTTTCGCCAACTCTCTGACTTAGAGCTATGGAAGTATGGAGCTATGGAGCCACCAGCCACCCAGGCTGGAGCTCTGGAGCTCTGGAGGTATGGAGCTCTGGTGCTATGGAAGTATGGAGCTCTGGTGCTATGGAAGTATGGAGCTATGGAGGTATGGAAGTATGGAGCTATGGAAGTATGGAGCTATGGAGCTCTGGAAGTATGGAGCTATGGAGCTCTGGAGGTATGGAGCCCTGGAGCTATGGAGCCCTGGAGCTATGGAAGTATGGAGCTCTGGTGCTATGGAGCTATGGAGCTCTGGTGCTATGGAGCTATGGAGCTATGGAGCTCTGGAGCTATGGAGCTCTGGAGGTATGGAGCTATGGAGCTATGGAGCTCTGGAGGTATGGAGCTATGGAGCTATGGAAGTATGGAGCTCTGGTGCTATGGAGCTATGGAGCTCTGGTGCTATGGAGCTATGGAGCTCTGGTGCTATGGAGCTATGGAGCTCTGGAAGTATGGAGCTCTGGTGCTATGGAGCTATGGAGCTCTGGTGCTATGGAGCTATGGAGCTCTGGTGCTATGGAGCTCTGGTGCTATGGAGCTCTGGTGCTATGGAGCTATGGAGCTCTGGTGCTATGGAGCTCTGGAGGTATGGAGCTCTGGAGGTATGGAGCTCTGGAGGTATGGAGCTATGGAGCCCTGGAGCTCTGGAGGTATGGAGCTATGGTGCTATGGAGCTCTGAAGCCATGGAGCTCTGGTGCTATGGAGCTATGGAGCTCTGGTGCTATGGAGCTATGGAGCTATGGAGCTCTGGAAGTATGGAGCTCTGGTGCTATGGAGCTATGGAGCTCTGGTGCTATGGAGCTATGGAGCTCTGGTGCTATGGAGCTATGGAGCTCTGGTGCTATGGAGCTCTGGTGCTATGGAGCTCTGGTGCTATGGAGCTATGGAGCTCTGGTGCTATGGAGCTATGGAGCTCTGGAGGTATGGAGCTCTGGAGGTACTGAGCTCTGGAGGTATGGAGCTATGGAGCCCTGGAGCTCTGGAGGTATGGAGCTATGGTGCTATGGAGCTCTGAAGCCATGGAGCTCTGGTGCTATGGAGCTCTGGAGCTCTGGAGGTATGGAGCTCTGGAGGTATGGAGCTATGGAGCCCTGGAGCTCTGGAGGTATGGAGCTATGGTGCTATGGAGCTCTGAAGCCATGGAGCTCTGGTGCTATGGAGCTCTGGAGGTATGGAGCTCTGGAGGTATGGAGCTCTGGAGGTATGGAGCTATGGAGCCCTGGAGCTCTGGAGGTATGGAGCTATGGTGCTATGGAGCTCTGAAGCCATGGAGCTCTGGTGCTATGGAGCTCTGGAGGTATGGAGCTCTGGAGGTATGGAGCTCTGGAGGTATGGAGCTATGGAGCCCTGGAGCTCTGGAGGTATGGAGCTATGGTGCTATGGAGCTCTGAAGCCATGGAGCTCTGGTGCTATGGAGCTCTGGAGGTATGGAGCTCTGGAGGTATGGAGCTCTGGAGGTATGGAGCTATGGAGCCCTGGAGCTCTGGAGGTATGGAGCTATGGTGCTATGGAGCTCTGAAGCCATGGAGCTCTGGTGCTATGGAGCTATGGAGCTCTGGTGCTATGGAGCTATGGAGGTATGGAGCCACCAGCCAGCACCCTCCGTGGCTGGATCAATGGAAGTGTTTTAGGTACCAGGCAGCCAAAGGGCCGAGGCCTCACGCTCGACCACGCCGGCGCAGAGTTCCAGCCGCTCGGATAAGCTCTGTCACTCACCCGCCGCGCAGCCACCGGTAACGGGGAAATGTCGCCGCCTGGCGGACACGCCGTTGTAAATGAATGGGCTTTCGCACTTAGTGCAATTTTCGCCAACTCTCTGACTTAGAGCTATGGAAGTATGGAGCTATGGAGGCACCAGCCACCCAGGCTGGAGCTCTGGAGCTCTGGAGGTATGGAGCTCTGGTGCTATGGAAGTATGGAGCTCTGGTGCTATGGAAGTATGGAGCTATGGAGGTATGGAAGTATGGAGCTATGGAAGTATGGAGCTATGGAGCTCTGGAAGTATGGAGCTATGGAGCTCTGGAGGTATGGAGCTATGGAGCCCTGGAGCTATGGAGCCCTGGAGCTATGGAAGTATGGAGCTCTGGTGCTATGGAGCTATGGAGCTCTGGTGCTATGGAGCTATGGAGCTCTGGAGCTATGGAGCTCTGGAGGTATGGAGCTATGGAGCTCTGGAGGTATGGAGCTATGGAGCTATGGAAGTATGGAGCTCTGGTGCTATGGAGCTATGGAGCTCTGGTGCTATGGAGCTATGGAGCTCTGGTGCTATGGAGCTATGGAGCTATGGAGCTCTGGAAGTATGGAGCTCTGGTGCTATGGAGCTATGGAGCTCTGGTGCTATGGAGCTATGGAGCTCTGGTGCTATGGAGCTATGGAGCTCTGGTGCTATGGAGCTCTGGTGCTATGGAGCTATGGAGCTCTGGTGCTATGGAGCTATGGAGCTCTGGAGGTATGGAGCTCTGGAGGTATGGAGCTCTGGAGGTATGGAGCTTTGGAGCCCTGGAGCTCTGGAGGTATGGAGCTATGGTGCTATGGAGCTCTGAAGCCATGGAGCTCTGGTGCTATGGAGCTCTGGAGCTCTGGAGGTATGGAGCTCTGGAGGTATGGAGCTATGGAGCCCTGGAGCTCTGGAGGTATGGAGCTATGGTGCTATGGAGCTCTGAAGCCATGGAGCTCTGGTGCTATGGAGCTCTGGAGCTCTGGAGGTATGGAGCTCTGGAGGTATGGAGCTATGGAGCCCTGGAGCTCTGGAGGTATGGAGCTATGGTGCTATGGAGCTCTGAAGCCATGGAGCTCTGGTGCTATGGAGCTCTGGAGCTCTGGAGGTATGCAGCTCTGGAGGTATGGAGCTCTGGAGGTATGGAGCTATGGAGCCCTGGAGCTCTGGAGGTATGGAGCTATGGTGCTATGGAGCTCTGAAGCCATGGAGCTCTGGTGCTATGGAGCTCTGGAGGTATGGAGCTCTGGAGGTATGGAGCTCTGGAGGTATGGAGCTATGGAGCCCTGGAGCTCTGGAGGTATGGAGCTATGGTGCTATGGAGCTCTGAAGCCATGGAGCTCTGGTGCTATGGAGCTCTGGAGGTATGGAGCTCTGGAGGTATGGAGCTCTGGAGGTATGGAGCTATGGAGCCCTGGAGCTCTGGAGGTATGGAGCTATGGTGCTATGGAGCTCTGAAGCCATGGAGCTCTGGTGCTATGGAGCTCTGGAGGTATGGAGCTCTGGAGGTATGGAGCTCTGGAGGTATGGAGCTATGGAGCCCTGGAGCTCTGGAGGTATGGAGCTATGGTGCTATGGAGCTCTGAAGCCATGGAGCTCTGGTGCTATGGAGCTATGGAGCTCTGGTGCTATGGAGCTATGGAGGTATGGAGCCACCAGCCAGCACCCTCCGTGGCTGGATCAATGGAAGTGTTTTAGGTACCAGGCAGCCAAAGGGCCGAGGCCTCACGCTCGACCACGCCGGCGCAGAGTTCCAGCCGCTCGGATAAGCTCTGTCACTCACCCGCCGCGCAGCCACCGGTAACGGGGAAATGTCGCCGCCTTGTGGACACGCCGTTGTAAATGAATGGGCTTTCGCACTTAGTGCAATTTTCGCCAACTCTCTGACTTAGAGCTATGGAAGTATGGAGCTATGGAGCCACCAGCCACCCAGGCTGGAGCTCTGGAGCTCTGGAGGTATGGAGCTCTGGTGCTATGGAAGTATGGAGCTCTGGTGCTATGGAAGTATGGAGCTATGGAGGTATGGAAGTATGGAGCTATGGAAGTATGGAGCTATGGAGCTCTGGAAGTATGGAGCTATGGAGCTCTGGAGGTATGGAGCCCTGGAGCTATGGAGCCCTGGAGCTATGGAAGTATGGAGCTCTGGTGCTATGGAGCTATGGAGCTCTGGTGCTATGGAGCTATGGAGCTATGGAGCTCTGGAGCTATGGAGCTCTGGAGGTATGCAGCTATGGAGCTATGGAGCTCTGGAGGTATGGAGCTATGGAGCTATGGAAGTATGGAGCTCTGGTGCTATGGAGCTATGGAGCTCTGGTGCTATGGAGCTATGGAGCTCTGGTGCTATGGAGCTATGGAGCTATGGAGCTCTGGAAGTATGGAGCTCTGGTGCTATGGAGCTATGGAGCTCTGGTGCTATGGAGCTATGGAGCTCTGGTGCTATGGAGCTATGGAGCTCTGGTGCTATGGAGCTCTGGTGCTATGGAGCTCTGGTGCTATGGAGCTATGGAGCTCTGGTGCTATGGAGCTATGGAGCTCTGGAGGTATGGAGCTCTGGAGGTATGGAGCTCTGGAGGTATGGAGCTATGGAGCCCTGGAGCTCTGGAGGTATGGAGCTATGGTGCTATGGAGCTCTGAAGCCATGGAGCTCTGGTGCTATGGAGCTCTGGAGCTCTGGAGGTATGGAGCTCTGGAGGTATGGAGCTATGGAGCCCTGGAGCTCTGGAGGTATGGAGCTATGGAGCTCTGAAGCCATGGAGCTCTGGTGCTATGGAGCTCTGGAGCTCTGGAGGTATGGAGCTCTGGAGGTATGGAGCTCTGGAGGTATGGAGCTATGGAGCCCTGGAGCTCTGGAGGTATGGAGCTATGGTGCTATGGAGCTCTGAAGCCATGGAGCTCTGGTGCTATGGAGCTCTGGAGGTATGGAGCTCTGGAGGTATGGAGCTCTGGAGGTATGGAGCTATGGAGCCCTGGAGCTCTGGAGGTATGGAGCTATGGTGCTATGGAGCTCTGAAGCCATGGAGCTCTGGTGCTATGGAGCTCTGGAGGTATGGAGCTCTGGAGGTATGGAGCTCTGGAGGTATGGAGCTATGGAGCCCTGGAGCTCTGGAGGTATGGAGCTATGGTGCTATGGAGCTCTGAAGCCATGGAGCTCTGGTGCTATGGAGCTATGGAGCTCTGGTGCTATGGAGCTATGGAGGTATGGAGCCACCAGCCAGCACCCTCCGTGGCTGGATCAATGGAAGTGTTTTAGGTACCAGGCAGCCAAAGGGCCGAGGCCTCACGCTCGACCACGCCGGCGCAGAGTTCCAGCCGCTCGGATAAGCTCTGTCACTCACCCGCCGCGCAGCCACCGGTAACGGGGAAATGTCGCCGCCTGGCGGAAACGCCGTTGTAAATGAATGGGCTTTCGCACTTAGTGCAATTTTCGCCAACTCTCTGACTTAGAGCTATGGAAGTATGGAGCTATGGAGGCACCAGCCACCCAGGCTGGAGCTATGGAGCTCTGGAGGTATGGAGCTCAGGTGCTATGGAAGTATGGAGCTATGGAGCTATGGAAGTATGGAGCTATGGAGCTATGGAGCTCTGGAAGTATGGAGCTATGGAGCTCTGGAGGTATGGAGCTATGGAGCCCTGGAGCCCTGGAGCTATGGAGCTCTGGTGCTATGGAGGTATGGAGCTCTGGAGGTATGGAGCTCTGGAGGTATGGAGCTATGGAGCTATGGAGCCCTGGAGCTATGGAGCTATGGAGCCCTGGAGCTATGGAGCTATGGAGCCCTGGAGCTATGGAGCTATGGAGCTCTGGTGCTATGGAGCTATGGAGCTCTGGTGCTATGGAGCTATGGAGCTCTGGTGCTATGGAGCTATGGAGCTCTGGTGCTATGGAGCTATGGAGCTCTGGAAGTATGGAGCTATGGAGCTCTGGAGGTATGGAGCTATGGAGCCCTGGAGCTATGGAGCCCTGGAGCTATGGAAGTATGGAGCTCTGGTGCTATGGAGCTCTGGTGCTATGGAGCTATGGAGCTCTGGAGCTATGGAGCTCTGGAGGTATGGAGCTATGGAGCTATGGAGCTCTGGAGGTATGGAGCTATGGAGCTATGGAAGTATGGAGCTCTGGTGCTATGGAGCTATGGAGCTCTGGTGCTATGGAGCTATGGAGCTCTGGTGCTATGGAGCTATGGAGCTATGGAGCTCTGGAAGTATGGAGCTCTGGTGCTATGGAGCTATGGAGCTCTGGTGCTATGGAGCTATGGAGCTCTGGTGCTATGGAGCTATGGAGCTCTGGTGCTATGGAGCTCTGGTGCTATGGAGCTCTGGTGCTATGGAGCTATGGAGCTCTGGTGCTATGGAGCTATGGAGCTCTGGAGGTATGGAGCTCTGGAGGTATGGAGCTCTGGAGGTATGGAGCTTTGGAGCCCTGGAGCTCTGGAGGTATGGAGCTATGGTGCTATGGAGCTCTGAAGCCATGGAGCTCTGGTGCTATGGAGCTCTGGAGCTCTGGAGGTATGGAGCTCTGGAGGTATGGAGCTATGGAGCCCTGGAGCTCTGGAGGTATGGAGCTATGGTGCTATGGAGCTCTGAAGCCATGGAGCTCTGGTGCTATGGAGCTCTGGAGCTCTGGAGGTATGGAGCTATGGAGCCCTGGAGCTCTGGAGGTATGGAGCTATGGAAGTATGGAGCTATGGAGCTATGGAAGTATGGAGCTATGGAGCTATGGAGCTCTGGAAGTATGGAGCTATGGAGTTCTGGAGGTATGGAGCTATGGAGCCCTGGAGCCCTGGAGCTATGGAGCCCTGGAGCTATGGAGCTATGGAGCCCTGGAGCTATGGAGCTATGGAGCCCTGGAGCTATGGAGCTATGGAGCTCTGGTGCTATGGAGCTATGGAGCTCTGGTGCTATGGAGCTATGGAGCTCTGGTGCTATGGAGCTATGGAGCTCTGGTGCTATGGAGCTATGGAGCTCTGGAAGTATGGAGCTATGGAGCTCTGGAGGTATTGAGCTATGGAGCTCTGGAGGTATGGAGCTATGGAGCCCTGGAGCTATGGAGCCCTGGAGCTATGGAAGTATGGAGCTCTGGTGCTATGGAGCTATGGAGCTCTGGTGCTATGGAGCTATGGAGCTCTGGAGCTATGGAGCTCTGGAGGTATGGAGCTATGGAGCTCTGGAGGTATGGAGCTATGGAGCTATGGAAGTATGGAGCTCTGGTGCTATGGAGCTCTGGAGCTATGGAGCTCTGGAGGTATGGAGCTATGGAGCTCTGGAGGTATGGAGCTATGGAGCTATGGAAGTATGGAGCTCTGGTGCTATGGAGCTATGGAGCTCTGGTGCTATGGAGCTATGGAGCTCTGGTGCTATGGAGCTATGGAGCTATGGAGCTCTGGAAGTATGGAGCTCTGGTGCTATGGAGCTATGGAGCTCTGGTGCTATGGAGCTATGGAGCTCTGGTGCTATGGAGCTATGGAGCTCTGGTGCTATGGAGCTATGGTGCTATGGAGCTCTGGTGCTATGGAGCTATGGAGCTCTGGTGCTATGGAGCTATGGAGCTCTGGAGGTATGGAGCTCTGGAGGTATGGAGCTATGGAGCTATGGAAGTATGGAGCTCTGGTGCTATGGAGCTATGGAGCTCTGGTGCTATGGAGCTATGGAGCTCTGGTGCTATGGAGCTATGGAGCTATGGAGCTCTGGAAGTATGGAGCTCTGGTGCTATGGAGCTATGGAGCTCTGGTGCTATGGAGCTATGGAGCTCTGGTGCTATGGAGCTATGGAGCTCTGGTGCTATGGAGCTATGGTGCTATGGAGCTCTGGTGCTATGGAGCTATGGAGCTCTGGTGCTATGGAGCTATGGAGCTCTGGAGGTATGGAGCTCTGGAGGTATGGAGCTCTGGAGGTATGGAGCTTTGGAGCCCTGGAGCTCTGGAGGTATGGAGCTATGGTGCTATGGAGCTCTGAAGCCATGGAGCTCTGGTGCTATGGAGCTATGGAGCTCTGGTGCTATGGAGCTATGGAGGTATGGAGCTATGGAGCCCTGGAGCTCTGGAGGTATGGAGCTATGGTGCTATGGAGCTCTGAAGCCATGGAGCTCTGGTGCTATGGAGCTCTGGAGCTCTGGAGGTATGGAGCTCTGGAGGTATGGAGCTATGGAGCCCTGGAGCTCTGGAGGTATGGAGCTATGGTGCTATGGAGCTCTGAAGCCATGGAGCTCTGGTGCTATGGAGCTCTGGAGCTCTGGAGGTATGGAGCTCTGGAGGTATGGAGCTCTGGAGGTATGGAGCTATGGAGCCCTGGAGCTCTGGAGGTATGGAGCTATGGTGCTATGGAGCTCTGAAGCCATGGAGCTCTGGTGCTATGGAGCTCTGGAGGTATGGAGCTCTGGAGGTATGGAGCTCTGGAGGTATGGAGCTATGGAGCCCTGGAGCTCTGGAGGTATGGAGCTATGGTGCTATGGAGCTCTGAAGCCATGGAGCTCTGGTGCTATGGAGCTATGGAGCTATGGAGCTCTGGTGCTATGGAGCTATGGAGGTATGGAGCCACCAGCCAGCACCCTCCGTGGCTGGATCAATGGAAGTGTTTTAGGTACCAGGCAGCCAAAGGGCCGAGGCCTCACGCTCGACCACGCCGGCGCAGAGTTCCAGCCGCTCGGATAAGCTCTGTCACTCACCCGCCGCGCAGCCACCGGTAACGGGGAAATGTCGCCGCCTTGTGGACACGCCGTTGTAAATGAATGGGCTTTCGCACTTAGTGCAATTTTCGCCAACTCTCTGACTTAGAGCTATGGAAGTATGGAGCTATGGAGCCACCAGCCACCCAGGCTGGAGCTCTGGAGCTCTGGAGGTATGGAGCTCTGGTGCTATGGAAGTATGGAGCTCTGGTGCTATGGAAGTATGGAGCTATGGAGGTATGGAAGTATGGAGCTATGGAAGTATGGAGCTATGGAGCTCTGGAAGTATGGAGCTATGGAGCTCTGGAGGTATGGAGCCCTGGAGCTATGGAGCCCTGGAGCTATGGAAGTATGGAGCTCTGGTGCTATGGAGCTATGGAGCTCTGGTGCTATGGAGCTCTGGTGCTATGGAGCTCTGGTGCTATGGAGCTATGGAGCTCTGGTGCTATGGAGCTATGGAGCTCTGGAGGTATGGAGCTCTGGAGGTATGGAGCTCTGGAGGTATGGAGCTATGGAGCCCTGGAGCTCTGGAGGTATGGAGCTATGGTGCTATGGAGCTCTGAAGCCATGGAGCTCTGGTGCTATGGAGCTCTGGAGCTCTGGAGGTATGGAGCTCTGGAGGTATGGAGCTATGGAGCCCTGGAGCTCTGGAGGTATGGAGCTATGGAGCTCTGAAGCCATGGAGCTCTGGTGCTATGGAGCTCTGGAGCTCTGGAGGTATGGAGCTCTGGAGGTATGGAGCTCTGGAGGTATGGAGCTATGGAGCCCTGGAGCTCTGGAGGTATGGAGCTATGGTGCTATGGAGCTCTGAAGCCATGGAGCTCTGGTGCTATGGAGCTCTGGAGGTATGGAGCTCTGGAGGTATGGAGCTCTGGAGGTATGGAGCTATGGAGCCCTGGAGCTCTGGAGGTATGGAGCTATGGTGCTATGGAGCTCTGAAGCCATGGAGCTCTGGTGCTATGGAGCTCCGGAGGTATGGAGCTCTGGAGGTATGGAGCTCTGGAGGTATGGAGCTATGGAGCCCTGGAGCTCTGGAGGTATGGAGCTATGGTGCTATGGAGCTCTGAAGCCATGGAGCTCTGGTGCTATGGAGCTATGGAGCTCTGGTGCTATGGAGCTATGGAGGTATGGAGCCACCAGCCAGCACCCTCCGTGGCTGGATCAATGGAAGTGTTTTAGGTACCAGGCAGCCAAAGGGCCGAGGCCTCACGCTCGACCACGCCGGCGCAGAGTTCCAGCCGCTCGGATAAGCTCTGTCACTCACCCGCCGCGCAGCCACCGGTAACGGGGAAATGTCGCCGCCTGGCGGACACGCCGTTGTAAATGAATGGGCTTTCGCACTTAGTGCAATTTTCGCCAACTCTCTGACTTAGAGCTATGGAAGTATGGAGCTATGGAGGCACCAGCCACCCAGGCTGGAGCTATGGAGCTCTGGAGGTATGGAGCTCAGGTGCTATGGAAGTATGGAGCTATGGAGCTATGGAAGTATGGAGCTATGGAGCTATGGAGCTCTGGAAGTATGGAGCTATGGAGCTCTGGAGGTATGGAGCTATGGAGCCCTGGAGCCCTGGAGCTATGGAGCTCTGGTGCTATGGAGGTATGGAGCTCTGGAGGTATGGAGCTCTGGAGGTATGGAGCTATGGAGCTATGGAGCCCTGGAGCTATGGAGCTATGGAGCCCTGGAGCTATGGAGCTATGGAGCCCTGGAGCTATGGAGCTATGGAGCTCTGGTGCTATGGAGCTATGGAGCTCTGGTGCTATGGAGCTATGGAGCTCTGGTGCTATGGAGCTATGGAGCTCTGGTGCTATGGAGCTATGGAGCTCTGGAAGTATGGAGCTATGGAGCTCTGGAGGTATGGAGCTATGGAGCCCTGGAGCTATGGAGCCCTGGAGCTATGGAAGTATGGAGCTCTGGTGCTATGGAGCTCTGGTGCTATGGAGCTATGGAGCTCTGGAGCTATGGAGCTCTGGAGGTATGGAGCTATGGAGCTATGGAGCTCTGGAGGTATGGAGCTATGGAGCTATGGAAGTATGGAGCTCTGGTGCTATGGAGCTATGGAGCTCTGGTGCTATGGAGCTATGGAGCTCTGGTGCTATGGAGCTATGGAGCTATGGAGCTCTGGAAGTATGGAGCTCTGGTGCTATGGAGCTATGGAGCTCTGGTGCTATGGAGCTATGGAGCTCTGGTGCTATGGAGCTATGGAGCTCTGGTGCTATGGAGCTCTGGTGCTATGGAGCTCTGGTGCTATGGAGCTATGGAGCTCTGGTGCTATGGAGCTATGGAGCTCTGGAGGTATGGAGCTCTGGAGGTATGGAGCTCTGGAGGTATGGAGCTTTGGAGCCCTGGAGCTCTGGAGGTATGGAGCTATGGTGCTATGGAGCTCTGAAGCCATGGAGCTCTGGTGCTATGGAGCTCTGGAGCTCTGGAGGTATGGAGCTCTGGAGGTATGGAGCTATGGAGCCCTGGAGCTCTGGAGGTATGGAGCTATGGTGCTATGGAGCTCTGAAGCCATGGAGCTCTGGTGCTATGGAGCTCTGGAGCTCTGGAGGTATGGAGCTCTGGAGGTATGGAGCTATGGAGCCCTGGAGCTCTGGAGGTATGGAGCTATGGAAGTATGGAGCTATGGAGCTATGGAAGTATGGAGCTATGGAGCTATGGAGCTCTGGAAGTATGGAGCTATGGAGCTCTGGAGGTATGGAGCTATGGAGCCCTGGAGCCCTGGAGCTATGGAGCCCTGGAGCTATGGAGCTATGGAGCCCTGGAGCTATGGAGCTATGGAGCCCTGGAGCTATGGAGCTATGGAGCTCTGGTGCTATGGAGCTATGGAGCTCTGGTGCTATGGAGCTATGGAGCTCTGGTGCTATGGAGCTATGGAGCTCTGGTGCTATGGAGCTATGGAGCTCTGGAAGTATGGAGCTATGGAGCTCTGGAGGTATGGAGCTATGGAGCTCTGGAGGTATGGAGCTATGGAGCCCTGGAGCTATGGAGCCCTGGAGCTATGGAAGTATGGAGCTCTGGTGCTATGGAGCTATGGAGCTCTGGTGCTATGGAGCTATGGAGCTCTGGAGCTATGGAGCTCTGGAGGTATGGAGCTATGGAGCTCTGGAGGTATGGAGCTATGGAGCTATGGAAGTATGGAGCTCTGGTGCTATGGAGCTCTGGAGCTATGGAGCTCTGGAGGTATGGAGCTATGGAGCTCTGGAGGTATGGAGCTATGGAGCTATGGAAGTATGGAGCTCTGGTGCTATGGAGCTATGGAGCTCTGGTGCTATGGAGCTATGGAGCTCTGGTGCTATGGAGCTATGGAGCTATGGAGCTCTGGAAGTATGGAGCTCTGGTGCTATGGAGCTATGGAGCTCTGGTGCTATGGAGCTATGGAGCTCTGGTGCTATGGAGCTATGGAGCTCTGGTGCTATGGAGCTATGGTGCTATGGAGCTCTGGTGCTATGGAGCTATGGAGCTCTGGTGCTATGGAGCTATGGAGCTCTGGAGGTATGGAGCTCTGGAGGTATGGAGCTCTGGAGGTATGGAGCTTTGGAGCCCTGGAGCTCTGGAGGTATGGAGCTATGGTGCTATGGAGCTCTGAAGCCATGGAGCTCTGGTGCTATGGAGCTATGGAGCTCTGGTGCTATGGAGCTATGGAGGTATGGAGCTATGGAGCCCTGGAGCTCTGGAGGTATGGAGCTATGGTGCTATGGAGCTCTGAAGCCATGGAGCTCTGGTGCTATGGAGCTCTGGAGCTCTGGAGGTATGGAGCTCTGGAGGTATGGAGCTATGGAGCCCTGGAGCTCTGGAGGTATGGAGCTATGGTGCTATGGAGCTCTGAAGCCATGGAGCTCTGGTGCTATGGAGCTCTGGAGCTCTGGAGGTATGGAGCTCTGGAGGTATGGAGCTCTGGAGGTATGGAGCTATGGAGCCCTGGAGCTCTGGAGGTATGGAGCTATGGTGCTATGGAGCTCTGAAGCCATGGAGCTCTGGTGCTATGGAGCTCTGGAGGTATGGAGCTCTGGAGGTATGGAGCTCTGGAGGTATGGAGCTATGGAGCCCTGGAGCTCTGGAGGTATGGAGCTATGGTGCTATGGAGCTCTGAAGCCATGGAGCTCTGGTGCTATGGAGCTATGGAGCTCTGGTGCTATGGAGCTATGGAGGTATGGAGCCACCAGCCAGCACCCTCCGTGGCTGGATCAATGGAAGTGTTTTAGGTACCAGGCAGCCAAAGGGCCGAGGCCTCACGCTCGACCACGCCGGCGCAGAGTTCCAGCCGCTCGGATAAGCTCTGTCACTCACCCGCCGCGCAGCCACCGGTAACGGGGAAATGTCGCCGCCTTGTGGACACGCCGTTGTAAATGAATGGGCTTTCGCACTTAGTGCAATTTTCGCCAACTCTCTGACTTAGAGCTATGGAAGTATGGAGCTATGGAGCCACCAGCCACCCAGGCTGGAGCTCTGGAGCTCTGGAGGTATGGAGCTCTGGTGCTATGGAAGTATGGAGCTCTGGTGCTATGGAAGTATGGAGCTATGGAGGTATGGAAGTATGGAGCTATGGAAGTATGGAGCTATGGAGCTCTGGAAGTATGGAGCTATGGAGCTCTGGAGGTATGGAGCCCTGGAGCTATGGAGCCCTGGAGCTATGGAAGTATGGAGCTCTGGTGCTATGGAGCTATGGAGCTCTGGTGCTATGGAGCTATGGAGCTATGGAGCTCTGGAGCTATGGAGCTCTGGAGGTATGGAGCTATGGAGCTATGGAGCTCTGGAGGTATGGAGCTATGGAGCTATGGAAGTATGGAGCTCTGGTGCTATGGAGCTATGGAGCTCTGGTGCTATGGAGCTATGGAGCTCTGGTGCTATGGAGCTATGGAGCTATGGAGCTCTGGAAGTATGGAGCTCTGGAGGTATGGAGCTATGGAGCCCTGGAGCTCTGGAGGTATGGAGCTATGGTGCTATGGAGCTCTGAAGCCATGGAGCTCTGGTGCTATGGAGCTCTGGAGGTATGGAGCTCTGGAGGTATGGAGCTCTGGAGGTATGGAGCTATGGAGCCCTGGAGCTCTGGAGGTATGGAGCTATGGTGCTATGGAGCTCTGAAGCCATGGAGCTCTGGTGCTATGGAGCTATGGAGCTCTGGTGCTATGGAGCTATGGAGGTATGGAGCCACCAGCCAGCACCCTCCGTGGCTGGATCAATGGAAGTGTTTTAGGTACCAGGCAGCCAAAGGGCCGAGGCCTCACGCTCGACCACGCCGGCGCAGAGTTCCAGCCGCTCGGATAAGCTCTGTCACTCACCCGCCGCGCAGCCACCGGTAACGGGGAAATGTCGCCGCCTTGTGGACACGCCGTTGTAAATGAATGGGCTTTCGCACTTAGTGCAATTTTCGCCAACTCTCTGACTGGAGCTATGGAAGTATGGAGCTATGGAGCCACCAGCCACCCAGGCTGGAGCTATGGAGCTCTGGAGGTATGGAGCTCTGGTGCTATGGAAGTATGGAGCTATGGAGCTATGGAAGTATGGAGCTATGGAGCTATGGAGCTCTGGAAGTATGGAGCTATGGAGCTCTGGAGGTATGGAGCTATGGAGCCCTGGAGCCCTGGAGCTATGGAGCCCTGGAGCTATGGAGCTATGGAGCCCTGGAGCTATGGAGCTATGGAGCCCTGGAGCTATGGAGCTATGGAGCTCTGGTGCTATGGAGCTATGGAGCTCTGGTGCTATGGAGCTATGGAGCTCTGGTGCTATGGAGCTATGGAGCTCTGGTGCTATGGAGCTATGGAGCTCTGGAAGTATGGAGCTATGGAGCTCTGGAGGTATGGAGCTATGGAGCTCTGGAGGTATGGAGCTATGGAGCCCTGGAGCTATGGAGCCCTGGAGCTATGGAAGTATGGAGCTCTGGTGCTATGGAGCTATGGAGCTCTGGTGCTATGGAGCTATGGAGCTCTGGAGCTATGGAGCTCTGGAGGTATGGAGCTATGGAGCTCTGGAGGTATGGAGCTATGGAGCTATGGAAGTATGGAGCTCTGGTGCTTTGGAGCCCTGGAGCTCTGGAGGTATGGAGCTATGGTGCTATGGAGCTCTGAAGCCATGGAGCTCTGGTGCTATGGAGCTATGGAGCTCTGGTGCTATGGAGCTATGGAGGTATGGAGCCACCAGCCAGCACCCTCCGTGGCTGGATCAATGGAAGTGTTTTAGGTACCAGGCAGCCAAAGGGCCGAGGCCTCACGCTCGACCACGCCGGCGCAGAGTTCCAGCCGCTCGGATAAGCTCTGTCACTCACCCGACGCGCAGCCACCGGTAACGGGGAAATGTCGCCGCCTTGTGGACACGCCGTTGTAAATGAATGGGCTTTCGCACTTAGTGCAATTTTCGCCAACTCTCTGACTTAGAGCTATGGAAGTATGGAGCTATGGAGCCACCAGCCACCCAGGCTGGAGCTCTGGAGCTCTGGAGGTATGGAGCTCTGGTGCTATGGAAGTATGGAGCTCTGGTGCTATGGAAGTATGGAGCTATGGAGGTATGGAAGTATGGAGCTATGGAAGTATGGAGCTATGGAGCTCTGGAAGTATGGAGCTATGGAGCTCTGGAGGTATGGAGCCCTGGAGCTATGGAGCCCTGGAGCTATGGAAGTATGGAGCTCTGGTGCTATGGAGCTATGGAGCTCTGGTGCTATGGAGCTATGGAGCTATGGAGCTCTGGAGCTATGGAGCTCTGGAGGTATGGAGCTATGGAGCTATGGAGCTCTGGAGGTATGGAGCTATAGAGCTATGGAAGTATGGAGCTCTGGTGCTATGGAGCTATGGAGCTCTGGTGCTATGGAGCTATGGAGCTCTGGTGCTATGGAGCTATGGAGCTATGGAGCTCTGGAAGTATGGAGCTCTGGTGCTATGGAGCTATGGAGCTCTGGTGCTATGGAGCTATGGAGCTCTGGTGCTATGGAGCTCTGGTGCTATGGAGCTCTGGTGCTATGGAGCTATGGAGCTCTGGTGCTATGGAGCTATGGAGCTCTGGAGGTATGGAGCTCTGGAGGTATGGAGCTCTGGAGGTATGGAGCTATGGAGCCCTGGAGCTCTGGAGGTATGGAGCTATGGTGCTATGGAGCTCTGAAGCCATGGAGCTCTGGTGCTATGGAGCTCTGGAGCTCTGGAGGTATGGAGCTCTGGAGGTATGGAGCTATGGAGCCCTGGAGCTCTGGAGGTATGGAGCTATGGAGCTCTGAAGCCATGGAGCTCTGGTGCTATGGAGCTCTGGAGCTCTGGAGGTATGGAGCTCTGGAGGTATGGAGCTCTGGAGGTATGGAGCTATGGAGCCCTGGAGCTCTGGAGGTATGGAGCTATGGTGCTATGGAGCTCTGAAGCCATGGAGCTCTGGTGCTATGGAGCTCTGGAGGTATGGAGCTCTGGAGGTATGGAGCTCTGGAGGTATGGAGCTATGGAGCCCTGGAGCTCTGGAGGTATGGAGCTATGGTGCTATGGAGCTCTGAAGCCATGGAGCTCTGGTGCTATGGAGCTCTGGAGGTATGGAGCTCTGGAGGTATGGAGCTCTGGAGGTATGGAGCTATGGAGCCCTGGAGCTCTGGAGGTATGGAGCTATGGTGCTATGGAGCTCTGAAGCCATGGAGCTCTGGTGCTATGGAGCTATGGAGCTCTGGTGCTATGGAGCTATGGAGGTATGGAGCCACCAGCCAGCACCCTCCGTGGCTGGATCAATGGAAGTGTTTTAGGTACCAGGCAGCCAAAGGGCCGAGGCCTCACGCTCGACCACGCCGGCGCAGAGTTCCAGCCGCTCGGATAAGCTCTGTCACTCACCCGCCGCGCAGCCACCGGTAACGGGGAAATGTCGCCGCCTGGCGGACACGCCGTTGTAAATGAATGGGCTTTCGCACTTAGTGCAATTTTCGCCAACTCTCTGACTTAGAGCTATGGAAGTATGGAGCTATGGAGCCACCAGCCACCCAGGCTGGAGCTATGGAGCTCTGGAGGTATGGAGCTCAGGTGCTATGGAAGTATGGAGCTATGGAGCTATGGAAGTATGGAGCTATGGAGCTATGGAGCTCTGGAAGTATGGAGCTATGGAGCTCTGGAGGTATGGAGCTATGGAGCCCTGGAGCCCTGGAGCTATGGAGCTCTGGTGCTATGGAGGTATGGAGCTCTGGAGGTATGGAGCTCTGGAGGTATGGAGCTATGGAGCTATGGAGCCCTGGAGCTATGGAGCTATGGAGCCCTGGAGCTATGGAGCTATGGAGCCCTGGAGCTATGGAGCTATGGAGCTCTGGTGCTATGGAGCTATGGAGCTCTGGTGCTATGGAGCTATGGAGCTCTGGTGCTCTGGTGCTATGGAGCTATGGAGCTCTGGAAGTATGGAGCTATGGAGCTCTGGAGGTATGGAGCTATGGAGCCCTGGAGCTATGGAGCCCTGGAGCTATGGAAGTATGGAGCTCTGGTGCTATGGAGCTATGGAGCTCTGGTGCTATGGAGCTATGGAGCTCTGGAGCTATGGAGCTCTGGAGGTATGGAGCTATGGAGCTATGGAGCTCTGGAGGTATGGAGCTATGGAGCTATGGAAGTATGGAGCTCTGGTGCTATGGAGCTATGGAGCTCTGGTGCTATGGAGCTATGGAGCTCTGGTGCTATGGAGCTATGGAGCTATGGAGCTCTGGAAGTATGGAGCTCTGGTGCTATGGAGCTATGGAGCTCTGGTGCTATGGAGCTATGGAGCTCTGGTGCTATGGAGCTCTGGTGCTATGGAGCTCTGGTGCTATGGAGCTCTGGAGGTATGGAGCTCTGGAGGTATGGAGCTCTGGAGGTATGGAGCTATGGAGCCCTGGAGCTCTGGAGGTATGGAGCTATGGTGCTATGGAGCTCTGAAGCCATGGAGCTCTGGTGCTATGGAGCTATGGAGCTCTGGTGCTATGGAGCTATGGAGGTATGGAGCCACCAGCCAGCACCCTCCGTGGCTGGATCAATGGAAGTGTTTTAGGTACCAGGCAGCCAAAGGGCCGAGGCCTCACGCTCCACCACGCCGGCGCAGAGTTCCAGCAGCTCGGATAAGCTCTGTCACTCACCCGCCGCGCAGCCACCGGTAACGGGGAAATGTCGCCGCCTTGTGGAAACGCCGTTGTAAATGAATGGGCTTTCGCACTTAGTGCAATTTTCGCCAACTCTCTGACTTAGAGCTATGGAAGTATGGAGCTATGGAGCCACCAGCCACCCAGGCTGGAGCTCTGGAGCTCTGGAGGTATGGAGCTCTGGTGCTATGGAAGTATGGAGCTCTGGTGCTATGGAAGTATGGAGCTATGGAGGTATGGAAGTATGGAGCTATGGAAGTATGGAGCTATGGAGCTCTGGAAGTATGGAGCTATGGAGCTCTGGAGGTATGGAGCCCTGGAGCTATGGAGCCCTGGAGCTATGGAAGTATGGAGCTCTGGTGCTATGGAGCTATGGAGCTCTGGTGCTATGGAGCTATGGAGCTATGGAGCTCTGGAGCTATGGAGCTCTGGAGGTATGCAGCTATGGAGCTATGGAGCTCTGGAGGTATGGAGCTATGGAGCTATGGAAGTATGGAGCTCTGGTGCTATGGAGCTATGGAGCTCTGGTGCTATGGAGCTATGGAGCTCTGGTGCTATGGAGCTATGGAGCTATGGAGCTCTGGAAGTATGGAGCTCTGGTGCTATGGAGCTATGGAGCTCTGGTGCTATGGAGCTATGGAGCTCTGGTGCTATGGAGCTATGGAGCTCTGGTGCTATGGAGCTCTGGTGCTATGGAGCTCTGGTGCTATGGAGCTATGGAGCTCTGGTGCTATGGAGCTATGGAGCTCTGGAGGTATGGAGCTCTGGAGGTATGGAGCTCTGGAGGTATGGAGCTATGGAGCCCTGGAGCTCTGGAGGTATGGAGCTATGGTGCTATGGAGCTCTGAAGCCATGGAGCTCTGGTGCTATGGAGCTCTGGAGCTCTGGAGGTATGGAGCTCTGGAGGTATGGAGCTATGGAGCCCTGGAGCTCTGGAGGTATGGAGCTATGGAGCTCTGAAGCCATGGAGCTCTGGTGCTATGGAGCTCTGGAGCTCTGGAGCTCTGGAGGTATGGAGCTCTGGAGGTATGGAGCTCTGGAGGTATGGAGCTATGGAGCCCTGGAGCTCTGGAGGTATGGAGCTATGGTGCTATGGAGCTCTGAAGCCATGGAGCTCTGGTGCTATGGAGCTCTGGAGGTATGGAGCTCTGGAGGTATGGAGCTCTGGAGGTATGGAGCTATGGAGCCCTGGAGCTCTGGAGGTATGGAGGTATGGTGCTATGGAGCTCTGAAGCCATGGAGCTCTGGTGCTATGGAGCTCTGGAGGTATGGAGCTCTGGAGGTATGGAGCTCTGGAGGTATGGAGCTATGGAGCCCTGGAGCTCTGGAGGTATGGAGCTATGGTGCTATGGAGCTCTGAAGCCATGGAGCTCTGGTGCTATGGAGCTATGGAGCTCTGGTGCTATGGAGCTATGGAGGTATGGAGCCACCAGCCAGCACCCTCCGTGGCTGGATCAATGGAAGTGTTTTAGGTACCAGGCAGCCAAAGGGCCGAGGCCTCACGCTCGACCACGCCGGCGCAGAGTTCCAGCCGCTCGGATAAGCTCTGTCACTCACCCGCCGCGCAGCCACCGGTAACGGGGAAATGTCGCCGCCTGGCGGACACGCCGTTGTAAATGAATGGGCTTTCGCACTTAGTGCAATTTTCGCCAACTCTCTGACTTAGAGCTATGGAAGTATGGAGCTATGGAGCCACCAGCCACCCAGGCTGGAGCTATGGAGCTCTGGAGGTATGGAGCTCAGGTGCTATGGAAGTATGGAGCTATGGAGCTATGGAAGTATGGAGCTATGGAGCTATGGAGCTCTGGAAGTATGGAGCTATGGAGCTCTGGAGGTATGGAGCTATGGAGCCCTGGAGCCCTGGAGCTATGGAGCTCTGGTGCTATGGAGGTATGGAGCTCTGGAGGTATGGAGCTCTGGAGGTATGGAGCTATGGAGCTATGGAGCCCTGGAGCTATGGAGCTATGGAGCCCTGGAGCTATGGAGCTATGGAGCTCTGGTGCTATGGAGCTATGGAGCTCTGGTGCTATGGAGCTATGGAGCTCTGGTGCTATGGAGCTATGGAGCTCTGGAGCTCTGGTGCTATGGAGCTATGGAGCTCTGGAAGTATGGAGCTATGGAGCTCTGGAGGTATGGAGCTATGGAGCCCTGGAGCTATGGAGCCCTGGAGCTATGGAAGTATGGAGCTCTGGTGCTATGGAGCTATGGAGCTCTGGTGCTATGGAGCTATGGAGCTCTGGAGCTATGGAGCTCTGGAGGTATGGAGCTATGGAGCTATGGAGCTCTGGAGGTATGGAGCTATGGAGCTATGGAAGTATGGAGCTCTGGTGCTATGGAGCTATGGAGCTCTGGTGCTATGGAGCTATGGAGCTCTGGTGCTATGGAGCTATGGAGCTATGGAGCTCTGGAAGTATGGAGCTCTGGTGCTATGGAGCTATGGAGCTCTGGTGCTATGGAGCTATGGAGCTCTGGTGCTATGGAGCTATGGAGCTCTGGTGCTATGGAGCTCTGGTGCTATGGAGCTCTGGTGCTATGGAGCTATGGAGCTCTGGTGCTATGGAGCTATGGAGCTCTGGAGGTATGGAGCTCTGGAGGTATGGAGCTCTGGAGGTATGGAGCTTTGGAGCCCTGGAGCTCTGGAGGTATGGAGCTATGGTGCTATGGAGCTCTGAAGCCATGGAACTCTGGTGCTATGGAGCTCTGGAGGTATGGAGCTCTGGAGGTATGGAGCTTTGGAGCCCTGGAGCTCTGGAGGTATGGAGCTATGGTGCTATGGAGCTCTGAAGCCATGGAGCTCTGGTGCTATGGAGCTCTGGAGGTATGGAGCTCTGGAGGTATGGAGCTATGGAGCCCTGGAGCTCTGGAGGTATGGAGCTATGGTGCTATGGAGCTCTGAAGCCATGGAGCTCTGGTGCTATGGAGCTCTGGAGCTCTGGAGGTATGGAGCTCTGGAGGTATGGAGCTCTGGTGCTATGGAGCTATGGAGCTCTGGTGCTATGGAGCTATGGAGCTATGGAGCTCTGGAAGTATGGAGCTCTGGTGCTATGGAGCTATGGAGCTCTGGTGCTATGGAGCTATGGAGCTCTGGTGCTATGGAGCTATGGAGCTCTGGTGCTATGGTGCTATGGAGCTCTGAAGCCATGGAGCTCTGGTGCTATGGAGCTCTGGAGCTCTGGAGGTATGGAGCTCTGGAGGTATGGAGCTCTGGAGGTATGGAGCTATGGAGCCCTGGAGCTCTGGAGGTATGGAGCTATGGTGCTATGGAGCTCTGAAGCCATGGAGCTCTGGTGCTATGGAGCTCTGGAGGTATGGAGCTCTGGAGGTATGGAGCTCTGGAGGTATGGAGCTATGGAGCCCTGGAGCTCTGGAGGTATGGAGCTATGGTGCTATGGAGCTCTGAAGCCATGGAGCTCTGGTGCTATGGAGCTATGGAGCTCTGGTGCTATGGAGCTATGGAGGTATGGAGCCACCAGCCAGCACCCTCCGTGGCTGGATCAATGGAAGTGTTTTAGGTACCAGGCAGCCAAAGGGCCGAGGCCTCACGCTCGACCACGCCGGCGCAGAGTTCCAGCCGCTCGGATAAGCTCTGTCACTCACCCGCCGCGCAGCCACCGGTAACGGGGAAATGTCGCCGCCTTGTTGACACGCCGTTGTAAATGAATGGGCTTTCGCACTTAGTGCAATTTTCGCCAACTCTCTGACTTAGAGCTATGGAAGTATGGAGCTATGGAGCCACCAGCCACCCAGGCTGGAGCTCTGGAGCTCTGGAGGTATGGAGCTCTGGTGCTATGGAAGTATGGAGCTCTGGTGCTATGGAAGTATGGAGCTATGGAGGTATGGAAGTATGGAGCTATGGAAGTATGGAGCTATGGAGCTCTGGAAGTATGGAGCTATGGAGCTCTGGAGGTATGGAGCCCTGGAGCTATGGAGCCCTGGAGCTATGGAAGTATGGAGCTCTGGTGCTATGGAGCTATGGAGCTCTGGTGCTATGGAGCTATGGAGCTATGGAGCTCTGGAGCTATGGAGCTCTGGAGGTATGCAGCTATGGAGCTATGGAGCTCTGGAGGTATGGAGCTATGGAGCTATGGAAGTATGGAGCTCTGGTGCTATGGAGCTATGGAGCTCTGGTGCTATGGAGCTATGGAGCTCTGGTGCTATGGAGCTATGGAGCTATGGAGCTCTGGAAGTATGGAGCTCTGGTGCTATGGAGCTATGGAGCTCTGGTGCTATGGAGCTATGGAGCTCTGGTGCTATGGAGCTATGGAGCTCTGGTGCTATGGAGCTCTGGTGCTATGGAGCTCTGGTGCTATGGAGCTATGGAGCTCTGGTGCTATGGAGCTATGGAGCTCTGGAGGTATGGAGCTCTGGAGGTATGGAGCTCTGGAGGTATGGAGCTATGGAGCCCTGGAGCTCTGGAGGTATGGAGCTATGGTGCTATGGAGCTCTGAAGCCATGGAGCTCTGGTGCTATGGAGCTCTGGAGCTCTGGAGGTATGGAGCTCTGGAGGTATGGAGCTATGGAGCCCTGGAGCTCTGGAGGTATGGAGCTATGGAGCTCTGAAGCCATGGAGCTCTGGTGCTATGGAGCTCTGGAGCTCTGGAGGTATGGAGCTCTGGAGGTATGGAGCTCTGGAGGTATGGAGCTATGGAGCCCTGGAGCTCTGGAGGTATGGAGCTATGGTGCTATGGAGCTCTGAAGCCATGGAGCTCTGGTGCTATGGAGCTCTGGAGGTATGGAGCTCTGGAGGTATGGAGCTCTGGAGGTATGGAGCTATGGAGCCCTGGAGCTCTGGAGGTATGGAGCTATGGTGCTATGGAGCTCTGAAGCCATGGAGCTCTGGTGCTATGGAGCTCTGGAGGTATGGAGCTCTGGAGGTATGGAGCTCTGGAGGTATGGAGCTATGGAGCCCTGGAGCTCTGGAGGTATGGAGCTATGGTGCTATGGAGCTCTGAAGCCATGGAGCTCTGGTGCTATGGAGCTATGGAGCTCTGGTGCTATGGAGCTATGGAGGTATGGAGCCACCAGCCAGCACCCTCCGTGGCTGGATCAATGGAAGTGTTTTAGGTACCAGGCAGCCAAAGGGCCGAGGCCTCACGCTCGACCACGCCGGCGCAGAGTTCCAGCCGCTCGGATAAGCTCTGTCACTCACCCGCCGCGCAGCCACCGGTAACGGGGAAATGTCGCCGCCTGGCGGACACGCCGTTGTAAATGAATGGGCTTTCGCACTTAGTGCAATTTTCGCCAACTCTCTGACTTAGAGCTATGGAAGTATGGAGCTATGGAGCCACCAGCCACCCAGGCTGGAGCTATGGAGCTCTGGAGGTATGGAGCTCAGGTGCTATGGAAGTATGGAGCTATGGAGCTATGGAAGTATGGAGCTATGGAGCTATGGAGCTCTGGAAGTATGGAGCTATGGAGCTCTGGAGGTATGGAGCTATGGAGCCCTGGAGCCCTGGAGCTATGGAGCTCTGGTGCTATGGAGGTATGGAGCTCTGGAGGTATGGAGCTCTGGAGGTATGGAGCTATGGAGCTATGGAGCCCTGGAGCTATGGAGCTATGGAGCCCTGGAGCTATGGAGCTATGGAGCTCTGGTGCTATGGAGCTATGGAGCTCTGGTGCTATGGAGCTATGGAGCTCTGGTGCTATGGAGCTATGGAGCTCTGGTGCTATGGAGCTATGGAGCTCTGGAAGTATGGAGCTATGGAGCTCTGGAGGTATGGAGCTCTGGAGGTATGGAGCTATGGAGCCCTGGAGCTATGGAAGTATGGAGCTCTGGTGCTATGGAGCTATGGAGCTCTGGTGCTATGGAGCTATGGAGCTCTGGAGCTATGGAGCTCTGGAGGTATGGAGCTATGGAGCCCTGGAGCTCTGGAGGTATGGAGCTATGGTGCTATGGAGCTCTGAAGCCATGGAGCTCTGGTGCTATGGAGCTCTGGAGGTATGGAGCTCTGGAGGTATGGAGCTCTGGAGGTATGGAGCTATGGAGCCCTGGAGCTCTGGAGGTATGGAGCTATGGTGCTATGGAGCTCTGAAGCCATGGAGCTCTGGTGCTATGGAGCTCTGGAGGTATGGAGGTATGGAGCTCTGGAGGTATGGAGCTCTGGAGGTATGGAGCTATGGAGCCCTGGAGCTCTGGAGGTATGGAGCTATGGTGCTATGGAGCTCTGAAGCCATGGAGCTCTGGTGCTATGGAGCTATGGAGCTCTGGTGCTATGGAGCTATGGAGGTATGGAGCCACCAGCCAGCACCCTCCGTGGCTGGATCAATGGAAGTGTTTTAGGTACCAGGCAGCCAAAGGGCCGAGGCCTCACGCTCGACCACGCCGGCGCAGAGTTCCAGCCGCTCGGATAAGCTCTGTCACTCACCCGCCGCGCAGCCACCGGTAACGGGGAAATGTCGCCGCCTTGTGGACACGCCGTTGTAAATGAATGGGCTTTCGCACTTAGTGCAATTTTCGCCAACTCTCTGACTGGAGCTATGGAAGTATGGAGCTATGGAGCCACCAGCCACCCAGGCTGGAGCTATGGAGCTCTGGAGGTATGGAGCTCTGGTGCTATGGAAGTATGGAGCTATGGAGCTATGGAAGTATGGAGCTATGGAGCTATGGAGCTCTGGAAGTATGGAGCTATGGAGCTCTGGAGGTATGGAGCTATGGAGCCCTGGAGCCCTGGAGCTATGGAGCCCTGGAGCTATGGAGCTATGGAGCCCTGGAGCTATGGAGCTATGGAGCCCTGGAGCTATGGAGCTATGGAGCTCTGGTGCTATGGAGCTATGGAGCTCTGGTGCTATGGAGCTATGGAGCTCTGGTGCTATGGAGCTATGGAGCTCTGGTGCTATGGAGCTATGGAGCTCTGGAAGTATGGAGCTATGGAGCTCTGGAGGTATGGAGCTATGGAGCCCTGGAGCTATGGAGCCCTGGAGCTATGGAAGTATGGAGCTCTGGTGCTATGGAGCTCTGGTGCTATGGAGCTATGGAGCTCTGGAGCTATGGAGCTCTGGAGGTATGGAGCTATGGAGCTATGGAGCTCTGGAGGTATGGAGCTATGGAGCTATGGAAGTATGGAGCTCTGGTGCTATGGAGCTATGGAGCTCTGGTGCTATGGAGCTATGGAGCTCTGGTGCTATGGAGCTATGGAGCTATGGAGCTCTGGAAGTATGGAGCTCTGGTGCTATGGAGCTATGGAGCTCTGGTGCTATGGAGCTATGGAGCTCTGGTGCTATGGAGCTATGGAGCTCTGGTGCTATGGAGCTCTGGTGCTATGGAGCTCTGGTGCTATGGAGCTATGGAGCTCTGGTGCTATGGAGCTATGGAGCTCTGGAGGTATGGAGCTCTGGAGGTATGGAGCTCTGGAGGTATGGAGCTTTGGAGCCCTGGAGCTCTGGAGGTATGGAGCTATGGTGCTATGGAGCTCTGAAGCCATGGAGCTCTGGTGCTATGGAGCTCTGGAGCTCTGGAGGTATGGAGCTCTGGAGGTATGGAGCTATGGAGCCCTGGAGCTCTGGAGGTATGGAGCTATGGTGCTATGGAGCTCTGAAGCCATGGAGCTCTGGTGCTATGGAGCTCTGGAGCTCTGGAGGTATGGAGCTATGGAGCCCTGGAGCTCTGGAGGTATGGAGCTATGGAAGTATGGAGCTATGGAGCTATGGAAGTATGGAGCTATGGAGCTATGGAGCTCTGGAAGTATGGAGCTATGGAGTTCTGGAGGTATGGAGCTATGGAGCCCTGGAGCCCTGGAGCTATGCAGCCCTGGAGCTATGGAGCTATGGAGCCCTGGAGCTATGGAGCTATGGAGCCCTGGAGCTATGGAGCTATGGAGCTCTGGTGCTATGGAGCTATGGAGCTCTGGTGCTATGGAGCTATGGAGCTCTGGTGCTATGGAGCTATGGAGCTCTGGTGCTATGGAGCTATGGAGCTCTGGAAGTATGGAGCTATGGAGCTCTGGAGGTATGGAGCTATGGAGCTCTGGAGGTATGGAGCTATGGAGCCCTGGAGCTATGGAGCCCTGGAGCTATGGAAGTATGGAGCTCTGGTGCTATGGAGCTATGGAGCTCTGGTGCTATGGAGCTATGGAGCTCTGGAGCTATGGAGCTCTGGAGGTATGGAGCTATGGAGCTCTGGAGGTATGGAGCTATGGAGCTATGGAAGTATGGAGCTCTGGTGCTATGGAGCTCTGGAGCTATGGAGCTCTGGAGGTATGGAGCTATGGAGCTCTGGAGGTATGGAGCTATGGAGCTATGGAAGTATGGAGCTCTGGTGCTATGGAGCTATGGAGCTCTGGTGCTATGGAGCTATGGAGCTCTGGTGCTATGGAGCTATGGAGCTATGGAGCTCTGGAAGTATGGAGCTCTGGTGCTATGGAGCTATGGAGCTCTGGTGCTATGGAGCTATGGAGCTCTGGTGCTATGGAGCTATGGAGCTCTGGTGCTATGGAGCTATGGTGCTATGGAGCTCTGGTGCTATGGAGCTATGGAGCTCTGGTGCTATGGAGCTATGGAGCTCTGGAGGTATGGAGCTCTGGAGGTATGGAGCTCTGGAGGTATGGAGCTTTGGAGCCCTGGAGCTCTGGAGGTATGGAGCTATGGTGCTATGGAGCTCTGAAGCCATGGAGCTCTGGTGCTATGGAGCTATGGAGCTCTGGTGCTATGGAGCTATGGAGGTATGGAGCTATGGAGCCCTGGAGCTCTGGAGGTATGGAGCTATGGTGCTATGGAGCTCTGAAGCCATGGAGCTCTGGTGCTATGGAGCTCTGGAGCTCTGGAGGTATGGAGCTCTGGAGGTATGGAGCTATGGAGCCCTGGAGCTCTGGAGGTATGGAGCTATGGTGCTATGGAGCTCTGAAGCCATGGAGCTCTGGTGCTATGGAGCTCTGGAGCTCTGGAGGTATGGAGCTCTGGAGGTATGGAGCTCTGGAGGTATGGAGCTATGGAGCCCTGGAGCTCTGGAGGTATGGAGCTATGGTGCTATGGAGCTCTGAAGCCATGGAGCTCTGGTGCTATGGAGCTCTGGAGGTATGGAGCTCTGGAGGTATGGAGCTCTGGAGGTATGGAGCTATGGAGCCCTGGAGCTCTGGAGGTATGGAGCTATGGTGCTATGGAGCTCTGAAGCCATGGAGCTCTGGTGCTATGGAGCTATGGAGCTCTGGTGCTATGGAGCTATGGAGGTATGGAGCCACCAGCCAGCACCCTCCGTGGCTGGATCAATGGAAGTGTTTTAGGTACCAGGCAGCCAAAGGGCCAAGGCCTCACGCTCGACCACGCCGGCGCAGAGTTCCAGCCGCTCGGATAAGCTCTGTCACTCACCCGCCGCGCAGCCACCGGTAACGGGGAAATGTCGCCGCCTTGTGGACACGCCGTTGTAAATGAATGGGCTTTCGCACTTAGTGCAATTTTCGCCAACTCTCTGACTTAGAGCTATGGAAGTATGGAGCTATGGAGCCACCAGCCACCCAGGCTGGAGCTCTGGAGCTCTGGAGGTATGGAGCTCTGGTGCTATGGAAGTATGGAGCTCTGGTGCTATGGAAGTATGGAGCTATGGAGGTATGGAAGTATGGAGCTATGGAAGTATGGAGCTATGGAGCTCTGGAAGTATGGAGCTATGGAGCTCTGGAGGTATGGAGCCCTGGAGCTATGGAGCCCTGGAGCTATGGAAGTATGGAGCTCTGGTGCTATGGAGCTATGGAGCTCTGGTGCTATGGAGCTCTGGTGCTATGGAGCTCTGGTGCTATGGAGCTATGGAGCTCTGGTGCTATGGAGCTATGGAGCTCTGGAGGTATGGAGCTCTGGAGGTATGGAGCTCTGGAGGTATGGAGCTATGGAGCCCTGGAGCTCTGGAGGTATGGAGCTATGGTGCTATGGAGCTCTGAAGCCATGGAGCTCTGGTGCTATGGAGCTCTGGAGCTCTGGAGGTATGGAGCTCTGGAGGTATGGAGCTATGGAGCCCTGGAGCTCTGGAGGTATGGAGCTATGGAGCTCTGAAGCCATGGAGCTCTGGTGCTATGGAGCTCTGGAGCTCTGGAGGTATGGAGCTCTGGAGGTATGGAGCTCTGGAGGTATGGAGCTATGGAGCCCTGGAGCTCTGGAGGTATGGAGCTATGGTGCTATGGAGCTCTGAAGCCATGGAGCTCTGGTGCTATGGAGCTCTGGAGGTATGGAGCTCTGGAGGTATGGAGCTCTGGAGGTATGGAGCTATGGAGCCCTGGAGCTCTGGAGGTATGGAGCTATGGTGCTATGGAGCTCTGAAGCCATGGAGCTCTGGTGCTATGGAGCTCTGGAGGTATGGAGCTCTGGAGGTATGGAGCTCTGGAGGTATGGAGCTATGGAGCCCTGGAGCTCTGGAGGTATGGAGCTATGGTGCTATGGAGCTCTGAAGCCATGGAGCTCTGGTGCTATGGAGCTATGGAGCTCTGGTGCTATGGAGCTATGGAGGTATGGAGCCACCAGCCAGCACCCTCCGTGGCTGGATCAATGGAAGTGTTTTAGGTACCAGGCAGCCAAAGGGCCGAGGCCTCACGCTCGACCACGCCGGCGCAGAGTTCCAGCCGCTCGGATAAGCTCTGTCACTCACCCGCCGCGCAGCCACCGGTAACGGGGAAATGTCGCCGCCTGGCGGACACGCCGTTGTAAATGAATGGGCTTTCGCACTTAGTGCAATTTTCGCCAACTCTCTGACTTAGAGCTATGGAAGTATGGAGCTATGGAGGCACCAGCCACCCAGGCTGGAGCTATGGAGCTCTGGAGGTATGGAGCTCAGGTGCTATGGAAGTATGGAGCTATGGAGCTATGGAAGTATGGAGCTATGGAGCTATGGAGCTCTGGAAGTATGGAGCTATGGAGCTCTGGAGGTATGGAGCTATGGAGCCCTGGAGCCCTGGAGCTATGGAGCTCTGGTGCTATGGAGGTATGGAGCTCTGGAGGTATGGAGCTCTGGAGGTATGGAGCTATGGAGCTATGGAGCCCTGGAGCTATGGAGCTATGGAGCCCTGGAGCTATGGAGCTATGGAGCCCTGGAGCTATGGAGCTATGGAGCTCTGGTGCTATGGAGCTATGGAGCTCTGGTGCTATGGAGCTATGGAGCTCTGGTGCTATGGAGCTATGGAGCTCTGGTGCTATGGAGCTATGGAGCTCTGGAAGTATGGAGCTATGGAGCTCTGGAGGTATGGAGCTATGGAGCCCTGGAGCTATGGAGCCCTGGAGCTATGGAAGTATGGAGCTCTGGTGCTATGGAGCTCTGGTGCTATGGAGCTATGGAGCTCTGGAGCTATGGAGCTCTGGAGGTATGGAGCTATGGAGCTATGGAGCTCTGGAGGTATGGAGCTATGGAGCTATGGAAGTATGGAGCTCTGGTGCTATGGAGCTATGGAGCTCTGGTGCTATGGAGCTATGGAGCTCTGGTGCTATGGAGCTATGGAGCTATGGAGCTCTGGAAGTATGGAGCTCTGGTGCTATGGAGCTATGGAGCTCTGGTGCTATGGAGCTATGGAGCTCTGGTGCTATGGAGCTATGGAGCTCTGGTGCTATGGAGCTCTGGTGCTATGGAGCTCTGGTGCTATGGAGCTATGGAGCTCTGGTGCTATGGCGCTATGGAGCTCTGGAGGTATGGAGCTCTGGAGGTATGGAGCTCTGGAGGTATGGAGCTTTGGAGCCCTGGAGCTCTGGAGGTATGGAGCTATGGTGCTATGGAGCTCTGAAGCCATGGAGCTCTGGTGCTATGGAGCTCTGGAGTTCTGGAGGTATGGAGCTCTGGAGGTATGGAGCTATGGAGCCCTGGAGCTCTGGAGGTATGGAGCTATGGTGCTATGGAGCTCTGAAGCCATGGAGCTCTGGTGCTATGGAGCTCTGGAGCTCTGGAGGTATGGAGCTCTGGAGGTATGGAGCTATGGAGCCCTGGAGCTCTGGAGGTATGGAGCTATGGAAGTATGGAGCTATGGAGCTATGGAAGTATGGAGCTATGGAGCTATGGAGCTCTGGAAGTATGGAGCTATGGAGCTCTGGAGGTATGGAGCTATGGAGCCCTGGAGCCCTGGAGCTATGGAGCCCTGGAGCTATGGAGCTATGGAGCCCTGGAGCTATGGAGCTATGGAGCCCTGGAGCTATGGAGCTATGGAGCTCTGGTGCTATGGAGCTATGGAGCTCTGGTGCTATGGAGCTATGGAGCTCTGGTGCTATGGAGCTATGGAGCTCTGGTGCTATGGAGCTATGGAGCTCTGGAAGTATGGAGCTATGGAGCTCTGGAGGTATGGAGCTATGGAGCTCTGGAGGTATGGAGCTATGGAGCCCTGGAGCTATGGAGCCCTGGAGCTATGGAAGTATGGAGCTCTGGTGCTATGGAGCTATGGAGCTCTGGTGCTATGGAGCTATGGAGCTCTGGAGCTATGGAGCTCTGGAGGTATGGAGCTATGGAGCTCTGGAGGTATGGAGCTATGGAGCTATGGAAGTATGGAGCTCTGGTGCTATGGAGCTCTGGAGCTATGGAGCTCTGGAGGTATGGAGCTATGGAGCTCTGGAGGTATGGAGCTATGGAGCTATGGAAGTATGGAGCTCTGGTGCTATGGAGCTATGGAGCTCTGGTGCTATGGAGCTATGGAGCTCTGGTGCTATGGAGCTATGGAGCTATGGAGCTCTGGAAGTATGGAGCTCTGGTGCTATGGAGCTATGGAGCTCTGGTGCTATGGAGCTATGGAGCTCTGGTGCTATGGAGCTATGGAGCTCTGGTGCTATGGAGCTATGGTGCTATGGAGCTCTGGTGCTATGGAGCTATGGAGCTCTGGTGCTATGGAGCTATGGAGCTCTGGAGGTATGGAGCTCTGGAGGTATGGAGCTCTGGAGGTATGGAGCTTTGGAGCCCTGGAGCTCTGGAGGTATGGAGCTATGGTGCTATGGAGCTCTGAAGCCATGGAGCTCTGGTGCTATGGAGCTATGGAGCTCTGGTGCTATGGAGCTATGGAGGTATGGAGCTATGGAGCCCTGGAGCTCTGGAGGTATGGAGCTATGGTGCTATGGAGCTCTGAAGCCATGGAGCTCTGGTGCTATGGAGCTCTGGAGCTCTGGAGGTATGGAGCTCTGGAGGTATGGAGCTATGGAGCCCTGGAGCTCTGGAGGTATGGAGCTATGGTGCTATGGAGCTCTGAAGCCATGGAGCTCTGGTGCTATGGAGCTCTGGAGCTCTGGAGGTATGGAGCTCTGGAGGTATGGAGCTCTGGAGGTATGGAGCTATGGAGCCCTGGAGCTCTGGAGGTATGGAGCTATGGTGCTATGGAGCTCTGAAGCCATGGAGCTCTGGTGCTATGGAGCTCTGGAGGTATGGAGCTCTGGAGGTATGGAGCTCTGGAGGTATGGAGCTATGGAGCCCTGGAGCTCTGGAGGTATGGAGCTATGGTGCTATGGAGCTCTGAAGCCATGGAGCTCTGGTGCTATGGAGCTATGGAGCTCTGGTGCTATGGAGCTATGGAGGTATGGAGCCACCAGCCAGCACCCTCCGTGGCTGGATCAATGGAAGTGTTTTAGGTACCAGGCAGCCAAAGGGCCGAGGCCTCACGCTCGACCACGCCGGCGCAGAGTTCCAGCCGCTCGGATAAGCTCTGTCACTCACCCGCCGCGCAGCCACCGGTAACGGGGAAATGTCGCCGCCTTGTGGACACGCCGTTGTAAATGAATGGGCTTTCGCACTTAGTGCAATTTTCGCCAACTCTCTGACTTAGAGCTATGGAAGTATGGAGCTATGGAGCCACCAGCCACCCAGGCTGGAGCTCTGGAGCTCTGGAGGTATGGAGCTCTGGTGCTATGGAAGTATGGAGCTCTGGTGCTATGGAAGTATGGAGCTATGGAGGTATGGAAGTATGGAGCTATGGAAGTATGGAGCTATGGAGCTCTGGAAGTATGGAGCTATGGAGCTCTGGAGGTATGGAGCCCTGGAGCTATGGAGCCCTGGAGCTATGGAAGTATGGAGCTCTGGTGCTATGGAGCTATGGAGCTCTGGTGCTATGGAGCTATGGAGCTATGGAGCTCTGGAGCTATGGAGCTCTGGAGGTATGGAGCTATGGAGCTATGGAGCTCTGGAGGTATGGAGCTATGGAGCTATGGAAGTATGGAGCTCTGGTGCTATGGAGCTATGGAGCTCTGGTGCTATGGAGCTATGGAGCTCTGGTGCTATGGAGCTATGGAGCTATGGAGCTCTGGAAGTATGGAGCTCTGGTGCTATGGAGCTATGGAGCTCTGGTGCTATGGAGCTATGGAGCTCTGGTGCTATGGAGCTCTGGTGCTATGGAGCTCTGGTGCTATGGAGCTATGGAGCTCTGGTGCTATGGAGCTCTGGAGGTATGGAGCTCTGGAGGTATGGAGCTCTGGAGGTATGGAGCTATGGAGCCCTGGAGCTCTGGAGGTATGGAGCTATGGTGCTATGGAGCTCTGAAGCCATGGAGCTCTGGTGCTATGGAGCTATGGAGCTCTGGTGCTATGGAGCTATGGAGCTATGGAGCTCTGGAAGTATGGAGCTCTGGTGCTATGGAGCTATGGAGCTCTGGTGCTATGGAGCTATGGAGCTCTGGTGCTATGGAGCTATGGAGCTCTGGTGCTATGGAGCTCTGGTGCTATGGAGCTCTGGTGCTATGGAGCTATGGAGCTCTGGTGCTATGGAGCTATGGAGCTCTGGAGGTATGGAGCTCTGGAGGTATGGAGCTCTGGAGGTATGGAGCTATGGAGCCCTGGAGCTCTGGAGGTATGGAGCTATGGTGCTATGGAGCTCTGAAGCCATGGAGCTCTGGTGCTATGGAGCTCTGGAGCTCTGGAGGTATGGAGCTCTGGAGGTATGGAGCTATGGAGCCCTGGAGCTCTGGAGGTATGGAGCTATGGTGCTATGGAGCTCTGAAGCCATGGAGCTCTGGTGCTATGGAGCTCTGGAGGTATGGAGCTCTGGAGGTATGGAGCTCTGGAGGTATGGAGCTATGGAGCCCTGGAGCTCTGGAGGTATGGAGCTATGGTGCTATGGAGCTCTGAAGCCATGGAGCTCTGGTGCTATGGAGCTCTGGAGGTATGGAGCTCTGGAGGTATGGAGCTCTGGAGGTATGGAGCTATGGAGCCCTGGAGCTCTGGAGGTATGGAGCTATGGTGCTATGGAGCTCTGAAGCCATGGAGCTCTGGTGCTATGGAGCTCTGGAGGTATGGAGCTCTGGAGGTATGGAGCTCTGGAGGTATGGAGCTATGGAGCCCTGGAGCTCTGGAGGTATGGAGCTATGGTGCTATGGAGCTCTGAAGCCATGGAGCTCTGGTGCTATGGAGCTATGGAGCTCTGGTGCTATGGAGCTATGGAGGTATGGAGCCACCAGCCAGCACCCTCCGTGGCTGGATCAATGGAAGTGTTTTAGGTACCAGGCAGCCAAAGGGCCGAGGCCTCACGCTCGACCACGCCGGCGCAGAGTTCCAGCCGCTCGGATAAGCTCTGTCACTCACCCGCCGCGCAGCCACCGGTAACGGGGAAATGTCGCCGCCTTGTGGACACGCCGTTGTAAATGAATGGGCTTTCGCACTTAGTGCAATTTTCGCCAACTCTCTGACTGGAGCTATGGAAGTATGGAGCTATGGAGCCACCAGCCACCCAGGCTGGAGCTATGGAGCTCTGGAGGTATGGAGCTCTGGTGCTATGGAAGTATGGAGCTATGGAGCTATGGAAGTATAGAGCTATGGAGCTATGGAGCTCTGGAAGTATGGAGCTATGGAGCTCTGGAGGTATGGAGCTATGGAGCCCTGGAGCCCTAGAGCTATGGAGCCCTGGAGCTATGGAGCTATGGAGCCCTGGAGCTATGGAGCTATGGAGCCCTGGAGCTATGGAGCTATGGAGCTCTGGTGCTATGGAGCTATGGAGCTCTGGTGCTATGGAGCTATGGAGCTCTGGTGCTATGGAGCTATGGAGCTCTGGTGCTATGGAGCTATGGAGCTCTGGAAGTATGGAGCTATGGAGCTCTGGAGGTATGGAGCTATGGAGCTCTGGAGGTATGGAGCTATGGAGCCCTGGAGCTATGGAGCCCTGGAGCTATGGAAGTATGGAGCTCTGGTGCTATGGAGCTATGGAGCTCTGGTGCTATGGAGCTATGGAGCTCTGGAGCTATGGAGCTCTGGAGGTATGGAGCTATGGAGCTCTGGAGGTATGGAGCTATGGAGCTATGGAAGTATGGAGCTCTGGTGCTTTGGAGCCCTGGAGCTCTGGAGGTATGGAGCTATGGTGCTATGGAGCTCTGAAGCCATGGAGCTCTGGTGCTATGGAGCTATGGAGCTCTGGTGCTATGGAGCTATGGAGGTATGGAGCCACCAGCCAGCACCCTCCGTGGCTGGATCAATGGAAGTGTTTTAGGTACCAGGCAGCCAAAGGGCCGAGGCCTCACGCTCGACCACGCCGGCGCAGAGTTCCAGCCGCTCGGATAAGCTCTGTCACTCACCCGCCGCGCAGCCACCGGTAACGGGGAAATGTCGCCGCCTTGTGGACACGCCGTTGTAAATGAATGGGCTTTCGCACTTAGTGCAATTTTCGCCAACTCTCTGACTTAGAGCTATGGAAGTATGGAGCTATGGAGCCACCAGCCACCCAGGCTGGAGCTCTGGAGCTCTGGAGGTATGGAGCTCTGGTGCTATGGAAGTATGGAGCTCTGGTGCTATGGAAGTATGGAGCTATGGAGGTATGGAAGTATGGAGCTATGGAAGTATGGAGCTATGGAGCTCTGGAAGTATGGAGCTATGGAGCTCTGGAGGTATGGAGCCCTGGAGCTATGGAGCCCTGGAGCTATGGAAGTATGGAGCTCTGGTGCTATGGAGCTATGGAGCTCTGGTGCTATGGAGCTATGGAGCTATGGAGCTCTGGAGCTATGGAGCTCTGGAGGTATGGAGCTATGGAGCTATGGAGCTCTGGAGGTATGGAGCTATGGAGCTATGGAAGTATGGAGCTCTGGTGCTATGGAGCTATGGAGCTCTGGTGCTATGGAGCTATGGAGCTCTGGTGCTATGGAGCTATGGAGCTCTGGAAGTATGGAGCTCTGGTGCTATGGAGCTATGGAGCTCTGGTGCTATGGAGCTATGGAGCTCTGGTGCTATGGAGCTCTGGTGCTATGGAGCTCTGGTGCTATGGAGCTATGGAGCTCTGGTGCTATGGAGCTCTGGAGGTATGGAGCTCTGGAGGTATGGTGCTCTGGAGGTATGGAGCTATGGAGCCCTGGAGCTCTGGAGGTATGGAGCTATGGTGCTATGGAGCTCTGAAGCCATGGAGCTCTGGTGCTATGGAGCTATGGAGCTCTGGTGCTATGGAGCTATGGAGCTATGGAGCTCTGGAAGTATGGAGCTCTGGTGCTATGGAGCTATGGAGCTCTGGTGCTATGGAGCTATGGAGCTCTGGTGCTATGGAGCTATGGAGCTCTGGTGCTATGGAGCTCTGGTGCTATGGAGCTCTGGTGCTATGGAGCTCTGGAGGTATGGAGCTCTGGAGGTATGGAGCTCTGGAGGTATGGAGCTATGGAGCCCTGGAGCTCTGGAGGTATGGAGCTATGGTGCTATGGAGCTCTGAAGCCATGGAGCTCTGGTGCTATGGAGCTATGGAGCTCTGGTGCTATGGAGCTATGGAGGTATGGAGCCACCAGCCAGCACCCTCCGTGGCTGGATCAATGGAAGTGTTTTAGGTACCAGGCAGCCAAAGGGCCGAGGCCTCACGCTCGACCACGCCGGCGCAGAGTTCCAGCAGCTCGGATAAGCTCTGTCACTCACCCGCCGCGCAGCCACCGGTAACGGGGAAATGTCGCCGCCTTGTGGACACGCCGTTGTAAATGAATGGGCTTTCGCACTTAGTGCAATTTTCGCCAACTCTCTGACTTAGAGCTATGGAAGTATGGAGCTATGGAGCCACCAGCCACCCAGGCTGGAGCTCTGGAGCTCTGGAGGTATGGAGCTCTGGTGCTATGGAAGTATGGAGCTCTGGTGCTATGGAAGTATGGAGCTATGGAGGTATGGAAGTATGGAGCTATGGAAGTATGGAGCTATGGAGCTCTGGAAGTATGGAGCTATGGAGCTCTGGAGGTATGGAGCCGTGGAGCTATGGAGCCCTGGAGCTATGGAAGTATGGAGCTCTGGTGCTATGGAGCTATGGAGCTCTGGTGCTATGGAGCTATGGAGCTATGGAGCTCTGGAGCTATGGAGCTCTGGAGGTATGCAGCTATGGAGCTATGGAGCTCTGGAGGTATGGAGCTATGGAGCTATGGAAGTATGGAGCTCTGGTGCTATGGAGCTATGGAGCTCTGGTGCTATGGAGCTATGGAGCTCTGGTGCTATGGAGCTATGGAGCTATGGAGCTCTGGAAGTATGGAGCTCTGGTGCTATGGAGCTATGGAGCTCTGGTGCTATGGAGCTATGGAGCTCTGGTGCTATGGAGCTATGGAGCTCTGGTGCTATGGAGCTCTGGTGCTATGGAGCTCTGGTGCTATGGAGCTATGGAGCTCTGGTGCTATGGAGCTATGGAGCTCTGGAGGTATGGAGCTCTGGAGGTATGGAGCTCTGGAGGTATGGAGCTATGGAGCCCTGGAGCTCTGGAGGTATGGAGCTATGGTGCTATGGAGCTCTGAAGCCATGGAGCTCTGGTGCTATGGAGCTCTGGAGCTCTGGAGGTATGGAGCTCTGGAGGTATGGAGCTATGGAGCCCTGGAGCTCTGGAGGTATGGAGCTATGGAGCTCTGAAGCCATGGAGCTCTGGTGCTATGGAGCTCTGGAGCTCTGGAGGTATGGAGCTCTGGAGGTATGGAGCTCTGGAGGTATGGAGCTATGGAGCCCTGGAGCTCTGGAGGTATGGAGCTATGGTGCTATGGAGCTCTGAAGCCATGGAGCTCTGGTGCTATGGAGCTCTGGAGGTATGGAGCTCTGGAGGTATGGAGCTCTGGAGGTATGGAGCTATGGAGCCCTGGAGCTCTGGAGGTATGGAGCTATGGTGCTATGGAGCTCTGAAGCCATGGAGCTCTGGTGCTATGGAGCTCTGGAGGTATGGAGCTCTGGAGGTATGGAGCTCTGGAGGTATGGAGCTATGGAGCCCTGGAGCTCTGGAGGTATGGAGCTATGGTGCTATGGAGCTCTGAAGCCATGGAGCTCTGGTGCTATGGAGCTATGGAGCTCTGGTGCTATGGAGCTATGGAGGTATGGAGCCACCAGCCAGCACCCTCCGTGGCTGGATCAATGGAAGTGTTTTAGGTACCAGGCAGCCAAAGGGCCGAGGCCTCACGCTCGACCACGCCGGCGCAGAGTTCCAGCCGCTCGGATAAGCTCTGTCACTCACCCGCCGCGCAGCCACCGGTAACGGGGAAATGTCGCCGCCTGGCGGACACGCCGTTGTAAATGAATGGGCTTTCGCACTTAGTGCAATTTTCGCCAACTCTCTGACTTAGAGCTATGGAAGTATGGAGCTATGGAGCCACCAGCCACCCAGGCTGGAGCTATGGAGCTCTGGAGGTATGGAGCTCAGGTGCTATGGAAGTATGGAGCTATGGAGCTATGGAAGTATGGAGCTATGGAGCTATGGAGCTCTGGAAGTATGGAGCTATGGAGCTCTGGAGGTATGGAGCTATGGAGCCCTGGAGCCCTGGAGCTATGGAGCTCTGGTGCTATGGAGGTATGGAGCTCTGGAGGTATGGAGCTCTGGAGGTATGGAGCTATGGAGCTATGGAGCCCTGGAGCTATGGAGCTATGGAGCCCTGGAGCTATGGAGCTATGGAGCTCTGGTGCTATGGAGCTATGGAGCTCTGGTGCTATGGAGCTATGGAGCTCTGGTGCTATGGAGCTATGGAGCTCTGGTGCTATGGAGCTATGGAGCTCTGGAAGTATGGAGCTATGGAGCTCTGGAGGTATGGAGCTATGGAGCCCTGGAGCTATGGAGCCCTGGAGCTATGGAAGTATGGAGCTCTGGTGCTATGGAGCTATGGAGCTCTGGTGCTATGGAGCTATGGAGCTCTGGAGCTATGGAGCTCTGGAGGTATGGAGCTATGGAGCCCTGGAGCTCTGGAGGTATGGAGCTATGGTGCTATGGAGCTCTGAAGCCATGGAGCTCTGGTGCTATGGAGCTCTGGAGGTATGGAGCTCTGGAGGTATGGAGCTCTGGAGGTATGGAGCTATGGAGCCCTGGAGCTCTGGAGGTATGGAGCTATGGTGCTATGGAGCTCTGAAGCCATGGAGCTCTGGTGCTATGGAGCTCTGGAGGTATGGAGCTCTGGAGGTATGGAGCTCTGGAGGTATGGAGCTATGGAGCCCTGGAGCTCTGGAGGTATGGAGCTATGGTGCTATGGAGCTCTGAAGCCATGGAGCTCTGGTGCTATGGAGCTATGGAGCTCTGGTGCTATGGAGCTATGGAGGTATGGAGCCACCAGCCAGCACCCTCCGTGGCTGGATCAATGGAAGTGTTTTAGGTACCAGGCAGCCAAAGGGCCGAGGCCTCACGCTCGACCACGCCGGCGCAGAGTTCCAGCCGCTCGGATAAGCTCTGTCACTCACCCGCCGCGCAGCCACCGGTAACGGGGAAATGTCGCCGCCTTGTGGACACGCCGTTGTAAATGAATGGGCTTTCGCACTTAGTGCAATTTTCGCCAACTCTCTGACTGGAGCTATGGAAGTATGGAGCTATGGAGCCACCAGCCACCCAGGCTGGAGCTATGGAGCTCTGGAGGTATGGAGCTCTGGTGCTATGGAAGTATGGAGCTATGGAGCTATGGAAGTATGGAGCTATGGAGCTATGGAGCTCTGGAAGTATGGAGCTATGGAGCTCTGGAGGTATGGAGCTATGGAGCCCTGGAGCCCTGGAGCTATGGAGCCCTGGAGCTATGGAGCTATGGAGCCCTGGAGCTATGGAGCTATGGAGCCCTGGAGCTATGGAGCTATGGAGCTCTGGTGCTATGGAGCTATGGAGCTCTGGTGCTATGGAGCTATGGAGCTCTGGTGCTATGGAGCTATGGAGCTCTGGTGCTATGGAGCTATGGAGCTCTGGAAGTATGGAGCTATGGAGCTCTGGAGGTATGGAGCTATGGAGCCCTGGAGCTATGGAGCCCTGGAGCTATGGAAGTATGGAGCTCTGGTGCTATGGAGCTCTGGTGCTATGGAGCTATGGAGCTCTGGAGCTATGGAGCTCTGGAGGTATGGAGCTATGGAGCTATGGAGCTCTGGAGGTATGGAGCTATGGAGCTATGGAAGTATGGAGCTCTGGTGCTATGGAGCTATGGAGCTCTGGTGCTATGGAGCTATGGAGCTCTGGTGCTATGGAGCTATGGAGCTATGGAGCTCTGGAGCTCTGGAAGTATGGAGCTCTGGTGCTATGGAGCTATGGAGCTCTGGTGCTATGGAGCTATGGAGCTCTGGTGCTATGGAGCTATGGAGCTCTGGTGCTATGGAGCTCTGGTGCTATGGAGCTCTGGTGCTATGGAGCTATGGAGCTCTGGTGCTATGGAGCTATGGAGCTCTGGAGGTATGGAGCTCTGGAGGTATGGAGCTCTGGAGGTATGGAGCTTTGGAGCCCTGGAGCTCTGGAGGTATGGAGCTATGGTGCTATGGAGCTCTGAAGCCATGGAGCTCTGGTGCTATGGAGCTCTGGAGCTCTGGAGGTATGGAGCTCTGGAGGTATGGAGCTATGGAGCCCTGGAGCTCTGGAGGTATGGAGCTATGGTGCTATGGAGCTCTGAAGCCATGGAGCTCTGGTGCTATGGAGCTCTGGAGCTCTGGAGGTATGGAGCTATGGAGCCCTGGAGCTCTGGAGGTATGGAGCTATGGAAGTATGGAGCTATGGAGCTATGGAAGTATGGAGCTATGGAGCTATGGAGCTCTGGAAGTATGGAGCTATGGAGTTCTGGAGGTATGGAGCTATGGAGCCCTGGAGCCCTGGAGCTATGGAGCCCTGGAGCTATGGAGCTATGGAGCCCTGGAGCTATGGAGCTATGGAGCCCTGGAGCTATGGAGCTATGGAGCTCTGGTGCTATGGAGCTATGGAGCTCTGGTGCTATGGAGCTATGGAGCTCTGGTGCTATGGAGCTATGGAGCTCTGGTGCTATGGAGCTATGGAGCTCTGGAAGTATGGAGCTATGGAGCTCTGGAGGTATGGAGCTATGGAGCTCTGGAGGTATGGAGCTATGGAGCCCTGGAGCTATGGAGCCCTGGAGCTATGGAAGTATGGAGCTCTGGTGCTATGGAGCTATGGAGCTCTGGTGCTATGGAGCTATGGAGCTCTGGAGCTATGGAGCTCTGGAGGTATGGAGCTATGGAGCTCTGGAGGTATGGAGCTATGGAGCTATGGAAGTATGGAGCTCTGGTGCTATGGAGCTCTGGAGCTATGGAGCTCTGGAGGTATGGAGCTATGGAGCTCTGGAGGTATGGAGCTATGGAGCTATGGAAGTATGGAGCTCTGGTGCTATGGAGCTATGGAGCTCTGGTGCTATGGAGCTATGGAGCTCTGGTGCTATGGAGCTATGGAGCTATGGAGCTCTGGAAGTATGGAGCTCTGGTGCTATGGAGCTATGGAGCTCTGGTGCTATGGAGCTATGGAGCTCTGGTGCTATGGAGCTATGGAGCTCTGGTGCTATGGAGCTATGGTGCTATGGAGCTCTGGTGCTATGGAGCTATGGAGCTCTGGTGCTATGGAGCTATGGAGCTCTGGAGGTATGGAGCTCTGGAGGTATGGAGCTCTGGAGGTATGGAGCTTTGGAGCCCTGGAGCTCTGGAGGTATGGAGCTATGGTGCTATGGAGCTCTGAAGCCATGGAGCTCTGGTGCTATGGAGCTATGGAGCTCTGGTGCTATGGAGCTATGGAGGTATGGAGCTATGGAGCCCTGGAGCTCTGGAGGTATGGAGCTATGGTGCTATGGAGCTCTGAAGCCATGGAGCTCTGGTGCTATGGAGCTCTGGAGCTCTGGAGGTATGGAGCTCTGGAGGTATGGAGCTATGGAGCCCTGGAGCTCTGGAGGTATGGAGCTATGGTGCTATGGAGCTCTGAAGCCATGGAGCTCTGGTGCTATGGAGCTCTGGAGCTCTGGAGGTATGGAGCTCTGGAGGTATGGAGCTCTGGAGGTATGGAGCTATGGAGCCCTGGAGCTCTGGAGGTATGGAGCTATGGTGCTATGGAGCTCTAAAGCCATGGAGCTCTGGTGCTATGGAGCTCTGGAGGTATGGAGCTCTGGAGGTATGGAGCTCTGGAGGTATGGAGCTATGGAGCCCTGGAGCTCTGGAGGTATGGAGCTATGGTGCTATGGAGCTCTGAAGCCATGGAGCTCTGGTGCTATGGAGCTATGGAGCTCTGGTGCTATGGAGCTATGGAGGTATGGAGCCACCAGCCAGCACCCTCCGTGGCTGGATCAATGGAAGTGTTTTAGGTACCAGGCAGCCAAAGGGCCGAGGCCTCACGCTCGACCACGCCGGCGCAGAGTTCCAGCCGCTCGGATAAGCTCTGTCACTCACCCGCCGCGCAGCCACCGGTAACGGGGAAATGTCGCCGCCTTGTGGACACGCCGTTGTAAATGAATGGGCTTTCGCACTTAGTGCAATTTTCGCCAACTCTCTGACTTAGAGCTATGGAAGTATGGAGCTATGGAGCCACCAGCCACCCAGGCTGGAGCTCTGGAGCTCTGGAGGTATGGAGCTCTGGTGCTATGGAAGTATGGAGCTCTGGTGCTATGGAAGTATGGAGCTATGGAGGTATGGAAGTATGGAGCTATGGAAGTATGGAGCTATGGAGCTCTGGAAGTATGGAGCTATGGAGCTCTGGAGGTATGGAGCCCTGGAGCTATGGAGCCCTGGAGCTATGGAAGTATGGAGCTCTGGTGCTATGGAGCTATGGAGCTCTGGTGCTATGGAGCTCTGGTGCTATGGAGCTCTGGTGCTATGGAGCTATGGAGCTCTGGTGCTATGGAGCTATGGAGCTCTGGAGGTATGGAGCTCTGGAGGTATGGAGCTCTGGAGGTATGGAGCTATGGAGCCCTGGAGCTCTGGAGGTATGGAGCTATGGTGCTATGGAGCTCTGAAGCCATGGAGCTCTGGTGCTATGGAGCTCTGGAGCTCTGGAGGTATGGAGCTCTGGAGGTATGGAGCTATGGAGCCCTGGAGCTCTGGAGGTATGGAGCTATGGAGCTCTGAAGCCATGGAGCTCTGGTGCTATGGAGCTCTGGAGCTCTGGAGGTATGGAGCTCTGGAGGTATGGAGCTCTGGAGGTATGGAGCTATGGAGCCCTGGAGCTCTGGAGGTATGGAGCTATGGTGCTATGGAGCTCTGAAGCCATGGAGCTCTGGTGCTATGGAGCTCTGGAGGTATGGAGCTCTGGAGGTATGGAGCTCTGGAGGTATGGAGCTATGGAGCCCTGGAGCTCTGGAGGTATGGAGCTATGGTGCTATGGAGCTCTGAAGCCATGGAGCTCTGGTGCTATGGAGCTCTGGAGGTATGGAGCTCTGGAGGTATGGAGCTCTGGAGGTATGGAGCTATGGAGCCCTGGAGCTCTGGAGGTATGGAGCTATGGTGCTATGGAGCTCTGAAGCCATGGAGCTCTGGTGCTATGGAGCTATGGAGCTCTGGTGCTATGGAGCTATGGAGGTATGGAGCCACCAGCCAGCACCCTCCGTGGCTGGATCAATGGAAGTGTTTTAGGTACCAGGCAGCCAAAGGGCCGAGGCCTCACGCTCGACCACGCCGGCGCAGAGTTCCAGCCGCTCGGATAAGCTCTGTCACTCACCCGCCGCGCAGCCACCGGTAACGGGGAAATGTCGCCGCCTGGCGGACACGCCGTTGTAAATGAATGGGCTTTCGCACTTAGTGCAATTTTCGCCAACTCTCTGACTTAGAGCTATGGAAGTATGGAGCTATGGAGGCACCAGCCACCCAGGCTGGAGCTATGGAGCTCTGGAGGTATGGAGCTCAGGTGCTATGGAAGTATGGAGCTATGGAGCTATGGAAGTATGGAGCTATGGAGCTATGGAGCTCTGGAAGTATGGAGCTATGGAGCTCTGGAGGTATGGAGCTATGGAGCCCTGGAGCCCTGGAGCTATGGAGCTCTGGTGCTATGGAGGTATGGAGCTCTGGAGGTATGGAGCTCTGGAGGTATGGAGCTATGGAGCTATGGAGCCCTGGAGCTATGGAGCTATGGAGCCCTGGAGCTATGGAGCTATGGAGCCCTGGAGCTATGGAGCTATGGAGCTCTGGTGCTATGGAGCTATGGAGCTCTGGTGCTATGGAGCTATGGAGCTCTGGTGCTATGGAGCTATGGAGCTCTGGTGCTATGGAGCTATGGAGCTCTGGAAGTATGGAGCTATGGAGCTCTGGAGGTATGGAGCTATGGAGCCCTGGAGCTATGGAGCCCTGGAGCTATGGAAGTATGGAGCTCTGGTGCTATGGAGCTCTGGTGCTATGGAGCTATGGAGCTCTGGAGCTATGGAGCTCTGGAGGTATGGAGCTATGGAGCTATGGAGCTCTGGAGGTATGGAGCTATGGAGCTATGGAAGTATGGAGCTCTGGTGCTATGGAGCTATGGAGCTCTGGTGCTATGGAGCTATGGAGCTCTGGTGCTATGGAGCTATGGAGCTATGGAGCTCTGGAAGTATGGAGCTCTGGTGCTATGGAGCTATGGAGCTCTGGTGCTATGGAGCTATGGAGCTCTGGTGCTATGGAGCTATGGAGCTCTGGTGCTATGGAGCTCTGGTGCTATGGAGCTCTGGTGCTATGGAGCTATGGAGCTCTGGTGCTATGGCGCTATGGAGCTCTGGAGGTATGGAGCTCTGGAGGTATGGAGCTCTGGAGGTATGGAGCTTTGGAGCCCTGGAGCTCTGGAGGTATGGAGCTATGGTGCTATGGAGCTCTGAAGCCATGGAGCTCTGGTGCTATGGAGCTCTGGAGCTCTGGAGGTATGGAGCTCTGGAGGTATGGAGCTATGGAGCCCTGGAGCTCTGGAGGTATGGAGCTATGGTGCTATGGAGCTCTGAAGCCATGGAGCTCTGGTGCTATGGAGCTCTGGAGCTCTGGAGGTATGGAGCTCTGGAGGTATGGAGCTATGGAGCCCTGGAGCTCTGGAGGTATGGAGCTATGGAAGTATGGAGCTATGGAGCTATGGAAGTATGGAGCTATGGAGCTATGGAGCTCTGGAAGTATGGAGCTATGGAGCTCTGGAGGTATGGAGCTATGGAGCCCTGGAGCCCTGGAGCTATGGAGCCCTGGAGCTATGGAGCTATGGAGCCCTGGAGCTATGGAGCTATGGAGCCCTGGAGCTATGGAGCTATGGAGCTCTGGTGCTATGGAGCTATGGAGCTCTGGTGCTATGGAGCTATGGAGCTCTGGTGCTATGGAGCTATGGAGCTCTGGTGCTATGGAGCTATGGAGCTCTGGAAGTATGGAGCTATGGAGCTCTGGAGGTATGGAGCTATGGAGCTCTGGAGGTATGGAGCTATGGAGCCCTGGAGCTATGGAGCCCTGGAGCTATGGAAGTATGGAGCTCTGGTGCTATGGAGCTATGGAGCTCTGGTGCTATGGAGCTATGGAGCTCTGGAGCTATGGAGCTCTGGAGGTATGGAGCTATGGAGCTCTGGAGGTATGGAGCTATGGAGCTATGGAAGTATGGAGCTCTGGTGCTATGGAGCTCTGGAGCTATGGAGCTCTGGAGGTATGGAGCTATGGAGCTCTGGAGGTATGGAGCTATGGAGCTATGGAAGTATGGAGCTCTGGTGCTATGGAGCTATGGAGCTCTGGTGCTATGGAGCTATGGAGCTCTGGTGCTATGGAGCTATGGAGCTATGGAGCTCTGGAAGTATGGAGCTCTGGTGCTATGGAGCTATGGAGCTCTGGTGCTATGGAGCTATGGAGCTCTGGTGCTATGGAGCTATGGAGCTCTGGTGCTATGGAGCTATGGTGCTATGGAGCTCTGGTGCTATGGAGCTATGGAGCTCTGGTGCTATGGAGCTATGGAGCTCTGGAGGTATGGAGCTCTGGAGGTATGGAGCTCTGGAGGTATGGAGCTTTGGAGCCCTGGAGCTCTGGAGGTATGGAGCTATGGTGCTATGGAGCTCTGAAGCCATGGAGCTCTGGTGCTATGGAGCTATGGAGCTCTGGTGCTATGGAGCTATGGAGGTATGGAGCTATGGAGCCCTGGAGCTCTGGAGGTATGGAGCTATGGTGCTATGGAGCTCTGAAGCCATGGAGCTCTGGTGCTATGGAGCTCTGGAGCTCTGGAGGTATGGAGCTCTGGAGGTATGGAGCTATGGAGCCCTGGAGCTCTGGAGGTATGGAGCTATGGTGCTATGGAGCTCTGAAGCCATGGAGCTCTGGTGCTATGGAGCTCTGGAGCTCTGGAGGTATGGAGCTCTGGAGGTATGGAGCTCTGGAGGTATGGAGCTATGGAGCCCTGGAGCTCTGGAGGTATGGAGCTATGGTGCTATGGAGCTCTGAAGCCATGGAGCTCTGGTGCTATGGAGCTCTGGAGGTATGGAGCTCTGGAGGTATGGAGCTCTGGAGGTATGGAGCTATGGAGCCCTGGAGCTCTGGAGGTATGGAGCTATGGTGCTATGGAGCTCTGAAGCCATGGAGCTCTGGTGCTATGGAGCTATGGAGCTCTGGTGCTATGGAGCTATGGAGGTATGGAGCCACCAGCCAGCACCCTCCGTGGCTGGATCAATGGAAGTGTTTTAGGTACCAGGCAGCCAAAGGGCCGAGGCCTCACGCTCGACCACGCCGGCGCAGAGTTCCAGCCGCTCGGATAAGCTCTGTCACTCACCCGCCGCGCAGCCACCGGTAACGGGGAAATGTCGCCGCCTTGTGGACACGCCGTTGTAAATGAATGGGCTTTCGCACTTAGTGCAATTTTCGCCAACTCTCTGACTTAGAGCTATGGAAGTATGGAGCTATGGAGCCACCAGCCACCCAGGCTGGAGCTCTGGAGCTCTGGAGGTATGGAGCTCTGGTGCTATGGAAGTATGGAGCTCTGGTGCTATGGAAGTATGGAGCTATGGAGGTATGGAAGTATGGAGCTATGGAAGTATGGAGCTATGGAGCTCTGGAAGTATGGAGCTATGGAGCTCTGGAGGTATGGAGCCCTGGAGCTATGGAGCCCTGGAGCTATGGAAGTATGGAGCTCTGGTGCTATGGAGCTATGGAGCTCTGGTGCTATGGAGCTATGGAGCTATGGAGCTCTGGAGCTATGGAGCTCTGGAGGTATGGAGCTATGGAGCTATGGAGCTCTGGAGGTATGGAGCTATGGAGCTATGGAAGTATGGAGCTCTGGTGCTATGGAGCTATGGAGCTCTGGTGCTATGGAGCTATGGAGCTCTGGTGCTATGGAGCTATGGAGCTATGGAGCTCTGGAAGTATGGAGCTCTGGTGCTATGGAGCTATGGAGCTCTGGTGCTATGGAGCTATGGAGCTCTGGTGCTATGGAGCTCTGGTGCTATGGAGCTCTGGTGCTATGGAGCTATGGAGCTCTGGTGCTATGGAGCTCTGGAGGTATGGAGCTCTGGAGGTATGGAGCTCTGGAGGTATGGAGCTATGGAGCCCTGGAGCTCTGGAGGTATGGAGCTATGGTGCTATGGAGCTCTGAAGCCATGGAGCTCTGGTGCTATGGAGCTATGGAGCTCTGGTGCTATGGAGCTATGGAGCTATGGAGCTCTGGAAGTATGGAGCTCTGGTGCTATGGAGCTATGGAGCTCTGGTGCTATGGAGCTATGGAGCTCTGGTGCTATGGAGCTATGGAGCTCTGGTGCTATGGAGCTCTGGTGCTATGGAGCTCTGGTGCTATGGAGCTATGGAGCTCTGGTGCTATGGAGCTATGGAGCTCTGGAGGTATGGAGCTCTGGAGGTATGGAGCTCTGGAGGTATGGAGCTATGGAGCCCTGGAGCTCTGGAGGTATGGAGCTATGGTGCTATGGAGCTCTGAAGCCATGGAGCTCTGGTGCTATGGAGCTCTGGAGCTCTGGAGGTATGGAGCTCTGGAGGTATGGAGCTATGGAGCCCTGGAGCTCTGGAGGTATGGAGCTATGGTGCTATGGAGCTCTGAAGCCATGGAGCTCTGGTGCTATGGAGCTCTGGAGGTATGGAGCTCTGGAGGTATGGAGCTCTGGAGGTATGGAGCTATGGAGCCCTGGAGCTCTGGAGGTATGGAGCTATGGTGCTATGGAGCTCTGAAGCCATGGAGCTCTGGTGCTATGGAGCTCTGGAGGTATGGAGCTCTGGAGGTATGGAGCTCTGGAGGTATGGAGCTATGGAGCCCTGGAGCTCTGGAGGTATGGAGCTATGGTGCTATGGAGCTCTGAAGCCATGGAGCTCTGGTGCTATGGAGCTCTGGAGGTATGGAGCTCTGGAGGTATGGAGCTCTGGAGGTATGGAGCTATGGAGCCCTGGAGCTCTGGAGGTATGGAGCTATGGTGCTATGGAGCTCTGAAGCCATGGAGCTCTGGTGCTATGGAGCTATGGAGCTCTGGTGCTATGGAGCTATGGAGGTATGGAGCCACCAGCCAGCACCCTCCGTGGCTGGATCAATGGAAGTGTTTTAGGTACCAGGCAGCCAAAGGGCCGAGGCCTCACGCTCGACCACGCCGGCGCAGAGTTCCAGCCGCTCGGATAAGCTCTGTCACTCACCCGCCGCGCAGCCACCGGTAACGGGGAAATGTCGCCGCCTTGTGGACACGCCGTTGTAAATGAATGGGCTTTCGCACTTAGTGCAATTTTCGCCAACTCTCTGACTGGAGCTATGGAAGTATGGAGCTATGGAGCCACCAGCCACCCAGGCTGGAGCTATGGAGCTCTGGAGGTATGGAGCTCTGGTGCTATGGAAGTATGGAGCTATGGAGCTATGGAAGTATGGAGCTATGGAGCTATGGAGCTCTGGAAGTATGGAGCTATGGAGCTCTGGAGGTATGGAGCTATGGAGCCCTGGAGCCCTAGAGCTATGGAGCCCTGGAGCTATGGAGCTATGGAGCCCTGGAGCTATGGAGCTATGGAGCCCTGGAGCTATGGAGCTATGGAGCTCTGGTGCTATGGAGCTATGGAGCTCTGGTGCTATGGAGCTATGGAGCTCTGGTGCTATGGAGCTATGGAGCTCTGGTGCTATGGAGCTATGGAGCTCTGGAAGTATGGAGCTATGGAGCTCTGGAGGTATGGAGCTATGGAGCTCTGGAGGTATGGAGCTATGGAGCCCTGGAGCTATGGAGCCCTGGAGCTATGGAAGTATGGAGCTCTGGTGCTATGGAGCTATGGAGCTCTGGTGCTATGGAGCTATGGAGCTCTGGAGCTATGGAGCTCTGGAGGTATGGAGCTATGGAGCTCTGGAGGTATGGAGCTATGGAGCTATGGAAGTATGGAGCTCTGGTGCTTTGGAGCCCTGGAGCTCTGGAGGTATGGAGCTATGGTGCTATGGAGCTCTGAAGCCATGGAGCTCTGGTGCTATGGAGCTATGGAGCTCTGGTGCTATGGAGCTATGGAGGTATGGAGCCACCAGCCAGCACCCTCCGTGGCTGGATCAATGGAAGTGTTTTAGGTACCAGGCAGCCAAAGGGCCGAGGCCTCACGCTCGACCACGCCGGCGCAGAGTTCCAGCCGCTCGGATAAGCTCTGTCACTCACCCGCCGCGCAGCCACCGGTAACGGGGAAATGTCGCCGCCTTGTGGACACGCCGTTGTAAATGAATGGGCTTTCGCACTTAGTGCAATTTTCGCCAACTCTCTGACTTAGAGCTATGGAAGTATGGAGCTATGGAGCCACCAGCCACCCAGGCTGGAGCTCTGGAGCTCTGGAGGTATGGAGCTCTGGTGCTATGGAAGTATGGAGCTCTGGTGCTATGGAAGTATGGAGCTATGGAGGTATGGAAGTATGGAGCTATGGAAGTATGGAGCTATGGAGCTCTGGAAGTATGGAGCTATGGAGCTCTGGAGGTATGGAGCCCTGGAGCTATGGAGCCCTGGAGCTATGGAAGTATGGAGCTCTGGTGCTATGGAGCTATGGAGCTCTGGTGCTATGGAGCTATGGAGCTATGGAGCTCTGGAGCTATGGAGCTCTGGAGGTATGGAGCTATGGAGCTATGGAGCTCTGGAGGTATGGAGCTATGGAGCTATGGAAGTATGGAGCTCTGGTGCTATGGAGCTATGGAGCTCTGGTGCTATGGAGCTATGGAGCTCTGGTGCTATGGAGCTATGGAGCTCTGGAAGTATGGAGCTCTGGTGCTATGGAGCTATGGAGCTCTGGTGCTATGGAGCTATGGAGCTCTGGTGCTATGGAGCTCTGGTGCTATGGAGCTCTGGTGCTATGGAGCTATGGAGCTCTGGTGCTATGGAGCTCTGGAGGTATGGAGCTCTGGAGGTATGGTGCTCTGGAGGTATGGAGCTATGGAGCCCTGGAGCTCTGGAGGTATGGAGCTATGGTGCTATGGAGCTCTGAAGCCATGGAGCTCTGGTGCTATGGAGCTATGGAGCTCTGGTGCTATGGAGCTATGGAGCTATGGAGCTCTGGAAGTATGGAGCTCTGGTGCTATGGAGCTATGGAGCTCTGGTGCTATGGAGCTATGGAGCTCTGGTGCTATGGAGCTATGGAGCTCTGGTGCTATGGAGCTCTGGTGCTATGGAGCTCTGGTGCTATGGAGCTCTGGAGGTATGGAGCTCTGGAGGTATGGAGCTCTGGAGGTATGGAGCTATGGAGCCCTGGAGCTCTGGAGGTATGGAGCTATGGTGCTATGGAGCTCTGAAGCCATGGAGCTCTGGTGCTATGGAGCTATGGAGCTCTGGTGCTATGGAGCTATGGAGGTATGGAGCCACCAGCCAGCACCCTCCGTGGCTGGATCAATGGAAGTGTTTTAGGTACCAGGCAGCCAAAGGGCCGAGGCCTCACGCTCGACCACGCCGGCGCAGAGTTCCAGCAGCTCGGATAAGCTCTGTCACTCACCCGCCGCGCAGCCACCGGTAACGGGGAAATGTCGCCGCCTTGTGGACACGCCGTTGTAAATGAATGGGCTTTCGCACTTAGTGCAATTTTCGCCAACTCTCTGACTTAGAGCTATGGAAGTATGGAGCTATGGAGCCACCAGCCACCCAGGCTGGAGCTCTGGAGCTCTGGAGGTATGGAGCTCTGGTGCTATGGAAGTATGGAGCTCTGGTGCTATGGAAGTATGGAGCTATGGAGGTATGGAAGTATGGAGCTATGGAAGTATGGAGCTATGGAGCTCTGGAAGTATGGAGCTATGGAGCTCTGGAGGTATGGAGCCCTGGAGCTATGGAGCCCTGGAGCTATGGAAGTATGGAGCTCTGGTGCTATGGAGCTATGGAGCTCTGGTGCTATGGAGCTATGGAGCTATGGAGCTCTGGAGCTATGGAGCTCTGGAGGTATGCAGCTATGGAGCTATGGAGCTCTGGAGGTATGGAGCTATGGAGCTATGGAAGTATGGAGCTCTGGTGCTATGGAGCTATGGAGCTCTGGTGCTATGGAGCTATGGAGCTCTGGTGCTATGGAGCTATGGAGCTATGGAGCTCTGGAAGTATGGAGCTCTGGTGCTATGGAGCTATGGAGCTCTGGTGCTATGGAGCTATGGAGCTCTGGTGCTATGGAGCTATGGAGCTCTGGTGCTATGGAGCTCTGGTGCTATGGAGCTCTGGTGCTATGGAGCTATGGAGCTCTGGTGCTATGGAGCTATGGAGCTCTGGAGGTATGGAGCTCTGGAGGTATGGAGCTCTGGAGGTATGGAGCTATGGAGCCCTGGAGCTCTGGAGGTATGGAGCTATGGTGCTATGGAGCTCTGAAGCCATGGAGCTCTGGTGCTATGGAGCTCTGGAGCTCTGGAGGTATGGAGCTCTGGAGGTATGGAGCTATGGAGCCCTGGAGCTCTGGAGGTATGGAGCTATGGAGCTCTGAAGCCATGGAGCTCTGGTGCTATGGAGCTCTGGAGCTCTGGAGGTATGGAGCTCTGGAGGTATGGAGCTCTGGAGGTATGGAGCTATGGAGCCCTGGAGCTCTGGAGGTATGGAGCTATGGTGCTATGGAGCTCTGAAGCCATGGAGCTCTGGTGCTATGGAGCTCTGGAGGTATGGAGCTCTGGAGGTATGGAGCTCTGGAGGTATGGAGCTATGGAGCCCTGGAGCTCTGGAGGTATGGAGCTATGGTGCTATGGAGCTCTGAAGCCATGGAGCTCTGGTGCTATGGAGCTCTGGAGGTATGGAGCTCTGGAGGTATGGAGCTCTGGAGGTATGGAGCTATGGAGCCCTGGAGCTCTGGAGGTATGGAGCTATGGTGCTATGGAGCTCTGAAGCCATGGAGCTCTGGTGCTATGGAGCTATGGAGCTCTGGTGCTATGGAGCTATGGAGGTATGGAGCCACCAGCCAGCACCCTCCGTGGCTGGATCAATGGAAGTGTTTTAGGTACCAGGCAGCCAAAGGGCCGAGGCCTCACGCTCGACCACGCCGGCGCAGAGTTCCAGCCGCTCGGATAAGCTCTGTCACTCACCCGCCGCGCAGCCACCGGTAACGGGGAAATGTCGCCGCCTGGCGGACACGCCGTTGTAAATGAATGGGCTTTCGCACTTAGTGCAATTTTCGCCAACTCTCTGACTTAGAGCTATGGAAGTATGGAGCTATGGAGCCACCAGCCACCCAGGCTGGAGCTATGGAGCTCTGGAGGTATGGAGCTCAGGTGCTATGGAAGTATGGAGCTATGGAGCTATGGAAGTATGGAGCTATGGAGCTATGGAGCTCTGGAAGTATGGAGCTATGGAGCTCTGGAGGTATGGAGCTATGGAGCCCTGGAGCCCTGGAGCTATGGAGCTCTGGTGCTATGGAGGTATGGAGCTCTGGAGGTATGGAGCTCTGGAGGTATGGAGCTATGGAGCTATGGAGCCCTGGAGCTATGGAGCTATGGAGCCCTGGAGCTATGGAGCTATGGAGCTCTGGTGCTATGGAGCTATGGAGCTCTGGTGCTATGGAGCTATGGAGCTCTGGTGCTATGGAGCTATGGAGCTCTGGTGCTATGGAGCTATGGAGCTCTGGAAGTATGGAGCTATGGAGCTCTGGAGGTATGGAGCTATGGAGCCCTGGAGCTATGGAGCCCTGGAGCTATGGAAGTATGGAGCTCTGGTGCTATGGAGCTATGGAGCTCTGGTGCTATGGAGCTATGGAGCTCTGGAGCTATGGAGCTCTGGAGGTATGGAGCTATGGAGCCCTGGAGCTCTGGAGGTATGGAGCTATGGTGCTATGGAGCTCTGAAGCCATGGAGCTCTGGTGCTATGGAGCTCTGGAGGTATGGAGCTCTGGAGGTATGGAGCTCTGGAGGTATGGAGCTATGGAGCCCTGGAGCTCTGGAGGTATGGAGCTATGGTGCTATGGAGCTCTGAAGCCATGGAGCTCTGGTGCTATGGAGCTCTGGAGGTATGGAGCTCTGGAGGTATGGAGCTCTGGAGGTATGGAGCTATGGAGCCCTGGAGCTCTGGAGGTATGGAGCTATGGTGCTATGGAGCTCTGAAGCCATGGAGCTCTGGTGCTATGGAGCTATGGAGCTCTGGTGCTATGGAGCTATGGAGGTATGGAGCCACCAGCCAGCACCCTCCGTGGCTGGATCAATGGAAGTGTTTTAGGTACCAGGCAGCCAAAGGGCCGAGGCCTCACGCTCGACCACGCCGGCGCAGAGTTCCAGCCGCTCGGATAAGCTCTGTCACTCACCCGCCGCGCAGCCACCGGTAACGGGGAAATGTCGCCGCCTTGTGGACACGCCGTTGTAAATGAATGGGCTTTCGCACTTAGTGCAATTTTCGCCAACTCTCTGACTGGAGCTATGGAAGTATGGAGCTATGGAGCCACCAGCCACCCAGGCTGGAGCTATGGAGCTCTGGAGGTATGGAGCTCTGGTGCTATGGAAGTATGGAGCTATGGAGCTATGGAAGTATGGAGCTATGGAGCTATGGAGCTCTGGAAGTATGGAGCTATGGAGCTCTGGAGGTATGGAGCTATGGAGCCCTGGAGCCCTGGAGCTATGGAGCCCTGGAGCTATGGAGCTATGGAGCCCTGGAGCTATGGAGCTATGGAGCCCTGGAGCTATGGAGCTATGGAGCTCTGGTGCTATGGAGCTATGGAGCTCTGGTGCTATGGAGCTATGGAGCTCTGGTGCTATGGAGCTATGGAGCTCTGGTGCTATGGAGCTATGGAGCTCTGGAAGTATGGAGCTATGGAGCTCTGGAGGTATGGAGCTATGGAGCCCTGGAGCTATGGAGCCCTGGAGCTATGGAAGTATGGAGCTCTGGTGCTATGGAGCTCTGGTGCTATGGAGCTATGGAGCTCTGGAGCTATGGAGCTCTGGAGGTATGGAGCTATGGAGCTATGGAGCTCTGGAGGTATGGAGCTATGGAGCTATGGAAGTATGGAGCTCTGGTGCTATGGAGCTATGGAGCTCTGGTGCTATGGAGCTATGGAGCTCTGGTGCTATGGAGCTATGGAGCTATGGAGCTCTGGAAGTATGGAGCTCTGGTGCTATGGAGCTATGGAGCTCTGGTGCTATGGAGCTATGGAGCTCTGGTGCTATGGAGCTATGGAGCTCTGGTGCTATGGAGCTCTGGTGCTATGGAGCTCTGGTGCTATGGAGCTATGGAGCTCTGGTGCTATGGAGCTATGGAGCTCTGGAGGTATGGAGCTCTGGAGGTATGGAGCTCTGGAGGTATGGAGCTTTGGAGCCCTGGAGCTCTGGAGGTATGGAGCTATGGTGCTATGGAGCTCTGAAGCCATGGAGCTCTGGTGCTATGGAGCTCTGGAGCTCTGGAGGTATGGAGCTCTGGAGGTATGGAGCTATGGAGCCCTGGAGCTCTGGAGGTATGGAGCTATGGTGCTATGGAGCTCTGAAGCCATGGAGCTCTGGTGCTATGGAGCTCTGGAGCTCTGGAGGTATGGAGCTATGGAGCCCTGGAGCTCTGGAGGTATGGAGCTATGGAAGTATGGAGCTATGGAGCTATGGAAGTATGGAGCTATGGAGCTATGGAGCTCTGGAAGTATGGAGCTATGGAGTTCTGGAGGTATGGAGCTATGGAGCCCTGGAGCCCTGGAGCTATGGAGCCCTGGAGCTATGGAGCTATGGAGCCCTGGAGCTATGGAGCTATGGAGCCCTGGAGCTATGGAGCTATGGAGCTCTGGTGCTATGGAGCTATGGAGCTCTGGTGCTATGGAGCTATGGAGCTCTGGTGCTATGGAGCTATGGAGCTCTGGTGCTATGGAGCTATGGAGCTCTGGAAGTATGGAGCTATGGAGCTCTGGAGGTATGGAGCTATGGAGCTCTGGAGGTATGGAGCTATGGAGCCCTGGAGCTATGGAGCCCTGGAGCTATGGAAGTATGGAGCTCTGGTGCTATGGAGCTATGGAGCTCTGGTGCTATGGAGCTATGGAGCTCTGGAGCTATGGAGCTCTGGAGGTATGGAGCTATGGAGCTCTGGAGGTATGGAGCTATGGAGCTATGGAAGTATGGAGCTCTGGTGCTATGGAGCTCTGGAGCTATGGAGCTCTGGAGGTATGGAGCTATGGAGCTCTGGAGGTATGGAGCTATGGAGCTATGGAAGTATGGAGCTCTGGTGCTATGGAGCTATGGAGCTCTGGTGCTATGGAGCTATGGAGCTCTGGTGCTATGGAGCTATGGAGCTATGGAGCTCTGGAAGTATGGAGCTCTGGTGCTATGGAGCTATGGAGCTCTGGTGCTATGGAGCTATGGAGCTCTGGTGCTATGGAGCTATGGAGCTCTGGTGCTATGGAGCTATGGTGCTATGGAGCTCTGGTGCTATGGAGCTATGGAGCTCTGGTGCTATGGAGCTATGGAGCTCTGGAGGTATGGAGCTCTGGAGGTATGGAGCTCTGGAGGTATGGAGCTTTGGAGCCCTGGAGCTCTGGAGGTATGGAGCTATGGTGCTATGGAGCTCTGAAGCCATGGAGCTCTGGTGCTATGGAGCTATGGAGCTCTGGTGCTATGGAGCTATGGAGGTATGGAGCTATGGAGCTATGGAGCCCTGGAGCTCTGGAGGTATGGAGCTATGGTGCTATGGAGCTCTGAAGCCATGGAGCTCTGGTGCTATGGAGCTCTGGAGCTCTGGAGGTATGGAGCTCTGGAGGTATGGAGCTATGGAGCCCTGGAGCTCTGGAGGTATGGAGCTATGGTGCTATGGAGCTCTGAAGCCATGGAGCTCTGGTGCTATGGAGCTCTGGAGCTCTGGAGGTATGGAGCTCTGGAGGTATGGAGCTCTGGAGGTATGGAGCTATGGAGCCCTGGAGCTCTGGAGGTATGGAGCTATGGTGCTATGGAGCTCTGAAGCCATGGAGCTCTGGTGCTATGGAGCTCTGGAGGTATGGAGCTCTGGAGGTATGGAGCTCTGGAGGTATGGAGCTATGGAGCCCTGGAGCTCTGGAGGTATGGAGCTATGGTGCTATGGAGCTCTGAAGCCATGGAGCTCTGGTGCTATGGAGCTATGGAGCTCTGGTGCTATGGAGCTATGGAGGTATGGAGCCACCAGCCAGCACCCTCCGTGGCTGGATCAATGGAAGTGTTTTAGGTACCAGGCAGCCAAAGGGCCGAGGCCTCACGCTCGACCACGCCGGCGCAGAGTTCCAGCCGCTCGGATAAGCTCTGTCACTCACCCGCCGCGCAGCCACCGGTAACGGGGAAATGTCGCCGCCTTGTGGACACGCCGTTGTAAATGAATGGGCTTTCGCACTTAGTGCAATTTTCGCCAACTCTCTGACTTAGAGCTATGGAAGTATGGAGCTATGGAGCCACCAGCCACCCAGGCTGGAGCTCTGGAGCTCTGGAGGTATGGAGCTCTGGTGCTATGGAAGTATGGAGCTCTGGTGCTATGGAAGTATGGAGCTATGGAGGTATGGAAGTATGGAGCTATGGAAGTATGGAGCTATGGAGCTCTGGAAGTATGGAGCTATGGAGCTCTGGAGGTATGGAGCCCTGGAGCTATGGAGCCCTGGAGCTATGGAAGTATGGAGCTCTGGTGCTATGGAGCTATGGAGCTCTGGTGCTATGGAGCTCTGGTGCTATGGAGCTCTGGTGCTATGGAGCTATGGAGCTCTGGTGCTATGGAGCTATGGAGCTCTGGAGGTATGGAGCTCTGGAGGTATGGAGCTCTGGAGGTATGGAGCTATGGAGCCCTGGAGCTCTGGAGGTATGGAGCTATGGTGCTATGGAGCTCTGAAGCCATGGAGCTCTGGTGCTATGGAGCTCTGGAGCTCTGGAGGTATGGAGCTCTGGAGGTATGGAGCTATGGAGCCCTGGAGCTCTGGAGGTATGGAGCTATGGAGCTCTGAAGCCATGGAGCTCTGGTGCTATGGAGCTCTGGAGCTCTGGAGGTATGGAGCTCTGGAGGTATGGAGCTCTGGAGGTATGGAGCTATGGAGCCCTGGAGCTCTGGAGGTATGGAGCTATGGTGCTATGGAGCTCTGAAGCCATGGAGCTCTGGTGCTATGGAGCTCTGGAGGTATGGAGCTCTGGAGGTATGGAGCTCTGGAGGTATGGAGCTATGGAGCCCTGGAGCTCTGGAGGTATGGAGCTATGGTGCTATGGAGCTCTGAAGCCATGGAGCTCTGGTGCTATGGAGCTCTGGAGGTATGGAGCTCTGGAGGTATGGAGCTCTGGAGGTATGGAGCTATGGAGCCCTGGAGCTCTGGAGGTATGGAGCTATGGTGCTATGGAGCTCTGAAGCCATGGAGCTCTGGTGCTATGGAGCTATGGAGCTCTGGTGCTATGGAGCTATGGAGGTATGGAGCCACCAGCCAGCACCCTCCGTGGCTGGATCAATGGAAGTGTTTTAGGTACCAGGCAGCCAAAGGGCCGAGGCCTCACGCTCGACCACGCCGGCGCAGAGTTCCAGCCGCTCGGATAAGCTCTGTCACTCACCCGCCGCGCAGCCACCGGTAACGGGGAAATGTCGCCGCCTGGCGGACACGCCGTTGTAAATGAATGGGCTTTCGCACTTAGTGCAATTTTCGCCAACTCTCTGACTTAGAGCTATGGAAGTATGGAGCTATGGAGGCACCAGCCACCCAGGCTGGAGCTATGGAGCTCTGGAGGTATGGAGCTCTGGTGCTATGGAAGTATGGAGCTCTGGTGCTATGGAAGTATGGAGCTATGGAGGTATGGAAGTATGGAGCTATGGAAGTATGGAGCTATGGAGCTCTGGAAGTATGGAGCTATGGAGCTCTGGAGGTATGGAGCCCTGGAGCTATGGAGCCCTGGAGCTATGGAAGTATGGAGCTCTGGTGCTATGGAGCTATGGAGCTCTGGTGCTATGGAGCTATGGAGCTATGGAGCTCTGGAGCTATGGAGCTCTGGAGGTATGGAGCTATGGAGCTATGGAGCTCTGGAGGTATGGAGCTATGGAGCTATGGAAGTATGGAGCTCTGGTGCTATGGAGCTATGGAGCTCTGGTGCTATGGAGCTATGGAGCTCTGGTGCTATGGAGTTATGGAGCTATGGAGCTCTGGAAGTATGGAGCTCTGGTGCTATGGAGCTATGGAGCTCTGGTGCTATGGAGCTATGGAGCTCTGGTGCTATGGAGCTCTGGTGCTATGGAGCTCTGGTGCTATGGAGCTATGGAGCTCTGGTGCTATGGAGCTATGGAGCTCTGGAGGTATGGAGCTCTGGAGGTATGGAGCTCTGGAGGTATGGAGCTATGGAGCCCTGGAGCTCTGGAGGTATGGAGCTATGGTGCTATGGAGCTCTGAAGCCATGGAGCTCTGGTGCTATGGAGCTCTGGAGCTCTGGAGGTATGGAGCTCTGGAGGTATGGAGCTATGGAGCCCTGGAGCTCTGGAGGTATGGAGCTATGGAGCTCTGAAGCCATGGAGCTCTGGTGCTATGGAGCTCTGGAGCTCTGGAGGTATGGAGCTCTGGAGGTATGGAGCTCTGGAGGTATGGAGCTATGGAGCCCTGGAGCTCTGGAGGTATGGAGCTATGGTGCTATGGAGCTCTGAAGCCATGGAGCTCTGGTGCTATGGAGCTCTGGAGGTATGGAGCTCTGGAGGTATGGAGCTCTGGAGGTATGGAGCTATGGAGCCCTGGAGCTCTGGAGGTATGGAGCTATGGTGCTATGGAGCTCTGAAGCCATGGAGCTCTGGTGCTATGGAGCTCTGGAGGTATGGAGCTCTGGAGGTATGGAGCTCTGGAGGTATGGAGCTATGGAGCCCTGGAGCTCTGGAGGTATGGAGCTATGGTGCTATGGAGCTCTGAAGCCATGGAGCTCTGGTGCTATGGAGCTATGGAGCTCTGGTGCTATGGAGCTATGGAGGTATGGAGCCACCAGCCAGCACCCTCCGTGGCTGGATCAATGGAAGTGTTTTAGGTACCAGGCAGCCAAAGGGCCGAGGCCTCACGCTCGACCACGCCGGCGCAGAGTTCCAGCCGCTCGGATAAGCTCTGTCACTCACCCGCCGCGCAGCCACCGGTAACGGGGAAATGTCGCCGCCTGGCGGACACGCCGTTGTAAATGAATGGGCTTTCGCACTTAGTGCAATTTTCGCCAACTCTCTGACTTAGAGCTATAGAAGTATGGAGCTATGGAGCCACCAGCCACCCAGGCTGGAGCTATGGAGCTCTGGAGGTATGGAGCTCAGGTGCTATGGAAGTATGGAGCTATGGAGCTATGGAAGTATGGAGCTATGGAGCTATGGAGCTCTGGAAGTATGGAGCTATGGAGCTCTGGAGGTATGGAGCTATGGAGCCCTGGAGCCCTGGAGCTATGGAGCTCTGGTGCTATGGAGGTATGGAGCTCTGGAGGTATGGAGCTCTGGAGGTATGGAGCTATGGAGCTATGGAGCCCTGGAGCTATGGAGCTATGGAGCCCTGGAGCTATGGAGCTATGGAGCCCTGGAGCTATGGAGCTATGGAGCTCTGGTGCTATGGAGCTATGGAGCTCTGGTGCTATGGAGCTATGGAGCTCTGGTGCTATGGAGCTATGGAGCTCTGGTGCTATGGAGCTATGGAGCTCTGGAAGTATGGAGCTATGGAGCTCTGGAGGTATGGAGCTATGGAGCCCTGGAGCTATGGAGCCCTGGAGCTATGGAAGTATGGAGCTCTGGTGCTATGGAGCTATGGAGCTCTGGTGCTATGGAGCTATGGAGCTCTGGAGCTATGGAGCTCTGGAGGTATGGAGCTATGGAGCTATGGAGCTCTGGAGGTATGGAGCTATGGAGCTATGGAAGTATGGAGCTCTGGTGCTATGGAGCTATGGAGCTCTGGTGCTATGGAGCTATGGAGCTCTGGTGCTATGGAGCTATGGAGCTATGGAGCTCTGGAAGTATGGAGCTCTGGTGCTATGGAGCTATGGAGCTCTGGTGCTATGGAGCTATGGAGCTCTGGTGCTATGGAGCTATGGAGCTCTGGTGCTATGGAGCTATGGAGCTCTGGTGCTATGGAGCTCTGGTGCTATGGAGCTATGGAGCTCTGGTGCTATGGAGCTATGGAGCTCTGGAGGTATGGAGCTCTGGAGGTATGGAGCTCTGGAGGTATGGAGCTTTGGAGCCCTGGAGCTCTGGAGGTATGGAGCTATGGTGCTATGGAGCTCTGAAGCCATGGAGCTCTGGTGCTATGGAGCTCTGGAGCTCTGGAGGTATGGAGCTCTGGAGGTATGGAGCTATGGAGCCCTGGAGCTCTGGAGGTATGGAGCTATGGTGCTATGGAGCTCTGAAGCCATGGAGCTCTGGTGCTATGGAGCTCTGGAGCTCTGGAGGTATGGAGCTCTGGAGGTATGGAGCTATGGAGCCCTGGAGCTCTGGAAGTATGGAGCTATGGTGCTATGGAGCTCTGAAGCCATGGAGCTCTGGTGCTATGGAGCTCTGGAGCTCTGGAGGTATGGAGCTCTGGAGGTATGGAGCTCTGGAGGTATGGAGCTATGGAGCCCTGGAGCTCTGGAGGTATGGAGCTATGATGCTATGGAGCTCTGAAGCCATGGAGCTCTGGTGCTATGGAGCTCTGGAGGTATGGAGCTCTGGAGGTATGGAGCTCTGGAGGTATGGAGCTATGGAGCCCTGGAGCTCTGGAGGTATGGAGCTATGGTGCTATGGAGCTCTGAAGCCATGGAGCTCTGGTGCTATGGAGCTATGGAGCTCTGGTGCTATGGAGCTATGGAGGTATGGAGCCACCAGCCAGCACCCTCCGTGGCTGGATCAATGGAAGTGTTTTAGGTACCAGGCAGCCAAAGGGCCGAGGCCTCACGCTCGACCACGCCGGCG